>NC_059361.1:4662500-4975000 GCF_019703515.2 Myxocyprinus asiaticus
CGTTACTGATTGCAATTTTTGTCATGTAATTTTTATCCATTAAGCAAGTTTTCTTTAATGCATTTAAGCAACATTATTTCAAAATGGTAATAGCTTATCCTACTCAAATGCATGTGACATCAAATAAACAAGAATTATGTAATCCAAAAGAAATCAGATTATATTACCTCAAAAATGTAATCCAAGAAATTACATTACTGACTACAATTGTATTCATGTAATTTGTAATCAGTGCCAGATTACAAATCAGAAGTAATCTACCCAGTACTGAGTAGTAAGTAATGTGATTACTTTTCAATGAAGTTATCAGTAAAGTAATCTGATTATATTTTAATAGAGTAACTTGTAACGGATTACTTTTAAAAATAATTTACCCAACACTAGTGATATTGACCGGCTGGCTGATTTTAACACATGGATACCAAATAAATAAATACAAGGACCTAAAATATTGATTTGAGTTTTAATTGTTTAATTACAACAGTCATTATTTAGAAATATATGCCCGTTGAATGCCATAACTGACCAATCCAAATCAGGTAATCGAGAGCCATGTAATAATACTTTTTTACTTGATGATTGTAGTGTTTGACAGTTTAAGAGTCATTAAATCGGGGGCCTAGGTAGCTCAGCAAGAAAAGACGCTGACTAATACACCTGGAGTCGCAAGTTCGAATCCAGGGCGTGCTGAGTGACTCCAGTCAGGCTTCCTAAGCAACCAAATGGCCCGGTTGCTAGGGAGGGTAGAGTCACGTTGGGTTAACCTCCTCATGGTCACTATAATGTGGTTCGCTTTCGGTGGGGCGCATGGTGAGTTGTGTGTGGATGCTGCAGAGAATAGCGTGAGCCTCCACACGCGCTACGTCTCCGCAGTAACGCGCTCAACCAGTCACATGATAAGACGCGCGGATTGACGGTCTCAGACGCGGAGGCAACTGAGATTCGTCCTCCGTCACCCGGATTGAGGCAAGTCACTACGCCACCACGAGGACCTAGAGCGCATTGGGAATTGGGCATTCCAAATTGGGGAGAAAAGGAGATAAAATCCCCCAAAAAACAAAATTACATTTTTTTATTTTCAAATCAAAACACAATGAAATTTGAAGTTTGACCGCATTGAACTCACTCTCAGACATCTAGACTATGTCTTAAAAGTCACTCATGCACAATCACAGACATATTTTAGAGTTCATTGTGTCGATAAGAGTTGGCGATCTCTGATGTGGGCAGGAAACATGCTTGCATACACACCAGATCCATCTTATATTCTTATCTCAGACTGTTGCATAGGGGCTCCCCATTCCTGCACAATACACTGTATGTGTGTCTCTGATTACAGAATGCAGCTTTCATGGCAATATCTATAGCAATGGGGATGTCTTCAGTCCAGATGACTGCTCTAAGTGTACATGTGGGGTATGAAATAAAAAAGATTCAGTCTTTGATCTTCTATCTTTACCTCGGCACTACTGTCATATTAAATACTTTGTGATATACATTATCTGTGTTTTATTGTATAGAGTAGAAGAGTGGAATGTGATGTGATTTCATGCTCATCACTGTCTTGTTTACAAACATTTGTTCCTCTGGGATCCTGCTGTCCTCTCTGCGAAACAAGTACCTACAATGCACCTCCATACACACACATAAACACTCACACACACTCTTAAACTTAAAAATATGTGCTGTGGCTGTACCATGGTATATTGATGGTATCACATGGTAATAGCATGGTACTTTCAAATAGGTTATTGACAAATAAGGTTGTTCAAGGTGATCTAGTTAGTAAAATCTAGTTTTATAAAAGTTCATAAAAATGCAGTCTTTGTGTCTGTGTTTATAAATGCAATTATAGCATTTTCTACCAAAAATAAATATACAAAAATGTGATGAATTTAAAAATGTCAAGTGGTGTAACCTTCAAGTAAAAGGTATTAAAATATTTTCCTTGCACCTTAAAGGATTAATTCACACAAAAATGAAAATTCAGTCATTGTTTTCTCACCCCTGTGCTGTTATAACGCTATATGACTTTCTTTTTCTTAACACAAAAGGAGAAATTGTGAAAAAAATGTTGTGCTCAGTGATGTCATACAATGGCAGTTTATGGTGACCACCTCTTCAAGCTTCAAAAGAACACAAAAGTATAATTCAGAAGTCTAATAAATTATTCTATGAGACTCATGATTGTTATGAAAGCATACGATAAACAAAACAAACTGAAATTGAATGTATTATTTTGTGAAAATGTTCACTGACCGTTGATCTCCGCATTCATGATAGGGCAAGAGAGCAACAGTTAACGCACCCATTGGGGCGTTCAAGCGAAAACTCGTTTGTTCATCTAAAAAAGGTCCACCATAGCGATAGCGACATAGTTTTTGTTTTGTTTTTTTAACGTTTTTGGACCGGTGTTAGTTCACAGTGGATGGAGTTACCCACGCAATGCTGAAAATAGAAAACAAGTAATCTACAGAATTTACCATCACTGGTCATGGCTGGTTAGGACAAAAACTCTGATTACCATTGAACATTTACCTTTTATCATGTGTCGTTTTCTGTCCAGTTAGGACACGGTGTAACTGTGGCTGCCTGTAGCCTCCTCTATGTTTCTGTTTGATTTCTGAATACTCCATTCAAAAAAATAAGGCTGGGCATAGAAATGCATCGATTCTTCGTCTACAAACTCTTCAGACATGTTTAGTAAGTTCTGTTCTCTGTTTTGTGTGCAGTTGTGTTGTGTTCTGTTGTCACTATCGCTGTGGAGGACCTGCTTTTAGATAAACAAAACAAGTTTTCACTTGAACGCCCCAATGTCGTGAGGGGTCTGTGTGAACTCTTGCTCTCGTGCCCTATCATGAACATGCACAGGAGATCAACGGTCAGTGAACATTTTCACTAAATAAAGCATTAGATTTTGGTTTGTTTCTCACCAAACTTTATCGTATGCTTTTCATTTTTAATTTTTATTTTTGGGTGAACTATCCATTTAAATACACAACTTGTACACTTGTACACAGTTTTCAAACCTATTTTTCAAGGAAAAAAATATACAGTATATTTTTTTACAAGTATCATGAATTTTTGAGTCATTAATATCAAGAAGTTTTCTTATGGTTATTGCATAAGTGATACAAAATGTGCCTTTTTATAAAAATGTCAATATCTTATAGTTTGCCATGAGGGTCTAAAGGGGTCCTCACTGTCTTATTTTATTTTATGTTTATCACATGACAACAGAATGGCTACCTGCATGTTGGTTGCAACACCTGACTTTGATTTTTCAAATATTAATAATATTTTATAGCACAATTGTTCAAATGCTTATTTATTTTTTAAGAAATAATAATAATAATAATAATATTACAAACTGGTAAAGCTAACATTTTTTTTTCTAAATTTCAGCTTTTAATGAGAATATTAATTTTTTATATTTTTTTTATATTTTTATTTTTTAAATATATACTTTTTTTTTTTTTATAGTTTTTATTTTGTACTGTCTTGAGACGGTTACACCACGTAGACATTTTTTACTTTAAGCTCCAGAAAAAATATCAAAATTACTTTAAACTCTTAAATTGAAAACATCTAAATTATTGTAGAGGTGTACTGAAGTAATAAGAAAAAAATGAGCATCACGTCATTGACCCGATTACCATTGGTACTGAATGATTACTATATTGATATATATTTACATGGTTCTCCATGATGCCATGGTGGTATTACCATGGTACCATGTCCAAAAAAAACATGCCAATACCATGGTACTTTTTCCTGTGTCTTTGTTAGTGTACATTCACATCATCACATCACGTTTTGTTAATAAAAAGGTTCATTCTTGTTGATTTTACACATGTGGTGTAGTGCTTTATAAAAGGAGTGTTTGTTTTCTCTTTGTCTGTAATCTTTAGGATGTGAACATGAGGGTGAAATCCATGAGAACGGTGATGTGTTTGCATCTAGATCGAACCCCTGTCTCAAATGCTCCTGTTCTGTGAGTCTTATGTGTTTGTGTCCGGGGTCAAGGGTCAGCTTTTACTCAACTTGTGGGGATGACATTTCTGGACACATGTCTAAAACCTGACAAATCCATCTCCTTTGAACATTCTCCTAAGGAAAAATGTTCATAAATGGGCTAAATAAATTTTTAATTGTAATCTAAATATTCCCAAAAGTGCATTTTAGGGTTACAATTAGTCAATAGTTATTAGAATTAGCTTATAATTAGAAGTTCCTACTATGATATATAGAATAAAATAGAATTGAATAGAATAGATTGCAATACAATACAATACTGTACTAACCAGATGCGACGCTATAAAGCGATAGCAATCGATAAAAATAACATATTTAAATGTTTATCTTTTTTTATATGAAGGTCACACCCCTTAAACTGCGGGTCCAAAGGGGGCGTTATGTCACGGAAAAAGTTTACGCTTAAAACGTTAAAGTCTCCGTATACATGAGTCAGGCATATGAGGTATCATCTGAAAGCTTTTTAGAGATAAGCATCACTTCTGCATTTATGTTACTTAAAATAACAAAATAAGGCCTAAAAACATTTGCTTTGAAAATTAGTGCCCTCTAGAGGTAATGAATATAAGAGTTCTTCACATAGCACCTAAATGGAAATGTCATATATCAAATTAAAGCTCTCACTCTCAGGAATGTGACTGTAAAGTTTATTTTGTTGCCCTAATACCACAGTTCGAAGGTTTTTCAAAAGAATCACAAAGTGAAATATGATTTCTGTAAGTCATCAAATACAAACATCTCTTTTATTCTCCGATAACTGCTCCTGTAAGCCCCAAATAGCCAAAAAAATGTATATCTGCTTTTACCTTTGGTAGTTTTCTAAACAATGAGCCATTTTATACTTGTCTGTATATATACTATACTTTGCTTTGCTGGATAATCCAATGTTTTATCTTAGATGTCCAGAACAAAATATGCAGTCCAGAAGGAAAAGCATGCAAAACAAATGTTTTCAACTATTAATGATAACATGTTATATATCATCAAAGGCAAAGGGGAGGATCTCAGCATTCTAATGACACCTAGATTAAGCTTCTAGTCCACTCAGAGGCCGAGATATTTGATCAAACAACAACGGTGGTGCTTGAACTAAAAATTAGACTGAATGTCTATGGACGAGCACATCTGTGAGGACTAAAATGCATTAGAGCGCCACCTACATTTCAGATCTGTATATCGTGATGGAATGTGAAAGAGAAAAAAAATATTTTTTCTAGTACTTTCTGCAATCTAGTGGAATAAAATTAGACTTTTCAAAGTGAGGTAGAGTGAACAGAACCAGAATTACAGGTTTACAAATTAGGACAACAATTTATTTGTATTTTATTTAAAAAAAAATAATTAAAAAAAAACTATGTTTATCATAAGATTATAAACACATATGATAATATTTATGAATAATTGGAGTCTTTTAATTTTATTTGGGTGGTTCTCTGAAACAAGAGACCAATTTTTTGGAATTAGTCCACAGTATGTGTGAATGGTGAGCTTTTAAATTTGAGTGTGAAAAATTATGGGCGGTAGCCCAAAAATGCACCAGAGTTTAAACTGACTTTTTTGGTACTTTTCAAATTACTTTTTATGTGTAGATTTTACTGTTTTAGCCTTGTTCCAGACCCAGACTTTAAATATTAAACTATAAAAATAAACAAACTATTTCAATATTTATTGTGGTAAAATTATTTCTATAAATTTTTCTGAAATTACGACTGTCCCACAGTTGTGTCCTTTCCACCACACTAAACAATTTTGACCTAAATAAAGATTTTTAATGAAATTAATAGTTATTTTATAAAAAAAAAAAATGTTAATGAAAAGGACTATCTAAGCTCTGCCTCCATGCATTTAACTGGAATGTGTGTTTCTTTGCAGAACAGTCGGGTGTCATGTGACCCCATTCAGTGTCCACCCACCCTGTGCCCCAATCCATACAGGAGACCTGGGGAGTGCTGCCCGACCTGCTCCGGTATGCACTCACAAAAACAAACGAAACAAAATAGATTGAGATAATGATTTTTTTAAATCCTTTTTAGAGGCTGGAATGGTTCTGGAAATGTTTACGCTGAAATTCTGAAAGTAATTTTTGCCTGAAATGTATTTTATAATGATTTGTCCTTCTCAGCATGTGATGTTGACGGTCAACCGTACAATGGCTCTTACAGCACAGTCGATGGCTGCCAGACCTGCACATGTCAGGTGTGTTTCTCTTCCTTGCACACACATATTAAAGTATCACATATTCCTCTGACAACATAGTAGATGAGATGACCCCAGTCTCATGTAGCCAGGCTTTTAAGCTAGGCCATGATGTTAAGTTGCATTTTGGCCAATCCAATCACAAGTGCAGAAGCGAGACAAATTACAGTTTAAACCTGGTCATAAAATGCATCTCTTTTGAATACTTGTGTTTACATTTCGAGGGGAGTGTCTCTGAATTCATGACTGCATTCATCAATAACTACGTCAGTGTGCCAGCATATGATAATAAGTTGCAACAATAGTGCAACGTATTTAATCGATGCGCAAACAAGATGTTTAGAGCAGAATTTTAGTGGAGTGCCTGTACTACCTGAGCTTCGTCTGTGTCTCTGCATGTTAATATCACTCACACTAAAGAATTTCGTGAAGTTCTCATGCTTGTGTATGTATTCGCTTTTTCAAAGTTTCCAATTGGACGGTTATTTCCTAGTCGCACATAACCGGCAAAGTTAAAACTCTTGTTTTATCCTAACCGGGGGAGTGTAAGCAGGTTCCATGGGGTACATGAAAAGATGGCTTTAAATAAAAAGAATATAATTAGTGATGAGTAGTAAAAATACAGATTTTCTAGTTAATCGTGATCTTCATTTAAACAATCCAGATATCTAACTTTTACTTTATTTGAAGTTTGGCACCGAGATCCTTTCACTGCATGTTGAGAGTAAAAGTTTGCTTTGACTCATCCCGTGTAATGTGTTTCCAAAGATGAGATCCACGCAATCCATTTGTCATTGAATAGTGTCTCTTTTAATACCCTTTCTGTTCTTTACAGTCATTTGATAAAAAACAACAACAAAAGAAACATTCATTCTAATCACGCATAGCAGGGATGCGCTAAAGAAACCGTGCGCGTTCTCTCTCGTTTATATGCGCTCACTGGCTGAACTGCTGCCAGTAGCCTTAAAGAGACAGTACCGTTTAAGCTCTTGTTCTACATATCAGTGTTAATACTTGTAAATATACAGAATTATGCATGTAAACAATAAACATGTAATAAAACATATGTACGCAATATATTATGTTCAATTCCAAAACATCATATTTATTGATGGAATACATGGAATTCATTTTTAAAAAGCTAAAATGTGACCAAAATTATGGCAAACTAATGATCAAATAAAATTTGCAAAATTAATATTTTGTAATGTACCAAATTAGAAGCGCCCCTACATTAGCTAAGAGCCTGTTTTTTTCCAATGTAAGCAAAATGGACATTATAACTAAAATATACCTGAAATATAATTGAATATTATCATTAATAATAATTAACATTAATGATAATGTTAAATTATGTAATCTTTTTCACCCAATTTGGAATGCCCAATTCCCAATGCGCACTAAGTCCTCGTGGTCGCGTAGTGATTTGCCTCAGTCCGGGTGGCGGAAGACGAATAGCAGTTGCCTCCGCGTCTGAGACCATCAACCCATGCATCTTATCACGTGGCTTGTTGAGCACGTTGCCACGGAGACATAGCGTGTGTGGAGGCTTAACGCCATCCACCGTGGCATCCGCGCTCAACTCACCGTGCGCCCCACTGAGAACGAGCCACATTATAGCAACCACGAGGAGGTTACCCCATGTGACTCTACCCTCCCTAGCAACCGGGCCAATTTGGTTGCTTAGGAGACCTGGCTGGAGTCACTCAGCACGCCCTGGGATTCGAACTAGTGAACTCCAGGGGTGGTAGCCAGCTTCTTTTACCACTGAGCTACCCAGGCCCCCCAATTATGTAATCTTTGGTATACATCTTTGGTTTTATGTCGATGAAGGGGTACTTCAGCCTTACTGATGGTGCTGTGGGTGTACTTACTGCAAAAAAGGTTGGGAAACACTGTTCTAATGCATTCGAATGGATGAGCATTTACACTACGAGCGCAATTTGGCCATGTGTGTTTCAACCACCTCAGAATGTGGTTGAAGTGGACAAATCTCAAAACGCTTTGGACCCTGTTTACACCTGTCTTTAGCGTCAATTAATTTCAAACATATTCCAAACAGAAAACAGGCACCAAATGCCTCTTAATAACAGCTATAAAGTCTGGTCCACAATGCATTTTATTCTGACCAAGAATCACACACTTGAACACAGAGACTGCATGGCTGAGTTGTAAAGCAGCATACCACAGTTTTGTTTTTACATGCCATTTAGGGATGGGTTTATCTGAAAAAGATTGTACCGTGATAATAGCTCAGCACTAGGAAGAAAATATCATTCAAACAATGGCACAAATAGCTGGAAATGTGATCAGAAATTTTTTTCATCCAAAATAATTACATATTATTGATAGTAGATATCTACTGATTATAAGTAAACTCTGAGTATCTTTGAAAGATTTGTTGACACGTACCTGGAAAACATTCACAAATCCAGTGATTAGTTCCTCCTCAAAGGTGTGGTTCAACCCAGCACCTTTTAAACTTGACTTTGTTTCCAGGCAGATTGATTTAAAAAAACAAAAAAAACAAGTGTGCCCTTACTCTCGGATGTTGCGTAAAGTCAGCCAATCACTATTTCTTTGTGTTTTCCCTTTTATTAATATTATTCAAATTTTATTTCTCTCTTCTTGTATTCTTTTTTTTTTCTTTGATTTTCTCCCCTTTTCTCCCCAATTTGGAATGCCCAATTCCCAATGCGCTCTAGGTCCTCGTGGTGGCGTAGTGACTCACCTCAATCCGGGTGGCGGAGGACGAATCTCAGTTTCCTCCGCGCCAGAGACCGTCAATCCGTGCATCTTATCATGTGGCTTGTTGAGCGCGTTACCACGGAGACGTAGCGCATGTGGAGGCCCACGCTATTCTCTGCGGCATCCACGCACAACTCACCACGCGCCCCACCGAGAATGAGAACCACATTATAGTGACCATGAGGAGGTTAACCCATGTGACTACCCTCCCTAGCAACCGGGCCAATTTGGTTGCTTAGGAGACCTGGCTGGAGTCACTCAGCACGTCTTCTTGTATTCTTTTAACTGCATTTTATAACTTTAAAATTACTTTTTTTTGTTACTATTAAGTAAGATCTTTTATTTTTCAAATGCTTAATTTAAACTGGAGCTCACTTGCGGAAAAAGAATGGTATATTTTGTATTTTGCTCATCAGGGTGGGAAACAAGCGTGTGCTGACGTGCATCAGTGTCCCCAGATGTGTCGTGATGGTGTGAAGCTTCCATTTGGCTCCTGCTGCAGAGATTGTTCCCGTTGTAACTATGAGGGGCAAATTTTCCTAGACGGCGTCTCTCTCCAAGTCGCCCGTGACCCCTGCAAACACTGTGTGTGCAACGTAAGACCATGACATCTACAGAGAATTTCGGTTTTATCCTTGTTGTGATAAGTGACACCAAGCTGCAAGATTGATATGTGTATTTTTAGATATTTAAATTCTTTCTCGTATCCCAGCTTAATATGCAGAATCATTTAAAGTAAGCCATTTGTAGGTTCCTCTACACGGGCTGTATATGTGTTTGTTTGCTTTCTGGAGGTCATACAATCAGCTTGGATATAAAGTTAGGATGTAGAGTTACATATTTCCCATTAAAAGTGCTACTAATTCTGGAGGTTGTTTGTGTGTGTGTTTTGCATGTAGAGAGGGAATATAGTGTGCAACACTGAGACCTGTCCGGCTCTTGACTGTAATTTGGTGGAGACTGTTGGTGGACAGTGCTGCCCCAGGTGTCGAAGTAAGTGTGTGTGAATTATGTGGCTTTTGCGTCAAGTTTTTTTATTTCAAAACATGTAATTCTATCTAAGAGTAGCAGCTAATACTCATCAAAGTGTTTTTGTCTGTTTGTTTGATATGAAGGTTGTTTCGAAGACAATGTATGGCACTTGCATGGCTCTCAGTGGAAACACCCTAATGACCCCTGCATGGACTGTACATGCACGGTGGGTCATCACCTATTTTCAATCACTGTTTTTTAGAGATTTGCCACATGTCTCATGTCTTCATCTCTTTCTCTCTTTAGGAGGGCCAAGTTCACTGTGTCAGAGCACTGTGTGAAGTCCGCTGTAGTAATCCGGCCTCTCCTCATCCTGGATCCTGCTGCCCTGTCTGTGATGGTGTGTTCAATCTTTTGCATACAGAATTACTCAATACTTTTCATAAGTAGTGTCATAAGACATTTGAATAATTGAAAATTATGGCACATAATTATGGCATGTCACAATGTTTTTGACAATGTTGATGTTTCATGTTAGCAATTTGGTAAAGGGATGTGACATTTAACCATTTTTAATATTCGGTTAACCGCTTGGGTTCGAGAACGGTTAATCGGTTTTTCGTCGGGACTCAGGAAAAAATTACATTTATTCCAATGAATCTGCGTCAAACACTACAAGAAATAGCAGCTATGAGCCTAAATAGCACAATACTGTACATAGATCTTCAAATGATAAAATCATTCAACCAAAAGAAAATACGTAATTTAAGTTCCAAAGCCGATATTTGCCCAGGCAGGATTACATTTACGTGATGCAGTGAACGCTAGTATTGTCATGTGCATGGAGTTACACTACTGCGGTTTATTGCCTCTGCGCTGCAACTTTGCCTGGTGAAAAACAATCTGGACCCTTACGAAAATCGAAAGTCCATGACAAATTTGACACAAACTTGCTGCAAATTCGCCACTGAAAATGTTCACATGCAAATGAGCTTTGTGGCAAACTTGCGGCAAATTGTCCATTGTTGCCAAAGGTTTGCCGGAGGTTCACCACTACCGGTGAAGAGCTGCAAACTTCTGGCAAACATTTGCAGCAAATCAAAAGCTCATTTGCATGTGAAAATAAAGAGCAGCAAATTTGCTTCAAAGTCCAAGCAATCGAACCAAGTGTGAAAGCACCCTTAATGACCACAGAGAGTCAGGATTTCGGTTTAACGTCTCATCCGAAGGACTTTATACTTTTTACCTATATCCTTGTCACTGGACTGGGGCATTAGAACCCAAACGGGCAACAGGTTGAGCACCCCCTGCTGGCCTCACAAATACCTCTTCAAGCAGCAACTGTAGTTTTCCCCATGAGGTCTCCCAACCAAGTACTAGCTAGGCTTAACCCTGCTCAGCTTTAGAGGATAACCAGGCGAGAGCTGCAGGGTGACATGCTGCTGGCAAAGATGATTCACATTACCCAAATGACTGGTGAAATATCACTTTTTAAATTGAACGTGCAATGCCGTCAACCAATCAGAATTCAACAATGCCGTGGTATAAGTTAACAATGAAAGTTAACAATATTTGTGTGGCATAATGTCTGACATTTAGTGCTTGGAAGCCTTGAGTTTGATACATAGATCTTTCACAGGTTGTAGGGTGAATGGAGTAGACATCCCAAATGGGCAAAGACTGCCGCCAGGGCCCCAGTGTGAGGGTGACTGTATCTGTGAGGTAAGTTGGAAATGTCTCTGTTAATTCAGAGTTAACATTTAAACAATGACAAATTGCTGTTTATATTAGGTTGCTGTGTGCTATTTTTTCAGTGTTGACCATTTTAACCCTGCTATTCTGAGAAAGACTGGCCACTTTACTTTTCATGTGAGTGGTGGTGGTGTAGTGGGCTAAAGCACATGACTGGTAATTAGAAGGTTGCTGGTTCAATCCCCACAGCCACCATCACTGTGTCCTTGAGCAAGGCACTTAACTCCAGGTTGGTCCGGGGGGATTGTCCCTGTAATAAGTGCACTGTAAGTCGCTTTGGATAAAAGCGTCTGCCAAATGCGTAAATGTAATGGTCATTTTAAACCAGAAGTGTAACCTCTAAAAATAGAGATACTTGCCTTATTAAGCTCTGCTTAGTAAGTCTGAGAGGAGGGATGTAGATTTTGAGTCCAGTCAAATCTATTTAATCACTCTAAAAGATGACTATCACAAGTTGTTTATTTTTGTTATATGAAGGTCACATTAGTACTGCCTTGGAAATTTTTTACCAGGCCTTTATTATTTATTTTTGGTACTTTTAAAATGCCTTTTTTTCCCCAAAGCAATTGACTTTGGAATATTGACTGATGTGCATGTTGTAGCGGGGTAGCATGAGATGTCATCAGGAGAGATGCCCTGCCCCTAATTGTGCAAACCCAATTCCCCCTCAACATAATTCCTGCTGTCCAACGTGCAGTGGTGAGATATTCCCATACTTCATCCACTTACTCACAGCTTAAACAAGCTTTGTTCTCTCATAGAATAGTGTTTATTCTCTGTGTGTATGTTTGTAGGATGTGTATGGAATGGTTTTCAGTATATGGAAGGAGAAACATGGACTGACGCTGGACGAAGCTGTTCTTGTGTTGGTGGTCAGGTGACATGCGGTGATAGATGTGCACAAGCTCCTTCACCACCCTGTGCAGAACCAGCCAGAACACCAGGTGAGAGAGAGAAAGCGAGAGTGTGAGAGAGAGAGAGAGAAAGAGAGAAGTAATAGAAAATAAATACAGTATATCCTCTGTTCCAACACTTACAAAAAATCTAGAGTTCTGGCAAACTAGCTACAACTTTCCCACTCATTATGTTCACATGCAAATGAGCTTGTGATTCTCTGCAAATGTTTGCCAGAAGTTTGCAGCTCTTCATCAGTAGTAGTGAACCTGGAGCAAACCTTCGGCAACAATAAACAATTAGCCGCAAATTTGCTGCAAAACTCATTTGCATGTGAAAATAATCAGTGGTGAATTTGTGGTAAGTTTACTGAAAATTTGCCATGAACTCTCGATTTTTGTAAGGGCAACCCTAGTGAGTGGTTCACTGTCTACATAGGCAAGATACCTTCTAAGGCAGGAACCTTACAACTCTTCATTGGCAGCAACTCTGTGAAACTAAACACTCACAGTTGTTTCCAGTAGAGTTTGACATTAGCATGTTGCTAAATTAATTATTTGGTTCTCTTATAAGCACAACAACTAAATAGCACACACAAATATTGCATGAAATAGTGGATTTTTAAATTAAATTAAATTAAATTGATCGTCATTGCCATAAATCAAGCGCCACTGCTGTGTGTGTGTGTGTGTTTGTAGGATGCATGTGGAATGGTGTTGTGTATGCTGAAGGAGAAACATGGACTGATGCTGGACGAAGCTGTTCTTGTGTTGGTGGTCAGGTGACATGCGGTGATAGATGTGCACAAGCTCCTTCACCACCCTGTGCAGAACCAACCAGAACACCAGGTGAGAGCGAGAGAGAGAGAGAGAGAGAGAGAGAGAGAGAGAGAGAGAGAGAGAGAGAGAGAGAGAGAGAGAGAGAGAGAGAGAGAGAGAGAGAGAGAGAGAAGAAATAGAAAATAAATACAGTATATCTTCTGTTCCAACTCTAACAAAAAATCTAGAGTTCTGGCAAACTAGCTACAACTTTCCCACTCATTATTTTCACATGTAAATGAGCTTGTGATTCTCTGCAAATGTTTGCCAGAATTTTGCAGCTCTTCACCGGTAGTAGTGAACCTGGAGAAAACCTTCGGCAACAATAAACAATTTGCTGCAAAGCTCATTTGCATGCAGGGCCGGAGTGGCAATCAGGAAGATCGGGAGAATTCCCGCTGGGCCGGTCAAAAATTGGGCCGGTTAAGTCCGCATGTTGATTGACAAACTGTCATCATATGTCGCATAACAATTGCCAACAGTCCATAACATCTGGTATTTAAAGGATCAGAATTGCGTATATATTATAGTGGACGCAGTCTGTATTTTATCATCTCACACCCAATCAAATGAGAGATTAGCATGTTAGAGACGAAACTGATGTTGCGCCGCTTCACTTGACAGCGCAGGAAGGATCACGGAAGATCCATGGAGAACAGATAGGCTACTAATAGATGAATGGATGAACATGCTTCAGGTACAAGATCATCACAAGTTTAATACTGACTGCAGTCTCACAATCTCAATCAATTAATCTCTGAAATCCTCTTCCCTAGCAGTACAGTATGATAATAGGAAAATCATTTTTTGTCACAAAATAACAGAATACATGAAGTAAATGAATACAGATGCAACAGCTCGACACGGTACAAAAATAATGGGACTTTCCAGCTCTCAAAAGATTAAACTCAACGAAACAAACAGCACAGAGTGCCTTCAATGTGGTATCATGCGATTAAACCCTCTTAAAGAGACAGTAACCATTTTTCCTTTGTCTTGAACATTTACATTCCAAGTAAAAGAAAAGTACAAATGTGTTATTTTTAGTCTTTTAGTTCACTCTTATCATTGTAAATTGGCACGTTTTTGAATGGCATGTAAAAATGTAAAAACAATCACTCAACCTTCATTGTTTCACTGGATCTGTTGCTATTTTAATGATCTAAAATACAAAGCACTGTCCATTTAAAGTGAGCCTGCACATCTTGAAAGAGTTATAAACATTTACAGTCCTATAGTGTTATTATGTGCCTAGATAGTCTTTAAAATAAAATTAGTTGACCCAAAAATGAAATTTCTCTCATCATTTACTCACCCTCATGCCATCCCAGATGTGTATGACTTTCTGTCTTCTGCTGAACACAAATGAAGCTTTTTAGAAGAATTTCTCAGTTCTGTTGGTCCTTTCAATGCAAGTGAATTGTGATCAGAACTCAGAAGGTACAAAAATCACATAAATGCAGCATAAAAGTAATCCATACAACTCCAGTGGTATAATCTATGTCTTCAGAAGCGATATGATAGGTGTGGGTGAGAAATAGATCAATATTTAAGTTTTTTTTTTTTTACTATAAATTCTCCTCCCTGCCCAGTAGGGGGCGATATGCTTATGTAAATCACCAAAAACAGAAGAAGAACTCATAAGAGAGAAGAGTGCTTATGAAAGTGAAAGTGGAGATTTATAGTATAAAATGACTTAATTATTGATCTGTTTCTCACCGCTTCTCATTTACTTGCATTGAATGGACCAACAGTTCTTCTAAACATCTTCATTCATGTTCTGCTAAAGAAAGTCATACACATCTGGGATGGCATGAGGGTGAGGAAATGATCAAATATCCCTTTAACATTCACTTATTTTTACAACACATTCAATGATGTCTTATGACAAAGTGAAAATCTTAGTGAATGCAGTATGTGGTATAATGACATGGAGAGCTTAAATAATTTTCAAGTAATTACATATATTGCACATTTTTGCTGTGATCTTATTTTATTGTTATCATCTTCACCTCCAACCCCTCTTTTGGGTGTGGGCTGACTTGGACATGACATCCCGGGTTGAATATGAATCTCACTCCGGCCCTGTTTGCATGTGAAAATAATCAGTGGTGAATTTGTGGTAAGTTTGTGGCAAATTTGCCATGAACTCTCGATTTTTGTAAGGGCAACCCTAGTGAGTGGTTCATTGTCTACATAGGCAAGATACCTTCTAAGGCAGGAACCTTACAACCCTTCATTGGCAGCAACTCTGTGAAACTAAACACTCACAGTTGTTTCCAGTAGAGTTTGACATTAGCATGTTGCTAAACGAATTATTTGGTTCTCTTATAAGCACAACAAATAAATAGCACACACAAATATTGCATGAAATAGTGGATTTTTAATTACACAAAATACATTTCCCTTTTCACACTCTTAACTCACAGTTTATAGTAATAAAGCCTTGCGTTAGCATATTGCTAAGTTAAAGACTTGACTCTTATAGCACACACGATTATTGCGTGAAATAGTGGATTTTTAAATTAAATTAAATTGATCGTCATTGCCATAAATCAAGTGCCACTGCTGTGTGTGTGTGTGTCTTTGTAGGATGCATGTGGAATGGTGTTGTGCATGCTGAAGGAGAAACATGGACTGATGCTGGACGAAGCTGTTCTTGTGTTGGTGGTCAGGTGACATGCAGTGATAGATGTGCACAAGCTCCTTCACCACCCTGTGCAGAACCAGCCAGAACACCAGGTGAGAGAGAGAGAGAGAGAGAGAGAGAGAAAGCGAGAGAGAGAGAGAGAGAGAGAGAGAGAGAAGAAACAGAAAATAAATACAGTATATCCTCTGTTCCAACTCTTACAAAAAATCTAGAGTTCTGGCAAACTAGCTACAACTTTCCCACTCATTATTTTCACATGAAGATGAGCTTGTGATTCTCTGGAAATGTTTGCCAGAAGTTTGCAGCTCTTCATCGGTAGTAGTGAACCTGAAGCAAACCTTCGGCAACAATAAACAATTTGCCGCAAATTTGCCGCAAAGCTCATTTGCATGTGAAAATAATCAGTGGTGAATTTGTGGGAAGTTTACTGAAAATGTGCAATGAACTCTCGATTTTTGTAAGGGCAACCCTAGTGAGTGGTTCACTGTCTACATAGGCAAGATACCTTCTAAGGCAGGAACCTTACAACTCTTCATTGGCAGCAACTCTGTGAAACTAAACACTCACAGTTGTTTCCAGTAGAGTTTGACATTAGCATGTTGCTAAATAAATTATTTGGTTCTCTTATAAACACAACAAATAAATAGCACACGCAAATATTGCATGAAATAGTGGATTTTTAAATTAAATTAAATTGATCGTCATTGCCATAAATCAAGCGCCACTGCTGTGTGTGTGTTTGTAGGATGCATGTGGAATGGTGTTGTGTATGCTGAAGGAGAAACATGGACTGACGCTGGACGAAGCTGTTCTTGTGTTGGTGGTCAGGTGACATGCGGTGATAGATGTGCACAAGCTCCTTCACCACCCTGTGCAGAACCAACCAGAACACCAGGTGAAAGAGAGAAAGCTAGAGAGAGAGAGAGAGAGAGAGAGAGAGAAGAAATAGAAAATAAATACAGTATATCCTCTTTTCCAACACTTACAAAAAATCTAGAGTTCTGGCAAGTTTGCAGCTCTTCACCATTAGTAGTGAACCTGGAGCAAACCTTCGGCAACAATAAACAATTTGCTACAAAGCTCATTTGCATGCAGGGCCGGAGTGAGCACAGTAGGTGTGGGTGAGAAACAGATCAATATTTAAGTTTTTTTTTTTACTATAAATTCTCCTCCCTGCCCAGTAGGGGGCGATATGCTTATGTAAATCACCAAAAACAGAAGAAGAACTCTTAAGAGAGAAGAGTGCTTATGAAAGTGAAAGTGGAGATTTATAGTAAAAAATGACTTAATTATTGATCTGTTTCTCACTGCTTCTCATTTACTTGCATTGAATGGACCACAGTTCTTCTAAACATCTTCACTCATGTTCTGCAAAAGAAAGTCATACACATCTGGGATGGCATGAGGGTGAGGAAATGATCAAATATCCCTTTAACATTCACTTATTTTTACAACACATACAATGATGTCTTATGAAAAAGTGAAAATCTTAGTGAATGCCGTATGTGGTATAATGACATGGAGAGCTTAGATAATTTTCAAGTAATTACATATATTGCACATTTTTGCTGTGATCTTGTTTTATTGTTATCATCTTCACCTCCAACCTCTCTTTTGGGTGTGGGCTGACTTGGACATGACATCCCGGGTTGAATATGAATCCCACTCCGGCCCTGTTTGCATGTGAAAATAATCAGTGGTGAATTTGTGGTAAGTTTGTGGCAAATTTGCCATGAACTCTCGATTTTTGTAAGGGCAACCCTAGTGAGTGGTTCACTGTCTAAATAGGCAAGATACCTTCTAAGGCAGGAACCTTACAACCCTTCATTGGCAGCAACTCTGTGAAACTAAACACTCACAGTTGTTTCCAGTAGAGTTCGACATTAGCATGTTGCTAAATGAATTATTTGGTTCTCTTATAAGCACAACAAATAAATAGCACACACAAATATTACATGAAATAGTGGATTTTTAATTACACAAAATAAATTTCCTTTTTCACACTCTTAACTCACACTTTATAGTAACAAAGCCTTGCGTTAGCATATTGCTAAGTTAAAGACTTGACCCTTATAGCACACACGATTATTGCGTAAAATAGTGGATTTTTAAATTAAATTAAATTGATCGTCATTGCCATAAATCAAGCGCCACTGCTGTGTGTGTGTGTGTTTGTAGGATGCATGTGGAATGGTGTTGTGCATGCTGAAGGAGACACATGGACTGATGCTGGACGAAGCTGTTCTTGTGTTGGTGGTCAGGTGACATGCGGTGATAGATGTGCACAAGCTCCTACACCACCCTGTGCAGAACCAGCCAGAACACCAGGTGAGAGAGAGAAAGAGAGAGAGAGAGAGAGAGAGAGAGAGAGAGAGAAGAAACAGAAAATAAATACAGTATATCCTCTGTTCCAACACTTACAAAAAATCTAGAGTTCTGGCAAACTAGCTACAACTTGCCCACTCATTATTTTCACATGCAAATGAGCTTGTGATTCTCTGCAAATGTTTGCCAGAAGTTTGCAGCTCTTCATCGGTAGTAGTGAACCTGAAGCAAACCTTCGGCAACAATAAACAATTTGCCGCAAATTTGCCGCAAAGCTCATTTGCATGTGAAAATAATCAGTGGTGAATTTGTGGTAAGTTTACTGAAAATTTGCCATGAACTCTCAATTTTTGTAAGGGCAACCCTAGTGAGTGGTTCACTGTCTATATAGGCAAAATACCTTCTAAGGCAGGAACCTTACAACTCTTCATTGGCAGTAACTCTGTGAAACTAAACACTCACAGTTGTTTCCAGTAGAGTCTGACATTAGCATGTTGCTATACGAATTATTTGGTTCTCTTATAAGCACAACAAATAAATAGCACACACAAATATTGCATGAAATACAGTGCAGCCGGAAAGTGCTCTGGAGCAGGTTTTCATCATGGATGTCTCTGTACATTGCTGCATTCATCTTTCCCTCGATCCTGACTAGTCTCCCAGTTCCTGCCGCTGAAAAGCATCCCCACTGCATGGTGCTGCCACCACCATGCTTCACTGTAGTGATGGTATTGGCCAGATGATAAGCGGTGCCTGGTTTCCTCCAGACATCACGCTTGCCATTCAGGCCAAAGAGTTCAATCTTTGTTTCTCATGGTCTGGGAGTCCTTCAGGTGCCTTTTGGCAAACTCCAGGTGGGCTGTCATGTGGCTTTTACCGAGGAGTGGCTTCCGTCTGGCCACTCTACCATACAGGTCTGATTGGTGGAGTGCTGCAGAGATGGTTGTTCTTCTGGAAGGTACTCCTCTCTCCACAGAGAAATGCTGGAGCTCTGTCAGAGTGACCATCGGGTTCTTGGTCACCTCCCTGACTAAGGCCCTTCTCCCCCGATCACTCAGTTTGGCCGGGCGGCCAGATCTAGGAAGAGTCCTGGTGGTTCCAAACTTCTTCCATTTGCGGATGATGGAGGCCACTGTGCTCATTGGGACCTTCAATGCTGCAGAAATTTTTCTGTACCCTTCCCCAGATCTGTGCCTCGATGCAATCCTGTCTCGGAGGTCTACAGACAATTCCTTGGACTTCATGGCTTGGTTTGTGCTCTGACATGCACTGTTAACTGTGGGACCTTATATAGACAGGTGTGTGCCTTTCCAAATCATGTCCAATCAACTGAATTTACCACAGGTGGACTCCAATCAAGTTGTAGAAACATCACAAGGATGATCAGTGGAAACAGGATGCACCTGAGCTCAATTTTGAGTATCATGGCAAAGGCTGTGAATACTTATGTACATGTGATTTTTTTCATTTTAAATTTTTAATAAATTTGCAAAGATTTCAAACAAACATCTTTCACGTTGTCATTATGAGGTATTGTTTGTAGAATTTTGAGGAAAATAATGAATTTAACCCATTTTGGAATAAGGCTGTAACATAACAAAATGTGGAAAAAGTGAAGCGCTGTGAATACTTTCCGGATGCACTGTAGTGGATTTTTAATTACACAAAATAAATTTCCCTTTTCACACTCTTAACTCACAGTTTATAGTAACAAAGCCTTGCGTTAGCATATTGCTAAATTAAAGACTTGACTCTTATAGCACACATGATTATTGCGTGAAATAGTGGATTTTTAAATTAAATTAAATTGATCGTCATTGCCATAAATCAAGCGCCACTGCTGTGTGTGTGTGTGTGTTTGTAGGATGCATGTGGAATGGTGTTGTGCATGCTGAAGGAGAAACATGGACTGATGCTGGACGAAGCTGTTCTTGTGTTGGTGGTCAGGTGACATGCGGTGATAGATGTGCACAAGCTCCTTCACCACCCTGTGCCGAACCAACCAGAACACCAGGTGAGAGAGAGAGAGAGAGAGAGAGAGAGAGAGAAGAAATAGAAAATAAATACAGTATATCCTCTGTTCCAACCCTTACAAAAAATCTAGAGTTCTGGCAAACTAGATACAACTTTCCCACTCATTATGTTCACATGTAAATGAGCTTGTGATTCTCTGCAAATGTTTGCCAGAATTTTGCAGCTCTTCACCATTAGTAGTGAACCTGGAGCAAACCTTCGGCAACAATAAAAAATTTGCTGCAAATTTGCTGCAAAGCTCATTTGCATGTAGGGCCGGAGTGGCAGTCGTGAAGATCGGGAGAATTCCCGCTGGGCCGGTCAAAAATTGGGCCGGTTAAGTCCGTATGTTGATTGACAAACTTTCATCATATGTCGCATAACAATTGCCAACAGTCCATAACACCTGTTATTTAAAGGATCAAAATTGCATATATATTATAGTGGACGCAGTCTGTATTTTATCATCTCACACCCAATCAAATGAGAGATTAGCATGTTAGAGACGAAACTGATGTTGCGCCGCTTCACTTGACAGCGCAGGAAGGATCACGGAAGATCCATGGAGAACAGATAGGCTACTAATAGATGAATGGATGAACGTGCTTCAGGTACAAGATCATCACAAGTTTAATACTGACTGCAGTCTCACAATCTCAATCAATTAATCTCTGAAATCCTCTTCCCTAGCAGTGCAGTATGATAATAGGAAAATCATTTTTTGTCACAAAATAACAGAATACATGAAGTAAATGAATACAGATGCAACAGCACGACACGGTACGAAAATAATGGGACTTTCCAGCTCTCAAAAGATTAAACTCAACGAAACAAACAGCACAGAGTGCCTTCAATGTGGTATCATGCGATTAAACCCTCTTAAAGAGACAGTAACCATTTTTCCTTTGTCTTGAACATTTACATTCCAAGTAAAAGAAAAGTACAAATGTGTTATTTTTAGTCTTTTAGTTCACTCTTATCATTGTAAATTGGCACGTTTTTGAATGGCATGTAAAAATGTAAAAACAATCACTCAACCTTCATTGTTTCACTGGATCTGTTGCTATTTTAATGATCTAAAATACAAAGCACTGTCCATTTAAAGTGAGCCTGCACATCTTGAAAGAGTTATAAACATTTACAGTCCTATAGTGTTATTATGTGCCTAGATAGTCTTTAAAATAAAATTAGTTGACCCAAAAATGAAATTTCTCTCATCATTTACTCACCCTCATGCCATCCCAGATGTGTATGACTTTCTGTCTTCTGCTGAACACAAATGAAGCTTTTTAGAAGAATTTCTCAGTTCTGTTGGTCCTTTCAATGCAAGTGAATTGTGATCAGAACTCAGAAGGTACAAAAATCACATAAATGCAGCATAAAAGTAATCCATACAACTCCAGTGGTATAATCTATGTCTTCAGAAGCGATATGATAGGTGTGGGTGAGAAATAGATCAATATTTAAGTTTTTTTTTTACTATAAATTCTCTTCCCTGCCCAGTAGGGGGCGATATGCTTATGTAAATCACCAAAAACAGAAGAAGAACTCTTAAGAGAGAAGAGTGCTTATGAAAGTGAAAGTGGAGATTTATAGTAAAAAATGACTTAATTATTGATCTGTTTCTCACTGCTTCTCATTTACTTGCATTGAATGGACCAACAGTTCTTCTAAACATCTTCATTCATGTTCTGCAAAAGAAAGTCATACACATCTGGGATGGCATGAGGGTGAGGAAATGATCAAATATCCCTTTAACATTCACTTATTTTTACAACACATACAATGATGTCTTATGAAAAAGTGAAAATCTTAGTGAATGCCGTATGTGGTATAATGACATGGAGAGCTTAGATAATTTTCAAGTAATTACATATATTGCACATTTTTGCTGTGATCTTATTTTATTGTTATCATCTTCACCTCCAACCCCTCTTTTGGGTGTGGGCTTACTTGGACATGACATCCCGGGTTGAATATGAATCTCACTCCGGCCCTGTTTGCATGTGAAAATAATCAGTGGTGAATTTGTGGAAAGTTTACTGAAAATTTGCCATGAACTCTCGATTTTTGTAAGGGCAACCCTAGTGAGTGGTTCATTATCTACATAGGCAAGATACCTTCTAAGGCAGGAACCTTACAACCCTTCATTGGCAGCAACTCTGTGAAACTAAACACTCACAGTTGTTTCCAGTATAGTTTGACATTAGCATGTTACTAAACGAATTATTTGGTTCTCTTATAAGCACAACAAATAAATAGCACACACAAATATTGCATGAAATAGTGGATTTTTAATTACACAAAATAAATTTCCCTTTTCACACTCTTAACTCACAGTTTATATTAACAAAGCCTTGCGTTAGCATATTGCTAAGTTAAAGACTTGACTCTTATAGCACACACGATTATTGCGTGAAATAGTGGATTTTTAAATTAAATTAAATTGATCGTCATTGCCATAAATCAAGCGCCACTTCTGTGTGTGTGTGTGTGTGTTTGTAGGATGCATGTGGAATGGTGTTGTGCATGCTGAAGGAGACACATGGACTGATGCTGGACGAAGCTGTTCTTGTGTTGGTGGTCAGGTGACATGCGGTGATAGATGTGAACAAGCTCCTACACCACCCTGTGCAGAACCAGCCAGAACACCAGGTGAGAGAGAGAGAGAGAGAGAGAGAGAAGAAATAGAAAATAAATACAGTATATCCTCTGTTCCAACCCTTACAAAAAATCTAGAGTTCTGGCAAACTAGATACAACTTTCCCACTCATTATTTTCACATGCAAATGAGCTTGTGATTCTCTGCAAATGTTTGCCAGAAGTTTGCAGCTCTTCATCGGTAATAGTGAACCTGGAGCAAACCTTCGGCAACAATAAACAATTTGCCGCAAATTTGCCGCAAAGCTCATTTGCATGTGAAAATAATCAGTGGTGAATTTGTGGGAAGTTTACTGAAAATGTGCCATGAACTCTTGATTTTTGTAAGGGCAACCCTAGTGAGTGGCTTCACTATCTACATAGGCAAGATACCTGCTAAGGCAGGAACCTTACAACTGTTCATTGGCAGCAACTCTGTGAAACTAAACACTCACAGTTGTTTCCAGTAGAGTTTGACATTAGCATGTTGCTAAACGAATTATTTGGTTCTCTTATAAGCACAACAAATAAATAGCACACACAAATATTGCATGAAATAGTGGATTTTTAATTACACAAAATACATTTCCCTTTTCACACTCTTAAATCACACTTTATAGTAACAAAGCCTTGCGTTAGCATATTGCTAAGTTAAAGACTTGACTCTTATAGCACACACGATTATTAAGTGAAATAGTGGATTTTTAAATTAAATTAAATTGATCGTCATTGCCATAAATCAAGCGCCACTGCTGTGTGTGTGTGTTTGTAGGATGCATGTGGAATGGTGTTGTGCATGCTGAAGGAGAAACATGGACTGATGCTGGACGAAGCTGTTCTTGTGTTGGTGGTCAGGTGACATGCAGTGATAGATGTGCACAAGCTCCTTCACCACCCTGTGCAGAACCAACCAGAACACCAGGTGAGAGAGAGAGAGAGAGAGAGAGAGAGAGAGAGAGAGAGAGAGAGAGAGAGAGAGAGAGAGAGAGAGAAGAAACAGAAAATAAATACAGTATATCCTCTGTTCCAACACTTACAAAAAATCTAGAGTTCTGGCAAACTAGCTACAACTTTCCCACTCATTATTTTCACATGCAAATGAACTTGTGATTCTCTGCAAATGTTTGCCAGAAGTTTGCAGCTCTTCACCATTAGTAGTGAACCTGGAGCAAACCTTCGGCAACAATAAACAATTTGCTGCAAAGCTCATTTGTATGCAGGGCCGGAGTGAGCACAGTAGGTGTGGGTGAGAAATAGATCAATATTTAAGTTTCTTTTTTTTACTATAAATTCTCCTCCCTGCCCAGTAGGGGGCAATATGCTTATGTAAATCACCAAAAACAGAAGAAGAACTCTTAAGAGAGAAGAGTGCTTATGAAAGTTAAAGTGGAGATTTATAGTAAAAAATGACTTAATTATTGATCTGTTTCTCACTGCTTCTCATTTACTTGCATTGAATGGACCAACAGTTCTTCTAAACATCTTCATTCATGTTCTGCTAAAGAAAGTCATACACATCTGGGATGGCATGAGGGTGAGGAAATGATCAAATATCCCTTTAACATTCACTTATTTTTACAACACATTCAATGATGTCTTATGACAAAGTGAAAATCTTAGTGAATGCAGTATGTGGTATAATGACATGGAGAGCTTAAATAATTTTCAAGTAATTACATATATTGCACATTTTTGCTGTGATCTTGTTTTATTGTTATCATCTTCACCTCCAACCTCTCTTTTGGGTGTGGGCTGACTTGGACATGACATCCCAGGTTGAATATGAATCCCACTCCTGCCCTGTTTGCATGTGAAAATAATCAGTGGTGAATTTGTGGTAAGTTTGTGGCAAATTTGCCATGAACTCTCGATTTTTGTAAGGGCAACCCTAGTGAGTGGCTTCATTGTCTACATAGGCAAGATACCTTCTAAGGCAGGAACCTTACAACCCTTCATTGGCAGCAACTCTGTGAAACTAAACACTCACAGTTGTTTCCAGTAGAGTTTGACATTAGCATGTTGCTAAATGAATTATTTGGTTCTCTTATAAGCACAACAAATAAATAGCACACGCAAATATTGCATGAAATAGTGGATTTTTAATTACACAAAATACATTTCCCTTTTCACACTCTTAACTCACAGTTTATAGTAACAAAGCCTTGCGTTAGCATATTGCTATGTTAAAGACTTGACTCTTATAGCACACACGATTATTGCGTGAAATAGTGGATTTTTAAATTAAATTAAATTGATCGTCATTGCCATAAATCAAGCGCCACTGCTGTGTGTGTGTGTTTGTAGGATGCATGTGGAATGGTGTTGTGCATGCTGAAGGAGACACATGGACTGATGCTGGACGAAGCTGTTCTTGTGTTGGTGGTCAGGTGACATGCAGTGATAGATGTGCACAAGCTCCTTCACCACCCTGTGCAGAACCAGCCAGAACACCAGGTGAGAGAGAGAGAGAGAGAGAGAGAGAGAGAGAGAGAGAGAGAGAGAGAGAGAGAGAGAGAGAAGAAGAAACAGAAAATAAATACAGTATATCCTCTGTTCCAACCCTTACAAAAAATCTAGAGTTCTGGCAAACTAGCTACAACTTTCCCACTCATTATTTTCACATGCAAATGAGCTTGTGATTCTCCAGAAATGTTTGCCAGAAGTTTGCAGCTCTTCATCGGTAATAGTGAACCTGAAGCAAACCTTCGGCAACAATAAACAATTTGCCGCAAATTTGCTGCAAAGCTCATTTGCATGTGAAAATAATCAGTGGTGAATTTGTGGAAAGTTTGTGGCAAATTTGCCATGAACTCTCAATTTTTGTAAGGGCAACCCTAGTGAGTGGTTCACTGTCTACATAGGCAAGATACCTTCTAAGGCAGGAACCTTACAACTCTTCATTGGCAGCAACTCTGTGAAACTAAACACTCACAGTTGTTTCCAGTAGAGTTTGACATTAGCATGTTGCTAAATGAATTATTTGGTTCTCTTATAAGCACAACAAATAAAAAGCACACACAAATATTGCATGAAATACAGTGCATCTGGAAAGTATTCACAGCGCTTCACTTTTTCCACATTTTGTTATGTTACAGCCTTATTCCAAAATGGATTAAATTCAATATTTTCCTCAAAATTCTACAATCAATACCTCATAATGACAACGTGAAAGAAGTTTGTTTGAAATCTTTGCAAAATTATTAAATAAAAAACGAAAAAAAAATCACATGTACATAAGTATTCACAGCCTTTGCTCAATACTTTGTTGAAGCACCTTTGGCACCAATTACAGCCTCAAGTCTTTTTGAGTATGATGCTACAAGCTTGGCACACCTGTTTTTGGGCAGTTTCTCCCATTCTTCTTTGTAGGACCTCTCAAGCTCCATCAGGTTGGATGGGGAGTGTCGGTGCACAGCCATTTTCAGATCTCTCCAGAGATGTTCAATCGGGTTCAAGTCTGGGCTCTGGCTGGGCCACTCAAGGACATTCACAGAGTTGTCCCGGAGCCACACCTTTGTTATCTTGGCTGTGTGCTTAGGGTCGTTGTCCTGTTGGAAGATGAACCTTCACCCCAGTCTGAGGTCCAGAGCGCTCTGGAGCAGGTTTTCATCAAGGATGTCTCTGTACATTGCTGCATTCATCTTTCCCTCGATCCTGACTAGTCTCCCAGTTCCTGCCGCTGAAAAGCATCCCCACTGCATGATGCTGCCACCACCATGCTTCACTGTAGGGATGGTATTGGCCAGATGATAAGCGGTGTTTGGTTTCCTCTAGACATCACACTTGCCATTCAGGCCAAAGAGTTCAATCTTTGTTTCTCATGGTCTGGGAGTCCTTCAGGTGCCTTTTGGCAAACTCCAGGTGGGCTGTCATGTGGCTTTTACCGAGGAGTGGCTTCCGTCTGGCCACTCTACCATACAGGCCTGATTGGTGGAGTGCTGCAGAGATGGTTGTTCTTCTGGAAGGTACTCCTCTCTCCACAGAGAAATGCTGGAGCTCTGTCAGAGTGACCATCGGGTTCTTGGTCACCTCCATGACTAAGGCATTTCTCCCCCAATCGCTCAGTTTGGCTGGGCGGCCAGATCTAGGAAGAGTCCTGGTGGTTCCAAACTTCTTCCATTTACGGATGATGGAGGCCACTGTGCTCATTGGGACCTTCAATGCTGCAGAAATTTTTCTGTACCCTTCCCCAGATCTGTGCCTCGATACAATCCTGTCTCGGAGGTCTACAGACAATTCCTTGGACTTCATGGCTTGGTTTGTGCTCTGACATGCACTGTTAACTATGGGACCTTATATAGACAGGTGTGTGCCTTTCCAAATCATGTCCAATCAACTGAATTTACCACAGGTGGACTCCAATCAAGTTGTAGAAACATCTCAAGGATGATCAGTGGAAACAGGATGCACCTGAGCTCAATTTTGAGTATCATGGCAAAGGCTGTGAATACTTATGTACATGTGATTTTTTTCATTTGTAATTTTTTATAAATTTGCAAAGATTTCAAACAAACTTCTTTCACGTTGTCATTATGGGGTATTGTTTGTAGAATTTTGAGAAAAATAATGAATTTAATCCATTTTGGAATAAGGCTGTAACATAACAAAATGTGGAAAAAGTGAAGCGCTTTGAATACTTTCCGGATGCACTGTAGTGGATTTTTAATTACACAAAAAAAATTTCCCTTTTCACACTCTTAACTCACACTTTATAGTAACAAAGCCTTGCGTTAGCATATTGCTAAGTTAAAGACTTGACTCTTATAGCACACACGATTATTGCGTGAAATAGTGGATTTTTTAATTAAATTAAATTGATCGTCATTGCCATAAATCAAGCGCCACTGCTGTGTGTGTGTGTGTTTGTAGGATGCATGTGGAATGGTGTTGTGTATGCTGAAGGAGAAACATGGACTGATGCTGGACGAAGCTGTTCTTGTGTTGGTGGTCAGGTGACATGCGGTGATAGATGTGCACAAGCTCCTTCACCACCCTGTGCAGAACCAGCCAGAACACCAGGTGAGAGAGAGAGAGAGAGAGAGAGAGAGAGAGAAGAAATAGAAAATAAATACAGTATATCTTCTGTTCCAACCCTTACAAAAAATCTAGAGTTCTGGCAAACTAGATACAACTTTCCCACTCATTATTTTCACATGCAAATGAGCTTGTGTTTCTCTGCAAATGTTTGCCAGAAGTTTGCAGCTCTTCACCGGTAGTAGTGAACCTGGAGCAAACCTTCAGCAACAATAAACAATTTGCTGCAAATTTGCTGCAAAGCTCATTTGCATGCAGGGCCGGAGTGGCAATCGGGAAGATCGGGAGAATTCCCGCTGGGCCGGTCAAAAATTGGGCCGGTTAAGTCCGCATGTTGATTGACATACTTTCATCATATGTCGCATAACAATTGCCAACAGTCCATAACATCTGGTATTTAAAGGATCAGAATTGCATATATATTATAGTGGACGCAGTCTGTATTTTATCATCTCACACCCAATCAAATGAGAGATTAGCATGTTAGAGACGAAACTGATGTTGCGCCGCTTCACTTGACAGCGCAGGAAGGATCACGGAAGATCCATGGAGAACAGATAGGCTACTAATAGATGAATGGATGAACGTGCTTCAGGTACAAGATCATCACAAGTTTAATACTGACTGCAGTCTCACAATCTCAATCAATTAATCTCTGAAATCCTCTTCCCTAGCAGTGCAGTATGATAATAGGAAAATCATTTTTTGTCACAAAATAACAGAATACATGAAGTAAATGAATACAGATGCAACAGCACGACACGGTACGAAAATAATGGGACTTTCCAGCTCTCAAAAGATTAAACTCAACGAAACAAACAGCACAGAGTGCCTTCAATGTGGTATCATGCGATTAAACCCTCTTAAAGAGACAGTAACCATTTTTCCTTTGTCTTGAACATTTACATTCCAAGTAAAAGAAAAGTACAAATGTGTTATTTTTAGTCTTTTAGTTCACTCTTATCATTGTAAATTGGCACGTTTTTGAATGGCATGTAAAAATGTAAAAACAATCACTCAACCTTCATTGTTTCACTGGATCTGTTGCTATTTTAATGATCTAAAATACAAAGCACTGTCCATTTAAAGTGAGCCTGCACATCTTGAAAGAGTTATAAACATTTACAGTCCTATAGTGTTATTATGTGCCTAGATAGTCTTTAAAATAAAATTAGTTGACCCAAAAATGAAATTTCTCTCATCATTTACTCACCCTCATGCCATCCCAGATGTGTATGACTTTCTGTCTTCTGCTGAACACAAATGAAGCTTTTTAGAAGAATTTCTCAGTTCTGTTGGTCCTTTCAACGCAAGTGAATTGTGATCAGAACTCAGAAGGTACAAAAATCACATAAATGCAGCATAAAAGTAATCCATACAACTCCAGTGGTATAATCTATGTCTTCAGAAGCGATATGATAGGTGTGGGTGAGAAATAGATCAATATTTCAGTTTTTTTTTACTATAAATTCTCTTCCCTGCCCAGTAGGGGGCGATATGCTTATGTAAATCACCAAAAACAGAAGAAGAACTCTTAAGAGAGAAGAGTGCTTATGAAAGTGAAAGTGGAGATTTATAGTAAAAAATGACTTAATTATTGATCTGTTTCTCACTGCTTCTCATTTACTTGCATTGAATGGACCAACAGTTCTTCTAAACATCTTCATTCATGTTCTGCAAAAGAAAGTCATACACATCTGGGATGGCATGAGGGTGAGGAAATGATCAAATATCCCTTTAACATTCACTTATTTTTACAACTCATACAATGATGTCTTATGACAAAGTGAAAATCTTAGTGAATGCCGTATGTGGTATAATGACATGGAGAGCTTAGATAATTTTCAAGTAATTACATATATTGCACATTTTTGCTGTGATCTTGTTTTATTGTTATCATCTTCACCTCCAACCCCTCTTTTGAGTGTGGGCTTACTTGGACATGACATCCCGGGTTGAATATGAATCTCACTCCGGCCCTGTTTGCATGTGAAAATAGTCAGTGGTGAATTTGTGGTAAGGTTGTGGCAAATTTGCCATGAAATCCCGATTTTTGTAAGGGCAACCCTAGTGAGTGGTTCATTGTCTACATAGGTAAGATACCTTCTAAGGCAGGAACCTTACAACTCTTCATTGGCAGCAACTCTGTGAAACGAAACACTCACAGTTGTTTCCAGTAGAGTTTGACATTAGCATGTTGCTAAACGAATTATTTGGTTCTCTTATAAGCACAACAAATAAATAGCACGCACAAATATTGCATGAAATAGTGGATTTTTAATTACACAAAATACATTTCCCTTTTCACACTCTTAACTCACAGTTTATAGTAACAAAGCCTTGCGTTAGCATATTGCTAAGTTAAAGACTTGACTCTTATAGCACACACGATTATTGCGTGAAATAGTGGATTTTTAAATTAAATTAAATTGATCGTCATTGCCATAAATCAAGCACCACTGCTGTGCGTGTGTGTGTCTTTGTAGGATGCATGTGGAATGGTGTTGTGCATGCTGAAGGAGACACATGGACTGATGCTGGACGAAGCTGTTCTTGTGTTGGTGGTCAGGTGACATGCGGTGATAGATGTGCACAAGCTCCTACACCACCCTGTGCAGAACCAGCCAGAACACCAGGTTAGAGAGAGAGAGAGAGAGAGAGAGAGAGAGAAGAAACAGAAAATAAATACAGTATATCCTCTGTTCCAACTCTTACAAAAAATCTAGAGTTCTGGCAAACTAGCTACAACTTTCCCACTCATTATTTTCACATGCAAATGAGCTTGTGATTCTCTGGAAATGTTTGCCAGAAGTTTGCAGCTCTTCACCATTAGTAGTGAACCTGGAGCAAACCTTCGGCAACAATAAAAAATTTGCCGCAAATTTGCCGCAAAGCTCATTTGCATGTGAAAATAATCAGTGGTGAATTTGTGGGAAGTTTACTGAAAATGTGCAATGAACTCTCGATTTTTGTAAGGGCAACCCTAGTGAGTGGCTTCACTGTCTACATAGGCAAGATACCTTCTAAGGCAGGAACCTTACAACTGTTCATTGGCAGCAACTCTGTGAAACTAAACACTCACAGTTGTTTCCAGTAGAGTTTGACATTAGCATGTTGCTAAATGAATTATTTGGTTCTCTTATAAACACAACAAATAAATAGCACACGCAAATATTGCATGAAATAGTGGATTTTTAAATTAAATTAAATTGATCGTCATTGCCATAAATTAAGCGCCACTGCTGTGTGTGTGTGTGTGTTTGTAGGATGCATGTGGAATGGTGTTGTGTATGCTGAAGGAGACACATGGACTGACGCTGGACGAAGCTGTTCTTGTGTTGGTGGTCAGGTGACATGCGGTGATAGATGTGCACAAGCTCCTTCACCACCCTGTGCAGAACCAACCAGAACACCAGGTGAAAGAGAGAAAGCTAGAGAGAGAGAGAGAGAGAGAGAGAGAGAGAGAGAGAGAGAGAGAGAGAGAGAGAGAGAGAGAAGAAATAGAAAATAAATACAGTATATCCTCTTTTCCAACACTTACAAAAAATCTAGAGTTCTGGCAAGTTTGCAGCTCTTCACCATTAGTAGTGAACCTGGAGCAAACCTTCGGCAACAATAAACAATTTGCTGCAAAGCTCATTTGCATGCAGGGCCGCAGTGAGCACAGTAGGTGTGGGTGAGAAACAGATCAATATTTAAGTTTTTTTTTTTACTATAAATTCTCCTCCCTGACCAGTAGGGGGCAATATGCTTATGTAAATCACCAAAAACAGAAGAAGAACTCTTAAGAGAGAAGAGTGCTTATGAAAGTGAAAGTGGAGATTTATAGTAAAAAATGACTTTATTGATCTGTTTCTCACTGCTTCTCATTTACTTGCATTGAATGGACCAACAGTTCTTCTAAACATCTTCATTCATGTTCTGCAAAAGAAAGTCATACACATCTGGGATGGCAAATGATGTGGGTGAGGAAATGATCAAATATCCCTTTAACATTCACTTATTTTTACAACTCATACAATGATGTCTTATGACAAAGTGAAAATCTTGGTGAATGCCGTATGTGGTATAATGACATGGAGAGCTTAAATAATTTTCAAGTAATTACATATATTGCACATTTTTGCTGTGATCTTGTTTTATTGTTATCATCTTCACCTCCAACCCCTCTTTTGGGTGTGGGCTGACTTGGACATGACATCCCGGGTTGAATATGAATCTCACTCCGGCCCTGTTTGCATGTGAAAATAATCAGTGGTGAATTTGTGGTAAGTTTGTGGCAAATTTGCCATGAACTCTTGATTTTTGTAAGGGCAACCCTAGTGAGTGGTTCACTGTCTACATAGGCAAGATACCTTCTAAGGCAGGAACCTTACAACTCTTCATTGGCAGCAACTCTGTGAAACTAAACACTCACAGTTGTTTCCAGTACAGTTTGACATTAGCATGTTGCTAAATGAATTATTTGGTTCTCTTATAAGCACAACAAATAAATAGCACACACAAATATTGCATGAAATAGTGGATTTTTAATTACACAAAATAAATTTCCTTTTTCACACTCTTAACTCACAGTTTATAGTAACAAAGCCTTGCGTTAGCATATTGCTAAGTTAAAGACTTGACTCTTATAGCACACACGATTATTGCGTGAAATAGTGGATTTTTAAATTAAATTAAATTGATCGTCATTGCCATAAATCAAGCGCCACTGCTGTGTGTGTGTGTGTGTTTGTAGGATGCATATGGAATGGTGTTGTGTATGCTGAAGGAGAAACATGGACTGATGCTGGACGAAGCTGTTGTTGTGTTGGTGGTCAGGTGACATGCAGTGATAGATGTGCACAAGCTCCTTCACCACCCTGTGCAGAACCAGCCAGAACACCAGGTGAGAGAGAGAGAGAGAGAGAAAGAAAGAGAGAGAAGAAATAGAAAATAAATACAGTATATCTTCTGTTCCAACCCTTACAAAAAATCTAGAGTTCTGGCAAACTAGCTACAACTTTCCCACTCATTATTTTCACATGCAAATTAGCTTGTGTTTCTCTGCAAATGTTTGCCAGAAGTGTGCAGCTCTTCATCGGTAGTAGTGAACCTGGAGCAAACCTTCGGCAACAATAAACAATTTGCCGCAAATTTGCCGCAAAGCTCATTTGCATGTGAAAATAATCAGTGTTGAATTTGTGGTAAGTTTACTGAAAATGTGCCATGAACTCTTGATTTTTGTAAGGGCAACCCTAGTGAGTGGCTTCATTATCTACATAGGCAAGATACCTTCTAAGGCAGGAACCTTACAACTGTTCATTGGCAGCAACTCTGTGAAACTAAACACTCACAGTTGTTTCCAGTAGAGTTTGACATTAGCATGTTGCTAAATGTATTATTTGGTTCTCTTATAAGCATAACAAATAAATAGCACATGCAAATATTGCATGAAATAGTGGATTTTTAAATTAAATTAAATTGATTGTCATTGCCATAAATCAAGCGCCACTGCTGTGTGTGTGTGTGTGTGTTTTTAGGATGCATGTGGAATGGTGTTGTGCATGCTGAAGGAGACACATGGACTGATGCTGGACGAAGCTGTTCTTGTGTTGGTGGTCAGGTGACATGCGGTGATAGATGTGCACAAGCTCCTTCACCACCCTGTGCCGAACCAACCAGAACACCAGGTGAAAGAGAGAAAGCGAGAGAGAGAGAGAGAGAGAGAGAGAGAGAGAGAGAGAAGAAATAGAAAATACAGTATATCCTCTGTTCCAACACTTACAAAAAATCTAGAGTTCTGGCAAACTAGCTACAACTTTCCCACTCATTATTTTCACATGCAAATGAGCTTGTGATTCTCTGCAAATGTTTGCCAGAAGTTTGCAGCTCTTCACCGGTAGTAGTGAACCTGGAGCAAACCTTCGGCAACAATAAACAATTTGCTGCAAATTTGCCGCAAAGCTCATTTGCATGCAGGGCCGGAGTGGCAATCGGGAAGATCGGGAGAATTCCCGCTGGGCCGGTCAAAAATTGGGCCGGTTAGGTCTGCATGTTGATTGACAAACTGTCATCATATGTCGCATAACAATTGCCAACAGTCCATAACATCTGGTAGTTAAAGGATCAGAATTGCTAATATATTATAGTGGACTTGTAGAGACGAGGAGGGCAGGGCCGGGCTGGAATGATGCACACATGGTCCCCAATCAGCCTGATTGGGCGCGCGAGGGATAAAGGCGGCCGGGGACGACAGTTCGAGAGAGAGAGAATTACAGGCAGCTGTACTGTGTGTTTATGGTTGTGTTTTTTGGTTAAGTTGTTTATTAAATTATTATTTAAGTTGTCAAGCCGGTTCTCGCCTCTTCCTTTTCACTGAACCCCCTTACACTGGTGCCGAAACCCGGGATAAGGTTTGAAGATGGACGGAAGTCGCCCCGTAGAGTCCTCCCAGTTGGCTGAGATCCTCCAAGCCCTCGCTGGCTTACATCGGAGCCACCAGCAATCCCTGCTTAAGCTCCAGCAAGATCAAGACCACCGGTTTGTGGAGCTCATGCGCACTCAAGCAGAGGACCTCCTCAGCCAGGAGGCATCCCCAGCCGCGACCCCGGACACCTACATGCCGTTACCCCCACCTGTGCTACAGAAGATGGGGGTGGCGGACAACCCAGAGGCTTTCCTGGATCTATTTGAGCGCACCGCCAAGATCTGGGGCTGGCCGCTCGGCCAGTGGGCAGCCCGACTCATACCGCTGCTGTCCGGGGAAGTCCAGCTCGCGGCTCAACAACTACCAGCGACGAGCCTCCTGGCTTATGGAGACTTAAAGTAAGCCATCCTGCAACGGGTTGGTCGGAGTCCGGAAGAAAGTCGTCAACTCTTCCGAAGCCTGGAGCTGGAGAGCTCCGACCGCCCATTTGCCTTCGCCCAATGGCTCCGCGACGTCTGCCGAAGATGGTTGCTAGCGGGGGACCGTGGCATCGACGGGATCATCGACCAGGTGGTACTGGAGCAATTAATACATCAACTGCCAAAAGGGACGGCGGAGTGGGTCCAGTGCCACTGCCCGGCGTCGCTGGAGGAAGCCATCCGGCTTGTGGAGGACCACATGGAGGCGATCCCGAGGGTGGAAGAGCCCTCCCACTCTCTCTCTCTTCCCCGTCTCATTTCCCTCCCCTCTCTCCTCTCGTTCTGCTCTCTCCCCAGGTCCCGTTCCTGCCTTACGCAGACGAGGAGGACTTCAGCAACTGAGACCAGTTCCCTGGGTGTGGGAGCCGACACTCTCCCCTATCCCGATGCCCCACCGCTCTCCCCCTCAGGGGGGGGGGGGCGCCCGCCGATGTAAGTACGGGCGTAGCGCCTGGGCCAGCCTGCTGGAGGTGCGGGGACCCGGACCATTTCCGGGATCAGTGCCCTCTGATGGAGCTGGGGACAGTGGTGCGGGTCTCTGATCTCCCGCAGGCTGCCCCCGACCAGGCCGGAGCGTACTGGATACTGGTAAGTGTCAAGGGGGGTACTCACCAAGCGTTGTGGACACCGGGTGTAATCAAACCACTATCCACCAATGCTTGGTTCAACCCGAGGCATTGGACACAACTAAAACGGTGAGGGTGAAATGTGTGCATGGGGATATTCACAAGTATCCGGTGGTGACCCTGATGATTAAATTCCGGGGGAAAAAGCATAGAGTGCAGGCCGCGGTTAGTTCCCGCCTCACCCATCCACTGATTTTGGGGACTGATTGGCCTGATTTTATAGTTTTATTGAAGGGAATTTGCGCGGATGGGTCCTGTATGAAGTCAGGGAGATGTGCAATGTGCGATGCTCTGGCAGGGGAGGCGGAGCCGGGGCTGTCCTCGACAGCTCCGCGTCATAATGACAAGAGAGGGGGAGAGGCTGCAGCCCCTCCCCTTCTCAGGGAATTCCCTGAGGGGGATTTCCCTTTGGAGCAGTCATGAGACGAAACCCTCAAACACGCCTTCGACCAAGTGAGAGTCATTGATGGTCAACGTCTCCAGCCGGACATCACCTTTTCATACCCCTATTTTGCGATTATAAATGAGCGGTTGTATAGAGTGACACAGGACACTCAGACTAAAGAGGATACAACCCAACTTTTGATTCTAAGGAGCCATCGGGAAATGGTATTCCAGGCAGCTCATTATAATCCCATGGTGGGTCACTTAGGAGAAAGGAAAACACTGAACCGTCTAATAGCCCGTTTCTATTGGCCGGGCATTGGCGGCGATGTCCGCAGGTGGTGTGCAGCATGCCGCGAATGCCAGCTGGTTAACCCACCGGCCACCCCAAAAGCGCCATTGCGCCCTCTCCCTTTGATCGAGGTCCCCTTCGAGAGAATTGGAATGGACCTCGTCGGGCCATTAGAACAGTCAGCACGCGGACATTGCTTTGTATTGGTCCTAGTGGACTATGCAACGTGATATCCGGAAGCAGTGCCTCTTCGCAACATCTCAGCACGCAGTGTTGCGGAGGCACTCTTCAAAATAATCTCCCGGGTGGGGATTCCGAAAGAAATCCTCACCAATCAGGGCACAACGTTTATGTCACGGACACTACGCGAACTGTACGAGTTGTTAAATATTAAATCGAATCGCACCAGCGTATACCATCCTCAAACGGATGGCCTGGTGGAACGATTTAATAAAACCCTCAAAAACATGATTCGTAAGTTCGTGCACGACCATGCTAGAAATTGGGATAAATGGCTCGACCCCCTGTTATTTGCAGTACGAGAGGTCCCGCAAGCCTCCACTGGCTTCTCCCCATTCGAGCTGCTGTATGGGTGACGCCCACGCAGTGTGCTTGATGTATTGCGAGAGGCCTGGGAGGAGGGACCTTCAAACAGTAAAAATGAAATTCAATACGTTCTTGATCTTAGAGCAAAACTCCACACTTTGGGACAGCTAACACAGGAGAATTTGCTCCAAGCTCAAGAACGACAGCGGCGACTGTATGACAGGGGAACTCAGCTAAGGGAATTTGCACCGGGAGATAAAGTGCTTGTATTGCTTCCCACATCGAGCTCTGAATTACTCGCCAAGTGGCAAGGACCCTTTGAGGTCACACGACGAGTGGGAGATCTCGATTATGAGGTTAAACGAACCGATAGAGGGGACGCACGTTATATATACCACCTCAATCTCCTGAAATTGTGGAGGGAGGCGGTTCCCGTGACGTTGGCTACAGTAGTTCCCGAGAAGGCAGAGCTCGGACCGGAGGTGAGTTCAAAACATAAACAGTTCAGCCCGGTCACTTGCGGAGACCATCTCTCACCGAGTCAACTCACGGAGGTTGCTAGGTTGCAACAGGAGTTTGCGGATGTGTTCTCCCCTCTACCGGGACGTACAAACCTCATCCATCATCACATCGAGACCGAGCCGGGGGTCGTGGTACGTAGCCGCCCCTATCAATTATCCGAACACAAGAAGAAAATCGTTCGGGAAGAATTGGATGTAATGCTCGATATGGGGGTAATAGAAGAATCCCACAGCGATTGGTCCAGTCCTGTTGTTCTAGTGCCTAAGAGCGACGGGTCTGTATGGTTCTGTGTGGATTATAGGAAAGTCAACGCAGTGTCTAAATCCCCTTGACACCAATTTCCTGTGAGAAAACCGCCTTCTCCACATCGTTTGGATTACACCAGTTTGTGACACTTCCGTTCGGTTTGTATGAAGCCCCGGCTACGTTTCAGCGTCTCATGGACTGAATCCTCAGACCACATTCAGCTTACGCCGCTGCCTATTTAGATGACATCATCATTTATAGCAATGATTGGCAGCGGCACATGCAACATCTGAGGGCGGTTCTAAGATCGCTGCGCCGAGCGGGACTCACAGCGAACCCAAAGAAGTGCGCGATTGGGCGGGTGGAGGTATGGTATCTGGGGTTCCACTTGGGCCACAAGCAGGTGCGTCCCCAAATTGACAAGACAGCCGCGATTGCGACCTGCCCGAGGCCCAAGACCAAAAAGGGGGTGAGACAGTTCCTGGGACTGGCTGGCTATTATAGAATGTTTGTACCTAATTATCCGGACGTCACCAGCCTGCTGACTGATCTCACTAAAAAGGGAGCTCCAGACCCGGTCCAATGGACGGAGCAGTGTCAGCGGGCGTTCACGCAAGTTAAAGCCGCACTTTGCGGGGGACCGCTTTTACATTCACCTGACTTCTCTCTCCCTTTTGTTTTACAGACAGATGCTTCAGACAGAGGGCTGGGGACCATGCTCTTGCAGGTGGTGGAGGGGGAGGAGCGGCCGGTGCTGTACATTAGCCGTAAGCTCTCGTTGAGGGAAACTAAGTACAGCACCATGGAAAAGGAGTGTCTCGCCATCATTTGGGCGGTCCTCACTCTCTGATACTACCTGTTGGGGCGGGCCTTCACCCTCTGTTCCGATCACGCCCCACTCCAGTGGCTCCACCGAAAGAAAGATACCAATGCCCAGATCACCCCTTGGTACCTGGCTCTTCAGCCGTTTAAGTTCAAGGTGGTCCACAGACCGGGTGCGCAGATGGCTGTCGCCGACTTCCTTTCCAGGAATGGGGGGGAGTGGTAGGCAGGCCGGATGCCGCCCCGGCCTGAGTCAGGCGGTGGGGATATGTGGCAGCGGGGGCGTGGTCAAGCATCTCTCCAGAGAGAGAGAAAGTGGTAAGGGCGCTTACACCTGAGTTAAATTATGTCTAACACCTGTCTCTAATTTCAGTGAGCACGGGGAGAGCGGCATAAATAGAGCCAGAGACCCGATTATGAAGTCAAGAGTTTATTACAAAGTTGAGAGTTTATTTTGGGAAGTAGTTTGTGGATTTTTAGAGTGAGTTATTGAACAGCGTAAAAGCCTTGAAAGACTGTATTTGCTGCAGTGAGGAAAATAAACGCTTACCTGAACCAGGAAATCTGCTTCTCGCCTCCTCCTTCCACTGAGAAGTGTTACAGATGTCTTATGACAAAGTGAAAATCTTAGTGAATGCCGTATGTGGTATAATGACATGGAGAGCTTAAATAATTTTCAAGTAATTACATATGTTGCACATTTTTGCTGTGATCTTGATTTATTGTTATCATCTTCACCTCCAACCCCTCTTTTGGGTGTAGGCTGACTTGGACATGACATCCCAGGTTGAATATGAATCCCACTCCGGCCCTGTTTGCATGTGAAAATAATCAGTGGTGAATTTGTGGTAAGTTTGTGGCAAATTTGCCATGAACTCTCGATTTTTGTAAGGGCAACCCTAGTGAGTGGCTTCACTGTCTACATAGGCAAGATACCTTCTAAGGCAGGAACCTTACAACTCTTCATTGGCAGAAATTCTGTGTAACTAAACACTCACAGTTGTTTCCAGTAGAGTTTGACATTAGCATGTTGCTAAATGAATTATTTGGTTCTCTTATAAGCACAACAAATAAATAGCACACACAAATATTACATGAAATAGTGGATTTTTAATTACACAAAATAAATTTCCCTTTTCACACTCTTAACTCACACTTTATAGTAACAAAGCCTTGCATTAGCATATTGCTAAGTTAAAGACTTTACTTTTATAGCACACAGGATTATTGTATGAAATAGTGGATTTTTAAATTAAATTAAATTGATCGTCATTGCCATAAATCAAGTGCCACTGCTGTGTCTGTGTGTGTGTGTGTGTGTGTGTTTGTAGGATGCATGTGGAATGGTGTTGTGCATGCTGAAGGAGACACATGGACTGATGCTGGACGAAGCTGTTCTTGTGTTGGTGGTCAGGTGACATGCGGTGATAGATGTGCACAAGCTCCTTCACCACCCTGTGCAGAACCAGCCAGAACACCAGGTGAGAGAGAGAGAGAGAGAGAGAGAGAGAGAGAGAGAAAGCGAGAGAGAGAGAGAGAGAGAGAGAGAGAGAGATATCTTCTGTTCCAACCCTTACAAAAAATCTAGAGTTCTGGCAAACTAGCTACAACTTTCCCACTCATTATTTTCACATGCAAATGAGCTTGTGATTCTCTGGAAATGTTTGCCAGAAGTTTGCAGCTCTTCATCGGTAATAGTGAACCTGAAGCAAACCTTCGGCAACAATAAACAATTTGCCGCAAATTTGCCGCAAAGCTCATTTGCATGTGAAAATAATCAGTGGTGAATTTGTGGTAAGTTTACTGAAAATGTACCATGAACTCTCGTTTTTTGTAAGGGCAACCCTAGTGAGTGGTTCACTGTCTACATAGGCAAGATACCTTCTAAGGCAGGAACCTTACAACTGTTCATTGGCAGCAACTCTGTGTAACTAAACACTCACAGTTGTTTCCAGTCGAGTTTGACATTAGCATGTTGCTAAATGAATTATTTGGTTCTCTTATAAGCACAACAAATAAATAGCACACACAAATATTACATGAAATAGTGGATTTTTAATTACACAAAATAAATTTCCTTTTTCACACTCTTAACTCACAGTTTATAGTAACAAAGCCTTGCATTAGCATATTGCTAAGTTAAAGACTTGACACTTATAGCAAACATGATTATTGCGTGAAATAGTGGATTTTTAAATTAAATTAAATTGATCGTCATTGCCATAAATCAAGCGCCACTGCTGTGTGTGTGTGTGTGTTTGTAGGATGCATGTGGAATGGTGTTGTGCATGCTGAAGGAGAAACATGGACTGATGCTGGACGAAGCTGTTCTTGTGTTGGTGGTCAGGTGACATGCGGTGATAGATGTGCACAAGCTCCTTCACCACCCTGTGCAGAACCAGCCAGAACACCAGGTGAAAGAGAGAGAGAGAGAGAGAGAAAGCGATAGAGAGAGACAAAGCGAGAGAGAGAGAGAGAGAGAGAGAGAGAGAGAAGAAACAGAAAATAAATACAGTATATCCTCTGTTCCAACACTTACAAAAAATCTAGAGTTCTGGCAAACTAGCTACAACTTTCCCACTCATTATTTTCACATGCAAATTAACTTGTGATTCTCTGCAAATGTTTGCCAGAAGTTTGCGGCTCTTCACCAGTAGTAGTGAACCTGGAGCAAACCTTTGGCGACAATGAAGTGTTTGCCGCAAAGGTAATTTGCATGTGAAAATAATGAGTGTTGAATTTGCGGCAAGTTTGCCAGAAATTTCACTTTCTTAAGCACAACAAATACACACACAATACTGAGTAATTAAATGAGTAATATAAAGTAAGTCATAAAGACAAGAAGTACAGGTGAAGGAAAAAAATGAAAAACATTTTTTTTAAAATACCAAAATGTATACATAAATAAGATAAAGAAGATAATTAATCTAAATAAAGATAAATATATATTTGTATATATAAAATATATATATTTTTTTTATAAGTCATGGGTCAGGAAAGTTCTCATTTTAGCATATAAGAAAGAATATACCATTTTTATTAATAAAAACTCCATGCAATTATTTCTAAAACTGTGAAGGATGTGGTAAGGGGCTGTGATACCAACCCCACCTTTTCACTTTTCACACTCTTAACTCACTGTTGATTCTAACAAAGCCTCAAGTTGGCATATTGCTAAGCTAAAGATACTCAATTTTTTATTTTTTATCCCCTTTTTCTCCCCAATTTGGAATGCCCAGTTCCCACTACTTACTCGATCCTCGTGGTGGCGCGGTTACTCACCTCAATCTGGGTGGCGGAGGACAAGTCTCAGTTGCCTCCGCTTCTGAGACAGTCAATCCGTGCATCTTATCACGTGGCTCGCTGTGCATGACACCGCGGAGACTCACAGCATGTGGAGATTCATGCTACTCTCCGCGATCCACGCACAACTTACCATGCACCCCACCGAGAGCGAGAACCACTAATCGCGACCACGAGGAGGTTACCCCATGTGACTCTACCCTCCCTAGCAACTGGGCCAATTTGGTTGCTTAGGAGACCTGGCTGGAGTCACTCAGCACACCCTGGATTTGAACTCGCAACTCCAGGGGTGTTAGTCAGCGTCAGTACTCACTGAGCTACCCAGGCCCCCTAAAGATACTCTATTAATTAATTCTCAGTTCTATAAATATCAGTACTGAATAAAATATATATTACATTTTAACTGTTTCAAATATTTATCAGTTCCCTCTGCCATCTTGGATGAAAAGGTTGCTCATGTCTTCGAATTTGCCAGTGTTGAGATATCTTAATAGGCAGCATTATTTTAATAGTGAACAAATGTACAATTACATTGGTCACAACAATTCAGAAAGAAAGATAATGTTATGTATATAGTATGTTATTTAGAAGTTGTTGATAATCATATAATAGATGCGGAGTGCTGCAACCCTTGCGGTCAGTGCCAGTATAAACGGCGCATCTATGAAAATGGCCAAACCTTCACTGATCCGGACGACGCCTGTGTGAAATGCACCTGTCAGGTACACACACACACACACAGATGTTTCCTTGACTTTGCACATTTCAGTTGAATGCTTACATCAACATTTTAATATAAGTTGACACTCTTATCTGAAAGTGCTCCATTGACTCGCTGCACGCATATGTATGTGTGTGTGTGTGTGTGTGTGTGTGTGTGTGTGTGTGTGTAGGCTGGCCAAGCAATATGTGGCATGCCTGGTTGTAAAGAAGTGTCCTGTTCTAATCCATACACTCCCCCTGGAGAGTGCTGCCCACGCTGCCCAGGTACACATTAACAAACCTCATATGCTCAGACTACACACAATATATTATTCTTTTTTGCCTATATTGTGTATTTTACAGCTATTATGGCATTCACAGCTGGGATGCATCCAGCATCCAGAACTGTCTGTTTGATAATTGATCATAATCGTGCTCTTAGCTTATCTTCTCTCTCCTCTCCGTTGAAGACTGTGAATATGATAACCGCACCTTTACTAATGGTGCAACATTTACGAATCCTGAGAATCTGTGTGAGGATTGTGTTTGCACTGATGGACGTATGAACTGTAGAAGTCATGAGTGCCCAAGACCAAACTGCAATAATCCTCGGCCAGGGACATGCTGCCAGAATAACTGCAATGGTAAATTCTCAGTTATGTTTATTAATGAAATATTTTATATGCACAAAAAGTTTAATTAATATCATCTCATATTTTATATTTGACAATATGTGTAACTAGGCTTAAAATAGGATATTATAATCAGACATGGTCAGAAATTAACCAGGGCTTGGGGCACAAAAATGCAACTGAATATGACAAAAATGCACCAGATACGTGTTAAAAATGTGCAGGCAAAATAAAAATAAAAAAGGCTTGCATACTGAAATTTATCTAACATTTTATATGTTTCATAATATTATTTTCTAGGCCTATCTAGTCATGCGTTAAGACACTGTAGTGACTATTTCAGTTAACTGATTTAATTGAAGTATTTTATATAAATGGATGATGACACTTTCTGTGTGTTATATTAGACAAAATATACCTCATAAAAGTAAAAAATGCCCCTGAAAATCAATTCCAGGGGGCATATATTGCCCCTTAATAAATAAAAGTTAATTTCTGACGCTGCTATCATGTACTTATGTACTTATAAAAAAAACAGAGGAACTCTTAAAGATATAGTTACCTGAAAAAGAAAGTTCTCTCATCATTTACTCACCCTCATGCCATCCCAGTTGTGTATGACTTTCTTTCTTCTGCTGAACACAAATGAAATTTTTAGAAGAATTTCTCAGCTCTGTAGGTCCATACAATTCAAGTGAATGGTGACCAGAACTTTGAAGGTCCAAAATGCACAAAAAGGCAGCATAAAAGTAATCCATAAGACTCCAGCGGTTTAATCCATGTCTTCTGAAGTGATCTAATCGGTTTGGGTGAGAACAGACCAAAATGTAACTCCTTTTTCACAGTACATCTTGTCATTGCTGTCTCTGGGCACGATCATGATTTCAAGCTCGATTATAATTCCTAGTGCTCGATGCATGTGCAGAGCGCTAGATGGCGTTATAGGAAGTGTAATCGAGCTTGAAATCATGATCGCCAAGGAGACTGCTGTCAAGATGTACAGTGAAAAAGAAGTTACATTTTGGTCTGTTCTCACCCAAAACCAACTGTATCACTTCAGAAGACATGGATTAAACCACATGAGTCTTATGGATTACTTTTATGCTGCCTTTATGTGATTTTTGGAGCTTCAAAGTTCCAAGTTCCTTGCCACAAATCACTTGTCTTGTATGGACCTACAGAGCTGAGAAATTCTTCTAAAAATATTTGTTTGTGTTCAGCAGAAGAAAGAAAGTCACACATCTGGGATGGCATGAGGGTGAGTAAATGATGAGAGAACTTTAATTTTTGGCTGAACTATCCCTTTAACATGGGCAACTTTTACCCCATTTCCATTTTGGTGGGAAGTTTTGCACAGAGCCCATCTTAATTTCTGACGTTGTTTTCAGAGGACATGCAATAAGTTTATACAGCTATAAAATGAATGAGGATCTTGGAAGAATTTGATGAGAAATGTTTGAGTTCATACTGAGATCTTTTGGCAAATCTGAGGACAATATGAGAAATCGTCTGAAACATGGCGTGTTTCTATTTCCAGGTGAAGAAAATGAATTTGACACACTAAAGAAAAAAAAACCCCTCTATTTTGACTTATTTTGTGTGGATAACTCTATAGGAATGTATTGTTTCTATTCAAACTCTAGTGCACACTTATTGTTTACGTTTTGTGTCAACATCTCCATTCCTTCTCCATTTAATACCATTCTTGTCTACAAAAAAAACTATTTTTTTTTAGATTTCCTATAAAAATACTAAAATATCCTCTTCCAGGATGTAGATATGCCGGTAATGACTATCCAAATGGAATTGAATTTCCTCATCCCACGGACAGATGCAAAACTTGCCATTGCACCGTGAGTCTCTGTTTCTCTCATACATGCACACATGTGTTTTATTTGAGTCAAAACCCCATGTTTTGTAATTGGGTGTGCTTGTGTTTGTGTGTAGAATGGTAATATCCGGTGTTTGATGAAGCGGTGTCCAGCAGTGCAGTGTGCTGACCCTTATGTTCATCCAGGAGAGTGCTGTCCGCAGTGTCCAGGTCACATTACTGTCCTTACACTGCATTCACATCTTCCCAAATTACCATAATTATTTGATAACAACTCAGAGGTTTCTATGGCAACACTCATTACACCCACACGTATCCAATTGTAGTGAGTAGCGAACTAAAAGTAGTGACGATACTAAATAAACGACATTTTCCAGTAGTGGTTTTCACAATTGATTGTGGTAACAAGATACTTTTTCCTGACAAAATGCTATATTACTGATTGTAATTAACATGATAACTGAACAAGCTGAGTAAATAATTAAACATGCTCTCCTAATTCAGTTCATTCTACTGAATCAGTTCGTTTGACTTAAAAGGAAAGATTCACCGATTTGAGTTGGCTTTACTTTCCGTGGCTTGTTCTTTTTTATACCGAAATAATTATTTAAATTTTGCTGTTCATTACTACTGTATATTAACAGTCAATTTAGAGAAGTCTGAGCTTTCATAAAATTATGGGCTTCCAAGTTTGACAAAGACACAGATGGTTTTTACTCACCAGAAACTCGTAATTATGGTAATTCTGACATGATGTGAACGCACCATAAAAAATCCCCCTTGTACATTTTGTTTGTTTGAGTGTATGTTTATGTATATGTGTGTATGTGTCCCCCCCTTACAGCATCCCCTCTACAGCATCCCCCTCATTGTGTTGTTGAAGCGCAGTTTTACAGGCATGAACAGCAGTTCAACCATCCCACCGGCAGCTGTCAATCATGCCTCTGCACCAATGGGTCTGTGAACTGCCGGCGCAGGCCCTGCCCCTCCGCTGTCTGCTCACATCCCATAATTCAAGAGTGCTGTCGCACATGTGACGGTAAAATACTACATGTAAACCTCATGAGAGCGTTTAATAAGGATTATCAATACTAAACCAGAAACCAGAATCAGATCATGATATATGGGTTTTTGAACACTAGCCCTTTTATCTATAGTGGTCACTACAGTGGACGGTTATTTAAAAGTAATGTTTTTCTAAATGTATAGGTTAATATGGTACAGTTAAATCCTCTTAAGTTGATACAACTTCATAAGATCATATGCAGTACCCTAGAGCAAGTGGTTTGAAGTACTACTAAAACCACTGAGAACCGATATGACAGGCAGAATATCAGTCCAATCCCCAAAAAACAAAACCCCAGCAGTTTACAAAAATGAAGATGACAAAAGATCCAAGGAATGGTATAATTGCTGTAGCTTTCAAATACTGATTTTATGTCAACAGCAAATTATGATTCACTAAATTGGACATCATGCATCAGAAATATTACTTTTGTCCAGATCAGGGCCTCATTTCCCAAAAGCATCAGAAGCCTAAGTAGATCATAGAATCCATCTTACGATTCATCTTAGTTTTGCAGCCCGTTTCCCAAAAGCATCGTAACTTAAGTAGTACTTGAAAATGCTCGTAGATTTACGAGTGCTCTGGAGTAATCGTACAGCGCTAAGAGCATCGTAGGCACACAGACTTATGCAGACACCTGCAGGACAAACGCAAAATTACACCTGCTACAATTTAAAAACCTATAGCCACACTTTATGCTAAAACTTTAATAAAACATCAATCATTTTACACGTATGAACAGTTAAGAACCTATTAATGATTTACAATATAGTTTTAGATGAAAATCATCAGGTTATGAGTGATTTATAAGCTTGAATTCCACCAGGTCAAAATTGATCTGCGAATGCAAAGGGTTTATGCAGATTCTGAATGCAGTAGTAGGGTTAAAACATCGTTTTTACGGTCGCTTTAGGGTTTATGACGTTATGTTGTCATGGCAACAAAGTTTTAAAATTGGCTATAACTTTACACAGAAGGTTAGTAAGCAATTTCATCACACTAAAATCATGTTAACAAGCATATTGTTTATGTATTGTGTTATGTTGTTTATATATATATATATATATATATATATTTGGTATTCAACATTATGCCACAAATGCTGTTGATTGAGCTTAACTTGTATTGAACCCGGAATATTCCTTTAAATGCATGCTGTCCAAATTAGTGGACACGTTAATATAGTTCTGAAAAATAATAAAGCATCGATTTGATTTTCCCATCCTGACACAGATAATCATTAGTTCATGCATGAAAGGGCTAGATAGCCAGGTGGCTGTTGGCCGATATTATGCCAGTATACACTTTAATGATCGCACATGAGATACATACACGAAATTGCTGAAATTGAATGAACAATTTATTTTACTCAATATTAACTCAAAATTCACTGAAAAGAAAAATGAAAACAGAACATGTCCACTCTGAAGTCCAAATACGAGCCAGCATGTGGATATAATTATTTGTACACAACTGGCTGTATCCCACATCACTCCATATCCAAGAATACCATGGGATTTGTTCAAATGAATTGTTCAGATTTATCAGATCTAATGTACTAATTTTAATCTAACTATTTGTCTGTCTATCTTTGACTTTTCAGGCTGTCTGTATGGAGGGAGGGAATACGCTAATGGCGCCACATTTGAGGATGCGTCAGACCCGTGCCGGACTTGTTTTTGTCGTGATGGGACAGTCAGATGTGAGTGGAAGTACTGTCAGCACATTGCTTGTCCCTTTCCTGTTCAGGGAGAGTGCTGCCCACACTGTGATGGTATGTTTGTGTGTTTGTGTACATACATTTGTGCATATGTAATGATTTTAGTGATATATGGTAAATTCTGTCCTCATTTACTCTTCCCAATGTTGCTCCAAACATGTGCAACTTTGATAAAAAACACAAAAAGAGGTGTCAGGCAGAAGCTTTAGTTGTAATTTTAGTTGCAATGGTTTACCATTCGATGAAACTGAATTGAAGTCTATCAGTGCAAAACTTTGCAGTGTGTGTTTGTGTTTCTTAGGCTGCCGCTATGCTGGCGTTGAATATGTGAACGGTCAGGAGTTTGCAGATCCTGCTGACCACTGCAGTCATTGCGTGTGCGCGAGTGGTCATGTGAACTGCAATCGAAGGCCGTGTCACATCCCAGGATGTAGCCACCCCATTTCCCGTCCAGACCAGTGCTGTCCCGTGTGTGATGGTACTGTATGACACAGTCTGCAAGACCACATTAATACTAGTTCTAAAAAAAATCTACTGGATAATGTACATTATCAATGGATAATGTACATTTTCTGCTTTAAAAATATTGTTTTATTACAATTTTAATTAGTATTGAGGAAAACAAGTGTTATCTTTAATCCTTTAAGCTCGGATGGGCCCGCGTGAAAAAATTATCGTCAAAATATTAAAAACTACAGTCTTGACCAACACAATATACTTTACAATGCATGCAGGCATTATGACCAAAACTGAACAAGTGCTTTGGAATTGGCAGACAAATCAGAAGTGTTCCGTTTTGATTGTTTATAAAAAACAAATTGCACCATACATATTATTGTAATCAGCAAAAACATCAAACTCATCAAATAGCCATGTGTCATATGTTGTTGGAAAGCTCTCAAAGAGTAGAATACACCCAGCCTATTGTACTCACAGACAAAAATATAGCGAGTAATAGCTCAGTATATGTCTTTGACAATTACAGTATGTTGGTGTTGCTTAGATGTAGCATTTTGCTTATAACTTCACAAAAATTAAATGGAACATAAAATCTCCCATACCATTACTTAGAAGAGGTGATTATCTTTAAAACGAGTCCACACACAAGGTAATCGGATGCATAGATCATTAGATAATCCACATGAAGCACAATGTTACATATGGCCACCAGGAGATGGCGCCAAGTAAATGACACAGACTCAATGATGACTCAAATGGCACAGAATGAAACTCATTCTGTGAAATCTCATTACTAAAATCATGTCTGCATGCTATGCAAACCTTTTAGTCATTGTTGTGTTTGCATGTGTAATTAGTTTTTTATGTGCAATTTTTATGTTTTATTTGTTTGGAGTGGCTTTTGGACACATGGAGATGTTTTTAGACACTATGATAAATTATTTTTGTAATGTTATAACTTTTGATTGCTTTTTTGATTGCTGTATCAATTTCTCAGATACAGTTGACATGATTGGGAACAAAACAAAATAAGTTTTTTGGAGCCACCTTATTTTTTTTAGCAGTTTCTTAGGCTCAGAGTCTCAGAATGTATCAATCTATATCATTAAAAAAATGTGAAAAGTTTTCTTTGCAATGATACCAAACACTTGACCCTCCTTGCTGTTTTTTTTTTTTTTTTTTTTTTATAATCCTTTAATTTTGGGTATGTCACTGAAACAGGGTATCTTTAAAAAGCCCTTCAGAGCTTAAAGGGTATTAGGATATTTTGAATCTTTTTTTTTTTTTTTGTTGCCATAATTAAATTGTATTATTTACGGAGCCCCTTCAAGGACTTTTTTTTTTCTGAAATACTGTTGCGTGCCCTTGCAATAAGTTTTGCATTCCCTCGTAAATACATTTTCCATGGTTTTACTATACTAAATTAAAAGTAACCATGTTTTTTTGGCGGAAGCCATGGTTTTAATACAGTATACTGTATCCATGTAGCAACCATGGTTTTTAATATTTAATATTATTTACTATGGTTTTACTATGTTTACTATGTACCATGGTTAAACTATGGTTTTTGTAGTGAAACCGTAGTAACCACAAAATTATTATTTTTATTACAATAGTTTTTGTTTTCCTGTACTATTAATATGGTTTCACTATGAATATCATGGTTAAACTAAGGTTACTGTTGTAAAAACCAAGGTCAATTTATTGCAAAGGCACAACTATTCCAGAATAAAAAAAAATCCTGCCCTGTCCTCTAAGGGACTCCGTAATTATGTATATGCATACGGTAGGTAATAAGTGACTTCATCATTTCGAGTAACTCTATCCCAGAAAAACATCTAGAGTTTTTTGCACTAAAGGTATAAAGGAAGCATTTAAATGAATATATACCTCTTACAATCACAATATTTATATCATTAGAAAGCTGAGACTCTCCATTTTACTTTAGTACATACAACTCAATATGTTTTTCCGGGACAAAGAGACTCAAAATGATGGAGCAAGTCACTTATTATCTACCATATGCATATGCATATATATATATATATATATATATACACACATAGTGCAATTTAATGGTAGCAAATAACATTTATTCAACATTTCTGAATTGTAGTAATAACTTATTTTACTCTATACTAATTAAAATCTCAATAAAAACAAAAATATATGTAACAATAATAATATGTGTTTCTAGGTCAAAATGGCTACCGACCACCTTACTCTCTAGATAAAGTTATCTAACCCTCAGATTTTGATCTTTACATTGATAAGTCATGTGTATTTGTTTGTATTGTACAGGCTGTCTGTTCCATGGAAGAGTTTATGCCAATAGCGAGGTATTTCCATCACCCACAGCATCCTGTGAGGAGTGCAGATGTTCGGTAAGTACACTCTCGCAGTCGTAAGAAAAAGTATTCTAAGAAGGTTTTGATAAAAATAAAAATACAACTGGACATTTCAAAAGCGCCCCCTGTCCTCACCCTGAGCGGGACCCCTGCGCATGCAGAGTGTGTGAAGGCTGTAACTTCAACGGTCGGGATTTTGTAAACGGAGAATGCTTCCCTGATCCTTACGACCACTGCCAGGGCTGTACCTGCCTGGTACACACACACAGCATCTTATTGAATTAATATAATGAGTTTATATGAACTGATACACTGTAAATAATGAATAACATCCCTGCACTAAGTGATACTTGACAAACACTGTGCTATATGTTTGTGTAGAATGGCAGCGTGTCATGCACACCTGTGTCCTGTCCAGAGGCGCCCTGCAGGCGGCCTGTGCATCCTCCAGGAGAGTGTTGTCCCGTGTGCACTGGGATGTGTGAACACCAGGGACAGGTGCATGAGTCCGGCTCCACATTCACTCCAGCCAACGACCAGTGTTCTACCTGCACATGCCTGGTGAGACCACTGGATGTGTGTGTGTTTGTGTGTGTGTTTGTGTGTGTGTGTGTGTGTGTGTGTGTGTGTGTGTGTGTGTGTGTGTGTGTGTGTGTGTGTGTGTGTGTGTGTGTGTGTGTGTGTGTGTGTGTGTGTGTGTGTAGTGTGTGTGTGTGTGTGTGTGTGTGTGTGTGTTTGTGTGTGTGTGTGTGTGTGTGTGTGTGTGTGTGTGTGTGTGTGTGTGTGTGTGTGTGTGTGTGTGTGTGTGTGTGTGTGTGTGTGTGTGTGTTTGTGTGTGTATGTGTGTGTGTGTGTGTGTGTGTGTGTGTGTGTGTGTGTGTGTGTGTGTGTGTTTGTGTGTGTATGTGTGTGTGTGTGTGTGTGTGTGTGTGTGTGTGTGTGTGTGTGTGTGTTTGTGTGTGTGGGTGTATGTGTTTGTGTGTGTGTTTGTGTGTGTGTGTGTGTGTGTGTGTGTGTGTGTGTGTGTGTGTGTGTGTGTGGGCAGGTTTAAGTGGTTTACGAGGAAATTATTTTAGGTTATAAACTGGTAATTACAAGGGTATTATGCTATAAATGTGGTTTATGAGGACATTTCTAGTGTCCCCATAATTCATATCACTTATAAAACATACTAAATGATGTTTTATTGAAAATGTAAAAATGCAGAAAGTTTTTTGTGAGGGTTAGGTTTAGGGTTAGAGGATAGAATCTATAGTTCATACAGTATAAAAATCATTATGACTGTGGAGAGTCCTCATAATGATAGCCACACCAACATGTGTGTGTGTGTGTGTGTGTGTGTGTGTGTGTGTGTGTGTGTGTGTGTGTGTTTGTGTATTTGTGTATTTGTATGTGTGTGTGTGTGTGTGTGTGTGTGTGTGTGTGTGTGTGTATTGGCATGATGGTGTCCCTTACAGAAATTGATCATGGTTTGCTCCAATATACTCACTACAGTTATTGTTACTACATGGCGTTTCTTCAGCTTCGGATTTCATGCAATTTCATGTCCAAGGGGTTAATTTTTGGTACTTTTCAAAAGCCTTTTATGTATAGATTTTACTGTTTTAGTCTTGTCCCAGACCCAGATGTTCGATATTAAACTATGTATCCATTATAAAAATTCTAATTATAACATGTTTAAAATAATCTAAACAAAGAGTGACATAAACATTCACTCTCACCACTTCAATTTTTAATGTGTGAAAATAATTTCTAGCGATTTTTTTCATAAAATCATTTCCACCACACCAAACAATTTTGCCTAAATATTTTTTCCAAAGTTAGTGTACTTGTTAACCAAGTAAACAAAAGTGTCAGTGATGTTTGGACCAAATATTTTGGACAAAAAACTAGTGAGATTTTATAAAATCTCTTTAAAAAAAGTCTCTTTAACTACTATGTACTCACATTAAAATACATACAATACAATGTATTTATTGTGTAACTACATGTTATTCTGCTAAATTCTCGCAAGATTCACATTTGCTGCTACTAGGGTTAGGTTTAAGATTAGGTGTAAGATTAACAGTGTAACTACACATGTAATTAAATGCAGGTACTTTAAATGTAAGTATAATGCAACAACATGCATGTACATAATAAGTACATTATACAGGTGCATCTCAATAAATTAGAATGTCGTGGAAAAGTTCATTTATTTCAGTAATTCAACTCAAATTGTGAAACTCGTGTATTAAATAAATTCAATGCACACAGACTGAAGTAGTTTAAGTCTTTGGTTCTTTTAATTGTGATGATTTTGGCTCACATTTAACAAAAACCCACCAATTCACTATCTCAAAAAATTAGAATACATCATAAGACCAATAAAAAAAACATTTTTAGTGAATTGTTGGCTTTCTGGAAAGTATGTTCATTTACTGTATATGTACTCAATACTTGGTAGGGGCTCCTTTTGCTTTAATTACTGCCTCAATTTGGCGTGGCATGGAGGTGATCAGTTTGTGGCACTGCTGAGGTGGTATGGAAGCCCAGGTTTCTTTGACAGTGGCCTTCAGCTCATCTGCATTTTTTGGTCTCTTGTTTCTCATTTTCCTCTTGACAATACCCCATAGATTCTCTATGGGGTTCAGGTCTGGTGAGTTTGCTGGCCAGTCAAGCACACCAACACCATGGTCATTTAACCAACTTTTGGTGCTTTTGGCAGTGTGGGCAGGTGCCAAATCCTGCTGGAAAATGAAATCAGCATCTTTAAAAAGCTGGTCAGCAGAAGGAAGCATGAAGTGCTCCAAAATTTCTTGGTAAACGGGTGCAGTGACTTTGGTTTTCAAAAAACACAATGGACCAACACCAGCAGATGACATTGCACCCCAAATCATCACAGACTGTGGAAACTTAACACTGGACTTCAAGCAACTTGGGCTATGAGCTTCTCCACCCTTCCTCCAGACTCTAGGACCTTGGTTTCCAAATGAAATACAAAACTTGCTCTCATCTGAAAAGAGGACTTTGGACAACTGGGCAACAGTCCAGTTCTTCTTCTCCTTAGCCCAGGTAAGACGCCTCTGACGTTGACTGTGGTTCAGGAGTGGCTTAACAAGAGGAATACAACAACTGTAGCCAAATTCCTTGACACGTCTGTGTGTGGTGGCTCTTGATGCCTTGACCCCAGCCTCAGTCCATTCCTTGTGAAGTTCACCCAAATTCTTGAATCGATTTTGCTTGACAATCCTCATAAGGCTGCGGTTCTCTCGGTTGGTTGTGCATCTTTTGCTTCCACACTTTTTCCTTCCACTCAACTTTCTGTTAACATGCTTGGATACAGCACTCTGTGAACAGCCAGCTTCTTTGGCAATGAATGTTTGTGGCTTACCCTCCTTGTGAAGGGTGTCAATGATTGTCTTCTGGACAACTGTCAGATCAGCAGTCTTCCCCATGATTGTGTAGCCTAGTGAACCAAACTGAGAGACCATTTTGAAGGCTCAGGAAACCTTTGCAGGTGTTTTGAGTTGATTAGCTGATTGGCATGTCACCATATTCTAATTTTTTGAGATAGTGAATTGGTGGGTTTTTGTTAAATGTGAGCCAAAATCATCACAATTAAAAGAACCAAAGACTTAAACTACTTCAGTCTGTGTGCATTGAATTTATTTAATACACGAGTTTCACAATTTGAGTTGAATTACTGAAATAAATGAACTTTTCCACGACATTCTAATTTATTGAGATGCACCTGTATATGGTGTCTTTAACTACTATGTACTAAAGTATTTGATACAAAGTCAAACCAAATGTTTTCATGGGATTTTAGATTCTTGAAATTCACAGGGCTAAAAGTGCCCGAAGTTGAAGAAAAAATTACAGTTCTACAGTATTAGTAATAAAGTATTATGTATCATGTAAATACTATGGTATATACATTTGGTAATCATTCATTACAATAAAGTACCATGGTGTTACCATCTGATACCACCACAGTACTTTTTCAAAGCGTAATTATTAGGAATGCACCAATATGAAAATTTTTGGCCGATATTGATTATAACAAAAAACTAAAGGCTGATAACGATGCCAATATTTTGCCACTTACCTTATTTTGTCATCAGATCACTGTTTTACTTATGCTTTAAAAATGTACAAAGAGGTACAAAATCTTTTTCACTGTTCTAACAATAAATAATTTCCACTGAACATAGATTGGATCTGTTGAACACATGACAGGCCAAAATTTTAAAGAGAGCCACAGTTAAAAAATATACAAGATAAAAAGTAACAAAAAACGACTAAATACGATAACATGATGATTGATATGAAAAAAAGGCTATTTTGTACTTCTAAAACATTTTTGCACTTCTGTTTTTGCAGTTTAAAATGCAGCCTTTTAAGGTTTAGTAATCACACAAAGCCATATTGCAATTTCAATCTAAATTTGATCAATCATGCAGCATTAATGGATATCATACCGATATCTCCAAAGTCAAAGTCTGCTGGTTTCAAAGTGTTTTGGATGGATTCCCTCATCATGTAGCCTATAGATAAGTGCTGCTTTCACAACTACTACGTCCGTTTGTGGCATTTTCTCCGCATTAATATGAGAACGAGACAGAATATAAATGAAATATAACATATTCTTAGAAATGCCAACCCTTCCACATATTGTGGCTATTGTTATTTCTGGATTGTTTGTTTAAATTAAGAGTTTTTAACAATTGTGTTACTAATTAATTCTAAATAAACCAGCAGTTATTCGTATTGGCATTTTCATGCTTATAACCAATATGCCGATGGTTTTAATTTGGTCAACAATGCATTGATGCATCCCTAGTAATTATAGTCACTATGGTGCAGGTTTAGTTAGAGATGCCTGTAAAAGCATCTTTATGTTGTTAAAATAATATTGAAGAACACCAACAAGTGATAGAATGTTAAAAAAGTGTTTGTCTTTTGTAGAACGGGGTCATCTCGTGTCACAGGAAGAGGTGTTCTCTGCAGTGAACACACCCGGTGCGTTCTGTGGACTGTTTCCGGTGTGTGACAGCTGTCTGAAAGTTTGGGGTCACTTGCCTGAAATGTTTCTCATGATCTTAAAAATCTTTTGATCTGAAGGCGTTTGCTTAAATGTTTGAAATTAGTTTTGTAGACAAAAATATAATTGTGCCACCATATTAATTTATTTCATTATAAAAATGTATGACTTGGACCAAATAATAAAGAAGAGCAGCCAATAAGTGCTCAACATAGATTACCTTCAATACTGTTTAAAAAGCATCCCAGGGTGATACCTCAAGAAGTTGGTTAAGAAAATGTCAAGAGTACATGTCTACTTTGAAGATGCTAAAATATAACACAGTTTTGATTTATTTTGAATTGTGTTTAGTCACGACATAATTCCCATACTTCCATTTATGTTATTCCATAGTTTTAATGACTTTACTATTATTCTAAAATGTGAAAAAAATTATAATAAAGAATGAGTAAGTGACCCTAAACTTTTGAACGGTAGTGTGTATATATACAGTTGTGCTCAAAAGTTTGCATACCCTGGCAGAAATTGTGAAATTTTGGCATTGACTTCGAAAATATGACTGATCATGCAAAACTTCTTTTATTTAAGGATAGTGATCATATGAAGCCATTTATCATCACATAGTTGTTTGGCTCATTTTTAAATCATAATGATAACAGAAATCACCCAAATGGCCCTGATCAAAAGTTTACATACCCTTGAATGTTTGGCCTTGTTACAGACACAGAAGGTGACACACACAGGTTTAAATGGCAATTAAAGGTTAATTTCCCACATCTGTGGCTTTTTAAATTGCAATTAGTGTCTGTGTATAAATAGTCAATGAGTTTGTTAGCTCTCACGTGGATGCACTGAGCAGACTAGATACTGAGCCATGGGGAGCAGAAAAGAACTGTCAAAAGACCTGCGTAACAAGGTAATGGAACTTTATAAAGATGGAAAAGGATATAAAAAGATATCCAAAGCCTTGAAAATGCCAGTCAGTACTGTTCAATCACTTATTAAGAAGTGGAAAATTCAGGGATCTCTTGATACCAAGCCAAGGTCAGATAGACCAAGAAAGATTTCAGCCACAGCTGCCAGAAGAATTGTTCAGGATACAAAGAAAAACCCACAGGTAACCTCAGGAGAAATACAGACTGCTCTGGAAAAAGATGGTGTGGTTGTTTCAAGGAGCACAATACGACAATACTTGAACAAAAATGAACTGCATGGTCGAGTTGCCAGAAAGAAGTCTTTACTGCACCAATGCCACAAAAAAGCCCGGTTACAATATGCCCGACAACACCTTGACACGCCTCACAGCTTCTGGCACACCGTAATTTGGAGTGATGAGGCCAAAATAGAGTTTTATAATCACAACCATAAGCGCTATGTTTGGAGAGGGGTCAACAAGGCCTATAGTGAAAAGAATACCATCCCCACTGTGAAGCATGGTGGTGGCTCACTGATGTTTTGGGGGTGTGTGAGCTCTAAAGGCACGGGGAATCTTGTGAAAATTGATGGCAAGATGAATGCAGCATGTTATCAGAAAATACTGGCAGAAAATGTGCATTCTTCTGCATGAAAGCTGCTCATGTGACGCTCTTGGACTTTCCAGCACAACAATGACCCTAAGCACAAGGCCAAGTTGACCCTCCAGTGGTTACAGCAGAAAAAGGTGAAGGTTCTGGAGTGGCCATCACAGTCTCCTGACCTTAATATCATCGAGCCACTCTGGGGAGATCTCAAACATGCGGTTCATGCAAGACGACCAAAGACTTTGCATGACCTGGAGGCATTTTGCCAAGACAAATGGGCAGCTATACCACCTGCAAGAATTTGGGGCCTCATAGACAACTATTACAAAAGACTGCACACTGTCATTGATGCTAAAGGGGGCAATACACAGTATTAAGAACTAAGGGTATGCAGACTTTTGAACAGGGGTCATTTCATTTTTTTCTTTGTTGTCATGTTTGTGCCATTCTGTTATAACCTACAGTTGAATATGAATCCCATAAGAAATAAAAGAAATGTGTTTTGCCTGCTTACTCATGTTTTCTTTAAAAATGGTACATATATTACCAATTCTCCAAGGGTATGCAAACTTTTGAGCACAACTGTATATATATATATATATATATATATATATATATATATATATATATATATATATATATATATATATATATATAAATGTATGGTTGGAGAACAGTATGGGGCTAGGTGCTATATTTGAGTTATTCACAGATGTACAAAAAACTATTAAAAGCTGTAAAACATCCAGAAAGTCTAAACTGGTTCTTCAAATTGACCCATTAATACAATGGAAGGGACAATTTGTTATAGATTGTTATTTCTCATACACAATTATAGTAAAACTTTTATTTTGTTTGTTATGATGGTCTTGAGGAAGTCCCTTGGTTCCAATACCAAAAATTATCTTACAGAAGGGTACATTTCATCCCCACAAATATGAGCCCTTTTCACATTTCCGGGTTTGAAATGCGACTGCAAAACAATTGATTCGAACTCTGATGTCAGATGGACTTGGGTCCATACCAAAGTGCCCTTAGAGTCTTTAGTAAACACATATATATGTCATTTTGTTTGTTTGTGTATTACAGCTGGGACATATCGAGTGTGATTTGCAGGAGTGTCCTCCTCTCGATTGTCCAGATGGATCAGTCAAAGTGAAGAATCCTGGGAAATGCTGTCCCGAGTGCACAGGTATCACAGCTGGAATGTGTGTGTATAAGGGACAGCTGTACAGCCACAATGATCACTGGGATGTGGATGAGTGTACGATCTGCACCTGTATGTCTGGAGACGTGCACTGCCGAACTGAGAGATGCCCAACACTTACATGTCCCTCGGTGAGATCAAGCACACAAACACACCCTTTGACAGGAACGATCTGTGTATCTATTAGTACAGGTTATATTCTAAGTGTGTGTGTGTATTTAGGATGAAACCCCAGCTCTGGTTCCTGGAATGTGTTGTCCTCACTGCATTCCTCATCCTGCCACCTGTATCGTGTTTGGAGATCCTCACTACCGAACATTCGATGGCAAGATGGTGAACTTCCAGGGGACGTGTACATACGTTCTGGCTGAGGACTGTAATGGTGGAGACTTCAGGTACTCGACATGTTGCTTCACTCACATCTATCATTGTGCATTAACAACCAGTAGGATCTTTCTTTTTGATGGAGTAACTTTAAACGTCTTGGCATATTTCCCTGTGTATATCTATAGTTGGGTGAATCTCACACGTCATATTTCACCCTAAAAACAATTATAATAATGCTTAATAATAACTTCAAGGTATAAAGTATTTGTAAAGCATTCGTTTGTAGTTAATTGATTATTTATAAATCATTGTTCCGACATTGTTAATACATTAATAACTTCACGGAGTAAAGTATTTGTAAAGCATTCGTTTGTAGTTAATTGATTATTTATAAATCATTGTTCTGACATTGTTAATACATTAATAACTTCATGGTATAAAGTATTTGTAAAGCATTTGTTTGTAGTTAATTGATTATTTATAAATCATTGTTCTGACATTGTTAATATATTAATAACTTCAAGGTATAAAGTATTTGTAAAGCATTCGTTTATAGTTAATTGATTATTTATAAATCATTGTTCTGACATTGTTAATATATTAATAACTTCACGGTATAAAGTATTTGTAAAGCATTCGTTTGTAGTTAATTTATTATTTATAAATCGTTGTTCAGACATTGTTAATACATTAATAACTTCGAGTAAAGTACTTATAAAGCATTCGTCTGTAGTTAATTGATTATTTATAAATTGTTGTTCCAACATTGTGAATACATTAATAGAGTGTATTACATAGCATGTTACTTGTTTATGTTCATTGTAGCAAATTATTTATTAACTGCAATGCACGTCACTGATATCTGCCTGCATCACCTTGATGGACTACACTCTTATAATGGAATACACAGACTATCAATTAATTGCCAACAAAACCCTTCATCAGCCAACTAACAAGGACAATTGCATCTATGTGAACTTCTGCAGTTAATCCAGGATGGACTTCAAAGACATTAGTCATTAATCTTCTTACAAAATCTTTGTTTAAACACTGACCCTTAACACTTACTTAGTTTAATCATTTTAAACAATGACTTGCACTATAAATAACTAATATTGGCATTATATTCATGTTGTTAGCCAGAGGGGAACTGACACCCACAGTGAGTCTGGTTTCTCTCATGGTTATTTTTCTCCATTAACCAACATCTTATGGAGTTTTGTGTTCCTTGCCACAGTTGCCTGCAGCTTGCTCACTGGGGTTCTAAATACAATTATTAATTAATTATTTATTTTTATATACAATTTACAATCATATTTAATCAAACTACACAATGATGGCATGATTTTCTGTAAAGCTGCTTTGAAACTATGTGTTATGAAAAGCACTATAGAAATAAAAATGACTTGACTTCATATACAAGCAGTTTGATAATATTTTTTCAGTTGATGCAAACCTGTGGTAAAGTGTTGTAATATTTAAAAAATATTGACTTTGTGTAATGTATATAATTTATAAGCTATAAGTGTATGCCTTCTTAATGTTCTCGTAAACACTTCTATACCAATGGTTTGCATCAACTGTAATACATCAGCAGTATTTGGTGTAATCTGATTACAAAGTAATTAGTTACTGTACTCTTCCCATCTTTAGTAGTGTAATTCAGGACATTTTAAATTCTAGTAATCAGATTACAAACGTTACTAACGTTAATTACTTTTAAGTACATTACTTGGGTTACACATATTTCTAAAATAACAAAATGCATGTAGACTGAATTTAAAACATGAATTATGTTCATATGTTCATCTGTTTGCATTTCTGTGACAGCTGAAGGGCGTGCACCCCCTAACGAGTCATTGTAATGGAGAAACATGTTGGGTTGAGTGCATGACTTGTATGCAACAATTAATTCATTGAACGGAAAAACAAAAACTTCTGTGAAAAGTGTTTTAGAAAGTAACTTAAAAGTAATGTAACTAGTACGGTGATTACTTCTTCAATGAAGCAAAGTAATCTTATTTCAATTTTAGGGAAGTAATTAGTCAATTGTAATGGATTACTTTTACTAATGGTTTATCACTTAATAAGAATGATAAACCATTATCAAACTGCTTATATATTAACTAATTAAACAATAATCATTTGCTACAGTGAATGTAAACAAATAACATGCTCTTTGTTTGTAGCTTATTAGGTATTAATAATGCAGGAACAATAATTTATGCTAATTTAATTTAATTTAAAACAATCACTGTACAGTAATACAAATATAATGAAAATCACCATTGAGAATAATGCAAATTGGGAGCTATTGATTTGGAGATTAGATGTGACGAACAAAAAACGTGTGTGTTCTAGTGTCCGTGTGTCTAATGAGGAGAGAGGACGTAAAGGAGTGTCTTGGACTAAAGAGGTGACGGTGTTTATCGGTGATGTTGTGGTACAGCTGTTTCAGGACTGGCTTGTCAAGGTGATTCTTGCCTCTATATACAATGTGGTTTACTTTTTTTTTTCTGATTTTCTCCCCTTTTTCTCCCCAATTTGGAATGTCCAATTCCCAATGCGCTCTAAGTCCTCGTGGTGGCATAGTGACTCGCCTCAATCCGGGTAGCGGAGGATGAATCTCAGTTGCTCCGCGTCTGAGACCGTCAATCCGCGCTTCTTATCACATGGCTTGTTGAGCGCGTTACCGCGGAGACCTTGCGCATGTAGAGGCATCACGCTATTCTCCGCGGCATCCACGCACAACTCACCACGCGCCCCACAGAGAGCGAACCACACATTATTGCGACCACGAGGAGGTTAACCCATATGACTCTACCCTCCCTAGCAACCGGGACAATTTGGTTGCTTAAGAGACCTGGCTGGAGTCACTCAGCGACTCCAGGGGTGATAGTCAGCATCTTTACTCGCTGAGCTACCCAGGCCCCGGTTTACTATTTTTTTTAATTAAATCTGATCTCTCATCTATTTTGTGTATTCTAATAAGACTTCAGCTAATATGTTAAATCAGATAAATAATTTGCTTCAAATCAAAGTTTGTAATGTTGTGATTCACTTCAGAGCTGGTTGGTTTTGTTCATGCCTTAGAACTGTTTTATGAAGGATTTTATGAAATCACTATGGAGGAAAAAAGCCAAGACGGCTGAAAAAGTAGGCAGGCACTGTAACGTTTTATTGTTAAAATTCACAAAAGCTCACTAGTGGCCTTTTTATCTTTTGTTCAGAGTTGGAATTTTTTTATTCCTTTTTTACTGTATCAAAGATTGAACATTTTTACATAGTTTTCCTTCCTCTTCTTTCCATCAGGTTGATTATCAAACCGTCTCCCTGCCATTCCTTAAAGAGCCATATGTTTACCTGGAGCGTATGACCAACACTATTCTTCTCAACACCAATGTTGGGCTGAAGGTACAGTCTGTTCAGATGTTCCTTAAGTGATCAGTCAGACATCATTATTTGCAATTATTTAAGCTGATATGTGTAAAACGTTCTATGTTAAAAATGTGCAGTAAATTACTGTATACTGTAAGTAAGCCATTTTTAGGTTGATTTCACCTAAACGTGTGACTTTGTAAGCTTTGTGGCGCTGTTACAACATTGCTCATGCTTTTGTTTGAAAACATTAATTTCATTATCATGATTAGTTTTGCAATTACACTTGGTGACGCTAGTGGTGCAGAAACTACACAAATCAACTTTAATTGACACTTGTTTAAATGATGATGTTTATTTGCAGGTGTTATGGAATGGGCGTTCTCATCTGGAGGTAAGCGTTCCTGGTACCTATATGAATCACATGTGTGGTCTGTGTGGGAACTTCAACAACTACCCTCAGGACGACATGACACTACGCAACGGACAAATCACCAACTCTGAAGCAGCGTTTGGAAACAACTGGAAGGTGAGAGAAGCTATTTTTTTTTTTTCACTATCACAGCTTCTGTACATACTATGGCTGTCGATTTAACTTGTTAATTTAGTATGATTTATTGTATGAAAAATAAAGCATACAATTTTTTTATGCAGTAGGGGGCAGTCAGCGCTCCAGCAGTACATGCAACATGTTTCAGGAAATCAGCGAGTGCAACAGGCATCACAGCCTTCCAAAGACACACTTTTTGCACTCTAAAACAGCTGGAACGAGCACAACAGAAAGCAGGATTCTCGAGATGTGTTTTTCAACATTACAAACTAACTTGACTTGACATATTAACTTGACACAGTTTCCTAAAAACACAACGCTTATGACTAAAGACGCTGAAAACTAGTGAAACGCAACCACAGTGAGACTCTCCAAAAGCATCCGTCTGATGCACGAGTACATAGACCAATGATTAAAAGTAGCTCAGAAAGAAATAGGCCAATAATAGGGTTATGTTCAATGATATGGAAATAAAACAAACAATATATTGACTTTAAAGCCACTTTTTATTTTATAGAAATGCTCTACTTGTCTGCTGCCACAATATATGTATATCATGTTATGCAATTTAATGATCTTAATTATAATATATATTATATGTATAATTATTTTAACTATTATATCCTAAATTATCTTTATTTGAGGGCCTTTCTCAGTAAATATTGAAATATGCGATTAATCAGCACATCAAGTAATAAATTCGCTTAAAATTTTTAAACGATTGAAAGAAATTACGTTTGTACTAGGCAAAAAGTTAACTCCTGATATCAACAACTAGTAACACTAACATAATAGATATCTGAAATTTACTAGTAACAGTGTAATTATTGAAATAAAAAATTTACATTTTTAATAGTTGTAAATCAGTTGTTGATATCAGCAATGGACATTTACGCTAGTAACAATGTAATTATTGATATAAAAATTAACATTTTTAATAGTTGTAATTCAGCTGTTGATATCAGCAATGGACATATGCGCTAGTAACAATGTAATTATTGATATCAAAAATTTTAATTTTTACTAGTTGTAATTCAGTTGTTGATATCAGGAATGGACATTTGTGCTAGTAACAATGTAATTATTGATATCAAAAATTTTAATTTTTACTAGTTGTAATTCAGTTGTTGATATCAGAATGGACATTTGCGCTAGTAACAATGTAATTATTGATTTTAAAAATTAACATTTTTACTAGTTGTAATTCAGTTGTTGATATCAGGAATGGACATTTGCGCTAGTAAATATGCAATTATTGATATCAAAAATTAAAATTTTTACTAGTTGTAATTCAGTTGTTGATATCAGGAATGGACATTTGCGCTAATAACAATGCAATTATTGAAATAAAAAATTAAAATATTTACTAGTTGTAATTCAGTTTTGATATCAGGAATGGACATTTGCGTTAGTAACAATGTAATTATTGACATTAAAATTAAAATTTATAGTAGTTGTAATTCAGTTGTTGATATCAAGAATGCACATTTGCACTAAAAACAATGCAATTATTGAAATAAAAAATTAACATTTTTAGTAGTTATAATTCAGTTGTTGATATCAGGAATGGACATTTGCGCTAGTAACAATGTAATTATTGATATTAAAAATGTACATTTTTACTAGTTGTAATTCAGTTGTTGATATCAGAATGGACATTTGCGCTAGTAACAATGCAATTATTGAAATAAAAAATTTACATTTTTAGTAGTTGTAATTCAGTTGTTGATATCAGGAATGGACATTTGCGCTAGTAACAATGTAATTATTGATATTAAAAATGTAAATTTTTACTAGTTGTAATTCAGTTGTTGATATCAGGAATGGACATTTGCGCTAGTAACAATGTAATTATTGACATTAAAAATTAAAATTTTTACTAGTTGTAATTCAGTTGGTGATATCAGGAATGGACATTTGCGCTAGTAACAATGTAATTATTGATATCAAAAATTAAAATTTTTACTAGTTGTAATTCAGTTGTTGATATCAGGAATGAACATTTGCGCTAATAACAATGCAATTATTGAAATAAAAAGTTAACATTTTTACTAGTTATAATTCAGTTGTTGATATCAGGAATGGACATTTGCATTAGTAACAATGCAATTATTGATATTAAAAATTTACATTTTTACTAGTTGTAATTCAGTTGTTGATATCAGGAATGGACATTTGCGCTAGTAACAATGCAATTATTGATATTCAAAATTTAAAATTTTTACTAGTTGTACTTCAGTTGTTGATATCAGGAATGGACATTTGCGCTAGTAACAATGTAATTATTGATATCAAAAATGACAATTTTTATTAGTTGTAATTCAGTTGTTGATATCAGGAATGGACATTTGCGCTAATAACAATGCAATTATTGAAATAAAAAATTAACATTTTTACTAGTTGTAATTCAGTTGTTGATATCAGGAATGGACATTTGCGCTATTAACAATGTAATTATTGAAATAAAAAATTAACATTTTTACTAGTTGTAATTCAATTGTTGATATCAGGAATGGACATTTGCGCTAGTAACAATGTAATTATTGATATAAAAAAAATTTTTTTACTAGTTGTAATTCACTTGTTGACATCAGGAATGGACATTTGCACTAGTAACAATGTAATTATTGATATTCAAAATTAAAAATTTTCTAGTTGTAATTCAATTGTTGATATCAGAATGGACATTTGCGCTAGTAACAATGTAATTATTGATATCAAAAATTAAAATTTTTACTAGTTGTAATTCAGTTGTTGATATCAGGAATGGATATTTGCACTAGTAACAATGTAATTATTGAAATAAAAAATTAACATTTTTACTAGTTGTAATTCAGTTGTTGATATCAGAATGGACATTTGCGTTAGTAACAATGTAATTATTGATATTAAAAATTAAAATTTTTACTAGTTGTACTTCAGTCGTTGATATCAGGAATGGACATTTACGCTAGTAACAATGTAATTATTGATATAAAAAAAAAAAAAATTTCTAGTTGTAATTCAGTTGTTGATATCAGCAATGGACATTTGCGTTAGTAACAATGTAATTATTGATATCAAAAATTAACATTTTTACTAGCTGTAATTCAGTTGTTGATATCAGGAATGGACATTTGCGCTATTAACAATGTAATTATTGAAATAAAAAATTAACATTTTTACTAGTTGTAATTCAATTGTTGATATCAGGAATGGACATTTGCGCTATTAACAATGTAATTATTGAAATAAAAAATTAACATTTTTACTAGTTGTAATTCAATTGTTGATATCAGGAATGGACATTTGCGCTATTAACAATGTAATTATTGAAATAAAAAATTAACATTTTTACTAGTTGTAATTCAATTGTTGATATCAGGAATGGACATTTGCGCTATTAACAATGTAATTATTGAAATAAAAAATTAACATTTTTACTAGCTGTAATTCAGTTGTTGATATCAGGAATGGACATTTGCGCTATTAACAATGCAATTATTGAAATAAAAAATTAACATTTTTACTAGCTGTAATTCAGTTGTTGATATCAGGAATGGGCATTTGCGCTAGTAACAATGTAATTATTGATATAAAAAATAAAAAAATTTCTAGTTGTAATTCAATTGTTGATATCAGAATGGACATTTGCGCTAGTAACAATGTAATTATTGATATAAAAAATAAAAAAATTTCTAGTTGTAATTCAATTGTTGATATCAGAATGGACATTTGCGCTAGTAACAATGTAATTATTGATATCAAAAATTAATATTTTTACTATTTTTAATTCAGTTGTTGATATCAGGAATGGACATTTGCGTTAGTAACAATGTAATTATTGATATCAAAAATTAACATTTTTACTATTTTTAATTCAGTTGTTGATATCAGGAATGGACATTTGCGCTAGTAATAATGTAATTATTGATATCAAAAATTAACATTTTTGCTAGTTGTAATTTAGTTGTTGATATCAGGAATGGACATTTGCGCTAGTAACAATGTAATTATTGATATCAAAAATTAACATTTTTACTATTTTAAATTCAGTTGTTGATATCAGAATGGACATTTGCGTTAGTAACAATGTAATTATTGATATTAAAAATAAAAATTTTTACTAGTTGTACTTCAGTTGTTGATATCAGGAATGGACATTTGCGCTAATAACAATGTAATTATTGAAATAAAAAATGAACATTTTTACTAGTTGTAATTCAGTTGGTGATATCAGGAATGGACATTTGCGCTATTAACAATGTAATTATTGAAATAAAAAATGAACATTTTTACTAGTTGTAATTCAATTGTTGATATCAGGAATGGACATTTGCGCTAGTAACAATGTAATTATTGATATAAAAAAAAATTTTTTACTAGTTGTAATTCAATTGTTGACATCAGGAATGGACATTTGCGCTAGTAACAATGTAATTATTGATATTAAAAATTAAAAATTTTCTAGTTGTAATTCAGTTGTTGATATCAGAATGGACATTTGCGCTAGTAACAATGTAATTATTGATATCAAAAATTAAAATTTTTACTAGTTGTAATTCAGTTGTTGATATCAGGAATGGACATTTGCACTAGTAACAATGTAATTATTGAAATAAAAAATTAACATTTTTACTAGTTGTAATTCAGTTGTTGATATCAGAATGGACATTTGCGTTAGTAACAATGTAATTATTGATATTAAAAATTTAAATTTTTACTAGTTGTACTTCAGTCGTTGATATCAGGAATGGACATTTGCGCTAGTAACAATGTAATTATTGATATCAAAAATTACAATTTTTATTAGTTGTAATTCAGTTGTTGTTATCAGGAATGGACATTTCCGCTAATAACAATGCAATTTTTGAAATAAAAAAATTAACATTTTTACTAGTTGTAATTCAGTTGTTGATATCAGGAATGGACATTTGCGCTAGCAACAATGTAATTATTGATATCAAAAATTAACATTTTTACTATTTTTAATTCAGTTGTTGATATCAGGAATGGACATTTGCGCTAGTAATAATGTAATTATTGATATCAAAAATGACCATTTTTACTAGTTGTAATTCAGTTGTTGATATCAGGAATGGACATTTGCGCTAATAACAATGCAATTATTGAAATAAAAAATTAACATTTTTACTAGTTGTAATTCAGTTGTTGATATCAGGAATGGACATTTGCGCTAGTAACAATGTAATTATTGATATCAAAAATTAACATTTTTACTAGTTGTAATTCAGTTGTTGATATCAGGAATGGACATTTGCTCTATTAACAATGTAATTATTGAAATAAAAAATTAACATTTTTACTAGTTGTAATTCAATTGTTGATATCAGAATGGACATTTGCGCTATTAACAATGTAATTATTGATATTAAAAATTAACATTTTTACTAGTTGTAATTCAGTTGTTGAAATCAGAATGGACATTTGCGCTAGTAACAATGTAATTATTGATATCAAAAATTAAAATTTTTACTAGTTGTAATTCAGTTGTTGATATCAGGAATGGACATTTGCGCTTGTAACAATGTAATTATTGATATAAAAAAAACTATTTTTTACTAGTTGTACTTCAGTTGTTGATATCAGGAATGGACATTTGCACTAGTAACAATGTAATTATTGATATAAAAAATAAAAAATTTCTAGTTGTAATTCAGTTGTTGATATCAGGAATGGACATTTGCACTAGTAACAATGTAATTATTGATAAAAAATTAAAAAATTTCTAGCTGTAATTCAGTTGTTGATATTAGGAATGGACATTTGCGCTATTAACAATGTAATTATTGAAATAAAAAATTAACATTTTTACTAGCTGTAATTCAGTTGTTGATATCAGGAATGGACATTTGCGCTATTAACAATGTAATTATTGAAATAAAAAATTAACATTTTTACTAGTTGTAATTCAATTGTTGATATCAGGAATGGACATTTGCGCTATTAACAATGTAATTATTGAAATAAAAAATTAACATTTTTACTAGTTGTAATTCAGTTGTTGATATCAGGAATGGACATTTGCGCTAGTAACAATGTAATTATTGATATTAAAAATTAAAAATTTTCTAGTTGTAATTCAGTTGTTGATATCAGAATGGACATTTGCGCTAGTAACAATGTAATTATTGATATCAAAAATTAAAATTTTTACTAGTTGTAATTCAGTTGTTGATATCAGGAATTGACATTTGCACTAGTAACAATGTAATTATTGAAATAAAAAATTAACATTTTTACTAGTTGTAATTCAGTTGTTGATATCAGAATGGACATTTGCGTTAGTAACAATGTAATTATTGATATCAAAAATTAACATTTTTACTAGTTGTAATTCAGTTGTTGATATCAGGAATGGACATTTGCTCTATTAACAATGTAATTATTGAAATAAAAAATTAACATTTTTACTAGTTGTAATTCAATTGTTGATATCAGAATGGACATTTGCGCTATTAACAATGTAATTATTGATATTAAAAATTAACATTTTTACTAGTTGTAATTCAGTTGTTGAAATCAGAATGGACATTTGCGCTAGTAACAATGTAATTATTGATATCAAAAATTAAAATTTTTACTAGTTGTAATTCAGTTGTTGATATCAGGAATGGACATTTGCGCTTGTAACAATGTAATTATTGATATAAAAAAAAACTATTTTTTACTAGTTTTACTTCAGTTGTTGATATCAGGAATGGACATTTGCACTAGTAACAATGTAATTATTGAAATAAAAAATTAACATTTTTACTAGCTGTAATTCAGTTGTTGATATCAGGAATGGACATTTGCGCTATTAACAATGTAATTATTGAAATAAAAAATTAACATTTTTACTAGTTGTAATTCAATTGTTGATATCAGGAATGGACATTTGCGCTATTAACAATGTAATTATTGAAATAAAAAATTAACATTTTTACTAGTTGTAATTCAGTTGTTGATATCAGGAATGGACATTTGCGCTAGTAACAATGTAATTATTGATATTAAAAATTAAAAATTTTCTAGTTGTAATTCAGTTGTTGATATCAGAATGGACATTTGCGCTAGTAACAATGTAATTATTGATATCAAAAATTAAAATTTTTACTAGTTGTAATTCAGTTGTTGATATCAGGAATGGACATTTGCACTAGTAACAATGTAATTATTGAAATAAAAAATTAACATTTTTACTAGTTGTAATTCAGTTGTTGATATCAGAATGGACATTTGCGTTAGTAACAATGTAATTATTGATATTAAAAATTTAAATTTTTACTAGTTGTACTTCAGTCGTTGATATCAGGAATGGACATTTGCGCTAGTAACAATGTAATTATTGATATCAAAAATGACCATTTTTACTAGTTGTAATTCAGTTGTTGATATCAGGAATGGACATTTGCGCTAATAACAATGCAATTATTGAAATAAAAAATTAACATTTTTACTAGTTGTAATTCAGTTGTTGATATCAGGAATGGACATTTGCGCTAGTAACAATGTAATTATTGATATCAAAAATTAACATTTTTACTAGTTGTAATTCAGTTGTTGATATCAGGAATGGACATTTGCTCTATTAACAATGTAATTATTGAAATAAAAAATTAACATTTTTACTAGTTGTAATTCAATTGTTGATATCAGAATGGACATTTGCGCTATTAACAATGTAATTATTGATATTAAAAATTAACATTTTTACTAGTTGTAATTCAGTTGTTGAAATCAGAATGGACATTTGCGCTAGTAACAATGTAATTATTGATATCAAAAATTAAAATTTTTACTAGTTGTAATTCAGTTGTTGATATCAGGAATGGACATTTGCGCTTGTAACAATGTAATTATTGATATAAAAAAAACTATTTTTTACTAGTTGTACTTCAGTTGTTGATATCAGGAATGGACATTTGCACTAGTAACAATGTAATTATTGATATAAAAAATAAAAAATTTCTAGCTGTAATTCAGTTGTTGATATTAGGAATGGACATTTGCGCTATTAACAATGTAATTATTGAAATAAAAAATTCACATTTTTACTAGCTGTAATTCAGTTGTTGATATCAGGAATGGACATTTGCGCTAGTAACAATGTAATTATTGAAATAAAAGATTAACATTTTTACTAGTTGTAATTCAGTTGTTGATATCAGGAATGGACATTTGCGCTATTAACAATGTAATTATTGAAATAAAAAATTAACATTTTTACTAGTTGTAATTCAATTGTTGATATCAGGAATGGACATTTGCGCTATTAACAATGTAATTATTGAAATAAAAAATTAACATTTTTACTAGTTGTAATTCAGTTGTTGATATCAGGAATGGACATTTGCGCTATTAACAATGTAATTATTGAAATAAAAGATTAACATTTTTACTAGTTGTAATTCAATTGTTGATATCAGGAATGGACATTTGCGCTATTAACAATGTAATTATTGAAATAAAAAATTAACATTTTTACTAGTTGTAATTCAGTTGTTGATATCAGGAATGGACATTTGCGCTAGTAACAATGTAATTATTGATATTAAAAATTAAAAATTTTCTAGTTGTAATTCAGTTGTTGATATCAGAATGGACATTTGCGCTAGTAACAATGTAATTATTGATATCAAAAATTAAAATTTTTACTAGTTGTAATTCAGTTGTTGATATCAGGAATGGACATTTGCACTAGTAACAATGTAATTATTGAAATAAAAAATTAACATTTTTACTAGTTGTAATTCAGTTGTTGATATCAGAATGGACATTTGCGTTAGTAACAATGTAATTATTGATATTAAAAATTTAAATTTTTACTAGTTGTACTTCAGTCGTTGATATCAGGAATGGACATTTGCGCTAGTAACAATGTAATTATTGATATCAAAAATGACCATTTTTACTAGTTGTAATTCAGTTGTTGATATCAGGAATGGACATTTGCGCTAATAACAATGCAATTATTGAAATAAAAAATTAACATTTTTACTAGTTGTAATTCAGTTGTTGATATCAGGAATGGACATTTGCGCTAGTAACAATGTAATTATTGATATCAAAAATTAACATTTTTACTAGTTGTAATTCAGTTGTTGATATCAGGAATGGACATTTGCTCTATTAACAATGTAATTATTGAAATAAAAAATTAACATTTTTACTAGTTGTAATTCAATTGTTGATATCAGAATGGACATTTGCTCTATTAACAATGTAATTATTGATATTAAAAATTAACATTTTTACTAGTTGTAATTCAGTTGTTGAAATCAGAATGGACATTTGCGCTAGTAACAATGTAATTATTGATATCAAAAATTAAAATTTTTACTAGTTGTAATTCAGTTGTTGATATCAGGAATGGACATTTGCGCTTGTAACAATGTAATTATTGATATAAAAAAAACTATTTTTTACTAGTTGTACTTCAGTTGTTGATATCAGGAATGGACATTTGCACTAGTAACAATGTAATTATTGATATAAAAAATAAAAAATTTCTAGTTGTAATTCAGTTGTTGATATCAGGAATGGACATTTGCACTAGTAACAATGTAATTATTGATATAAAAAATAAAAAATTTCTAGCTGTAATTCAGTTGTTGATATTAGGAATGGACATTTGCGCTATTAACAATGTAATTATTGAAATAAAAAATTAACATTTTTACTAGCTGTAATTCAGTTGTTGATATCAGGAATGGGCATTTGCGCTAGTAACAATGTAATTATTGATATAAAAAATAAAAAATTTTCTAGTTGTAATTCAATTGTTGATATCAGAATGGACATTTGCGCTAGTAACAATGTAATTATTGATATCAAAAATGAAATGGACTACTAGAAATTTTTACTAGAAATTCCAGCTGGTATGAAATTATTTAGATACTGTATGTGTATATATCTGTAATTGTGTTTTGAACAGGAGTGAATGACAGATCATTGTGAAATTCTACTAATGAAAATGCATTACATGCATTGCATTTTTTACTAGTTGAAATTCCATGCCAAAATGGGTATTTCCAAGAGTAATGATGTTATTTATAGATAAATTGAGAGAAATGTCGATAATAAATGATAATTTCACTTAGTGCTAAAAAGTGTAGATAATAATAGTTCAATCTAAGTAAAAATAAATTATATTTTTATTTTGGAGTGTTGTGTCATTGTGTCATTTGGAGTCACGCTAAGCAGGGCCAGTTCTAGGCATTAAGAGGCCCTAGGCAAAATTTATGTTGGAGGCCCCCCGACCTGCCACAAAGTGGTAACCTATTCAAATATTCACTTAATCACACAATCTGCTTCAAGCAGTACTCTTTAATTTTAGTAAAAGATTAAATGGCAAAAACAAAAAACAAATCTTTTGCCATTTTTGTTGCAATATGCATCATGCTTGCTGTGAATGGTCTGTGGATATTCCATGCTGTCTGAGATTGAGACAAACCTTTAGCACTGATCAAATTTAAATATCCTTGACACTTCTTTGTCTTAATTGTTAAGTGTTTTACAAGAACAGCAACTAAAAAAATAAGAGAGTGCAAAATAAACAATCCCATATCCATAACACATTTTATATGATGACATACTTTTATTACTATTAATATTAATGTTAAGATAAAGTATAGCCATTTCTAAAGCTCCAACACACCAAAGAATATGCATTTTATTATTCCCTACAACTTTGTAATAAATACTAATATAATAAATATAACCATTTTAATAAATGTTTTAAAATAGACCACTGAAAACCCCTTATCTGTCGACCACTAACACAGTATGAATAGCCTATTAGGAGCACATTGCATGTTCTCTAAGAAACATGCTGAATTCAGTGTTTCTGAATCAAAGTTCACCATCTTTAAGCTCGTTCTCTATAAGTCAAGCATCTAGATACAGTACTCACTTGATCGACTCATTTTCTGCTGCTCTTGTTTTTGCATACAGCACATAAAATTGATGTTTGCGCAGATGGAACATTACCTCGACCCCTAAAACACGTCCATGGCCATGCACTAATGTGTTTGAGATTTTGCGATATCAAAGTAGACATCAGACTAATTTTACATTTCCTTTGTTGCAACGCTGTTAATAGGCGTCATTTGTGGATTTTCCAAGCGCTAGAAATGAAAATTTCCACACACATGCGAATGGGTTAAAATTTCTATTCGCACATTATAATTTGTACCCAAAAATGCAAGCAAAAGGCTAACTACCAAGTTCACATGTCTTTTGGAGGCCCGTGTCAATGCGGAGGCCCTAGGCAATTGCCTAGTCTGCCTATAGCTAGTGCCGGCCCTGACCCTAGTTGCTGCCTATTTAGAGTGTTTCAAATCAGTTCCATCTGAGTTAGGATGCTGCCAAAGTAGGCAGTGCACAGCAAGGCAGCTCACTAGGTTTTCTGAGTAAAAGTATTTCTATCCCCTCTTGCAGGTGGGCAGCGGATCTCTCGCTAATGTTCAGTGTCCTGACGCGCAGAACATCAACCCGTGTAAGGAGGCAGGCTACAGGGCACAGAGGACAGCAAACGCTCACTGCGCCGTGCTGAAGTCGCCCATGTTTGAGCGCTGCCATAAGGTGGTGCCGCCCGAGATGTTCTTCGCTTCATGTGTGTATGATCTGTGTGCCTGCGACTCCAACATGGACGAGTGTGTGTGTGACGTGCTGGAGGCTTACGCGTCTGAGTGCCGCAAAGCTGGAGTTATCCTGCAGTGGAGATCACCTACACTCTGCGGTGAGTTACAATAACTGTAGATGAACCCTTTTAAACTTGCTATAGTTTAGTGCATTGGTTCTCACCAAGTTGCAGATTTGTTCTGGAAGGAAAACAGGGAAAAACAATGCTGAATGCAAATAATAAAATGCAACTATATTGCGTTTAATTAGGATTGCAAAATTAATAGGCCATTGAACTTTAAAGGGAGTGGAGAAAACACTTACAGAATTTTTTGTGTTGATGTCCAAAGCCATACGTCCAATCAGACTCTACGGTATTTTGCTGCAAACTCTGTCAATGTCACTTGGTAGAAGGTATATTGAGTTTAATTATATAAATTTAGTTCCTGTGACATGCACTCATCCTCAAAAAGAAACGAGTATAAACATGTTTTTTTCCGATCACAATTATTTGGGGGGGGGGGGGGTAAATCATTTGTTGCTGAAAAGACATATAGAAATAAAAATTGTCATTTATCTTATAATGTTAATCATTTTGCATAAATAATAATACATTTCAATGTCTGAACATGTTTTTATTACTTTCGTACAATAACAAATTTTGGTACTGTGTTGGGTCAGCACTTGCCAACAACATCTGTGTCCATTTATTTATTTTATGAGTTTCAACTGGATTTTCTTCATCATTAATTAAATTTGAACGTTGAAAAAGTGTAACGAACTCATCACGGTATGTTGTAACTTTGGCCGCACTTTGATTTTACCCAAAAATTCAGCACAACAGTCAATGATTTTGAGGGTTCTAGACGGCTGTTGCTTCAAGTCATTTACAGAGCTGACTGGACTGAGGAGATCATTTCAGCTGACTGCTTTGCAGCAAACATATAAAGTAAACATTATTACAGATACATGTTATTAACTCATATCATTATAATAGTTGTATAGCTAAGAATATTTGTATGATGGTTTTGTGTTGTACTTTCATTTAATTGTCTAATCTTCAAATCTAACACAACAGTCTTTCAGCTTTCTGCCACCACTTACAGCGCATGCGCTGAAATTTTTGGAAACAATAGGATTGGTCTATAAAGACAGACCTACCATGAGCTCTGAGGTTGTTAATCAATGGTATATGCTTCTGTTGAAGTCATCAGTTCATGTTATTTCAACTTGATTTAAAAAACAAATGTGTTTAAGGGGGCCTAGGTAGCTCAGCGAGTATTGACGCTGACTACCATCCCTGGAGTCGCGAGTTTGAATCCAGGCCGTGCTGAGTGACTCCAGCCAGGTCCCCTGAGCAACCAAATTGGCCGGTTGCTAGGGAGGGTAGAATCACATGGGGTAACCTCCTCGTGGTCGCTATAATGTGTGGTTCTCGCTTTCGGTGGGGCGCGTGGTGAGGTGTGCGTGGATGCCGCAGAGAATAGCGTGAAGCCTCCACACGCGCTATATCTCTGCGGTAACGTGCTCAACAAGCCACGTGAGAAGATGCGTGAATTGACGGTCTCAGATGCGGAGGCAACTGAGATTTGACCTCCACCACCCGGATTAAGGCGAGTCACTACGCCACCACGAGGACTTAGAGCGCATTGGGAATTGGGCCCAAAATGGGGAGAAAATCCAAAAAAAATTAAATATATATATATTTTTTATAATAGTAAAATACCTGGTGAATATATATATATATATATATATATATATATATATATATATATATATATATATATATATATATTGCAATATACTTTAAAAATATAAACTAAACAAATTTAAATCAATAATTTTATGTTTTTCCATTATTTTTAATTCTATTACATAATTCGAAATGCTTCATGGGATTGTAGTTCATTCCCTCATTAAAGAAGTACACATTACCTTTGTCTTTTTGTCTGATTTTCAAATACTTTATTTGCTTCAAATCAAAGTTTGTTGTGATTCACCTCGGAGCTGGTTGGTTTGTTTCATGGCATACAACTCGATTTTGTGAAATCCCCATGGAATAAACCAATGGGAATAATTCTTCCAGAGCAGATATGGCTGAAAAAGTGGGCAGGCACTGTTTCGCTCTATTAACCCTTTAAGCTCTGAGGGTGTTTTTAAAGATCCTGTTCCAGTGGCATACCCAAAATTAAAGGCTTATAAAAGGCTTAAAAAAAAAAAGTGTTTGGTATCTATATCATTTTATAATGATATAGATTATGATACATTCTGAGACTCTCAACTTAATAAACCTCTGAAAAAAATCAGATTAAACTAAACAATTTTAGCCCAAAATGTACTTTATTTCTTATTTTTCTTATTTGACATTGTATATCTCTGGGTGTAAATACGTTGGCTCTAAAAAACTGCTTTTGTTTTGTTCCCAATCTTATCAGCTGTAACTGAGAAAAATTGTGTGTTGATACGACAAAGCAATCAAAAGTTATAGCATTACAAAAATAATTTATCATAGTGTCCAAATGCCTCTCCAAACAAATGAAACATAATAATTGTACATAAGAACTAACTACACATGCAAACACAACAATGACTAAAGGTTTGCATAGCATGCAGACATGATTTTAGTAATGAGATTTAACAGAATGAGTTTCATTCTGTGCCATTTGAGTCATCATTGAGTCTGTGTCATGTACTTGGCACCATCTCCTGGTGGTCATATGCAACATTGTGTTTCTTGTGGATTATCTAATGATCTATGCATCCGATTACCTTGTTTGTGGGGCTCGTTTAATAGATAATCACCTCTTCTAAGTAATGATATGTAATATTTTATGTTCCAATTATTTTCCATTAAGTTATATGCGAAAACGCGGCATATAAGCAACACCAACATAAATGTCAAAGAGTGAGTAAAACAATTAGGCTGGGTGTAATATACTCTTTGGGAGCTTTCCAACAACATATGGCACATGGCTATTTGATCAGTCTGATGTTTTTTACTAATATCAATAATATGTACAGTACAACTTTTGTAATAAATTCAAAAAAGGAACACTTCTGATTCGTCTTCAAATTTCAAAGCACTCATTCAGTTTTGGTCATAATGCCTACATTCATTGGAAAGTAGAGCTTCTAATGATACCTATTTTATGTTGGTCACCATATATATATTTTTTTTCTCAAGAGCTTAGAGGGTTAAAGATTAGTGAGTTGATTTTATTATATAGTGTAACCCCTGTCCTCTCTTTCTTTTTCCATCCCTACAGCTATTGGTTGTCCACTGGAACGAGGTTATGTGTTTGATGAATGTGGGCTGCCTTGCCCTAAGACGTGCTTTAATAAAGACATCCCGTTGGGTGTGATCGAGGCTCACTGCTTTAAACCCTGTGTGCCAGGATGCCAGTGCCCAGCCGGACTGGTAGAACACAACGCCCACTGTATCGCCCCTGAAAAATGCCCTAAAATTATCCACGGCAACTCATGAGGCCCACAAATGTCACATGGATCCAAATCAGTTCCTTAACGTTACAAAGTCTAAGTCTCATTGATATGTGCTTTCCAAATAAACTTGAGATATGATGAACCAAAATATGTTTTTAAAGTCAACACTGACCCTTTTAACTTTCTTAATACAAATTTCTGGTTTTATTGTGGACACCAGTGTATGTTATTAAAAATATGTTTGCCAAGAATCCCTTTTACTCTGGTATGGAACACCCACTTTTCACGATCCAGTCAATTTCTGGTGAATATCATCAAGTTTAACCCCTACATTTTTTCTCATTTAAGATTTCCCTGTTTTACTCATTGTTTACTTCAGATTATGGAAGTTGTGAGAGTTGTGAACAGTGTTTCATGTAGACTTTAAATTGCTTGCCCTTCGGGAACAGTTTAGCTTTATAGCTCAAAACGTTGAGACATTACTATTTAAACAATCTTGTACTGCAAACTGCATAAGACTTTTGTTTTATTGGTGCTTCTGTCTGTAAGTGATTCTTACTGATTTTAAGACACTGTGTTAACCTGTGTTGAACTTTGGTTATTAAAGCTCTTCAGCTTTACTGTATGTAATTTCTGCGGCACTAGTGCCACAAAACAGAATTGCAAAAATAAACGTTTTCAAATGAAACAATGTTTCAAAACATTTTCTGAATATGCCCCCCCATCTGATGTTGATTGAGCAGACAGTCCTGCCCCCAAACTCACACCATTGGTCAGTGTTATTGACTCTCTTGAGACGGTCACCCAAAACAAAAGGCATTTATATAGCGCCACAGAGACAGTGCTTACAGATTTCAAGAAAATTAACCTATGAATGGCTTACTTATGGCTGTCTCAGCATATTAAGCTGGGATAGGAGAAAGTATTGTAACACCGAACACTTACACACTTCAGCTTTAATACTGAATTATGTATAGTCATTCCCAGGAGCGGATTTAGGCATGGGCGACATGGGCAGTTGCCAAGGGCGGGATCTTGTGGGGTGGTGGCACGAGTGAGTCTGGTTTCTCCCAAGGTTATTTTTCTCCAACATCTTATGGAGTTTGTGTTCCTTGCCACAGTCGTCTTCGGCTTGCTCACTGGGGGTCTAAATACAATTATTATTTAAATATTTCATTTCTATACACATTTCACAATCATATTTAATCAAACTACACAAGGATCACTGTAAGACATTATAGCTATTACAGTTTCAATTTTAATTTTTCTGTTAACGCATGAGTTTCTGTAAAGCTGCTTTGAAACGATGTGTGTTGTGAAAAGCGCTATACAAATAAAAATGACGCTGTAATACGAATATACGACAGGTAAACGATGACAGGTTTTTCATTTTTGGTCTAACCCTTCAACAGAAAAGGTTACGATACAAGAATGCTGCACTAATCTTTTTGATTTGGGTTTATAGGAACAGCTGGATTTAAGGAGCTACTCGCACCCACAGCTCAACATATGACTGAAGCCAAGGAAGGAAACTAGAGCAATTTACTAAAACACCAATGACGAATAACACAAACGTACACATGATAGAGCACACACTCCAAACATTCATCGACTTTATTGATGTTTAATCACGGAAGTAACTGTGTTTGAATGAGAGCAACTTGTGTTCATGGTTCAAGCACTTTCTTAGTTACCATTTATAAAAAAGCGCCCCCTACAGGTCTATATTAGTGCTTACAATGCATGCACACATTTGCTGTTGATTTTACAAGATCACTGTAGTGATTCTTTGACAAATAATTAAAGAAATGCATGACTCATATATCTTTATTGTATACAATGAGCACAATAAAACACTGAGATTTTGGTTGCATCTTTTTAATCTCAAACAGAGTGTGTTGTATATCACTTTGATAGCCACTGTTGCCCACGTGTAAGTACTTCCGAAGTAATAATGCAAAATGATTAACAATTCCTGAACATTTGACGAAACACATTTGAACATCTTTAATGAACTCCAGTAAACGCCACCTCAGTCACTCTTTAACAAATGTATGCGTGTTAATTATTTCTTAAATCACAAAGTCTGCCTCCCTCTAATATCAAGTTTTATTTATTCAGAGAGCATATATACTGTGAAATTCTACAATGGAAATGAAAGTAGTGATGAATAAATTATTTTGCTTTGCCTGTAGTTATGCTACAGTGTATGAGTGCATGTAGGTTTGCATGTCTGAGTGTAGCCTGAATGTAAATAATCCATGTGACTCTTGATAGTGTGTGTGTGTGTGTGTGTGTGTTCGGTCCACTATACTATATGATGTTTGAATCTGTCCGACAAAAGGGAATCTTTACATTTCCAAAAAAACACCTTCTGTGACTACTGGTGGGCACACTGCACCCCTGGTCCATGTGGACCCCCCTCCTCGTCGGAGCTGTCGTGGTACGCTTCACGTCGTTGACCGCTAGATGACCCCTGACTGAGGTCGAAGTCCTGCAGGTCAACTTCCTCTGCATCAGTCGAGATGACAGGGACCTCTGTACGTGACGGCAACAGATCCTCCAACTCCTGCGTAAATACAGACACATACATGCTTGATTATACACATTTCATTCAAAACCAAACAGTATCGGTAAAAAGTTAAATCTAGACTGTTTTAACAAATATTTCTATGCTTATTGGAGTATTGCTACACGTGTTAGTTACCGTTAGTTTCTCTGTGCTGATCCAGCCGTTCTCTGGAAACTGGACTTCAAACTTGATGTACAGATCTCCTTTCTCAAATGGGTTTCTGTACTGAGGCATTCCTTCCCCTCGGACGACCCTTGTACAACCTGAAAACGCAACACAAGAGTATTATCATGACAATAAACGGCCACTCACATTGAAAAAGACACAAGCAGCCACGTTTCACTCACCTGGCTCTATGACTTTGCCAGGGGGGTATTTGATGACGAGATGTCGTCCGTCGAGGTGCGCAAGCGTAAACTGAAAACCGCAGAGCGCCTCCACCAGGCCAATCTTGTGACACATGTGCAGGTCATTGCCATCGCGACGGAAATCCTACGCAAAAGACAAAAGGATAACACAGATGACACTTGATGACGAAATTCACTTCTCACTTTGTTTATAAACAGGGTTTGAAATTAACATCTGGCGGGTAAAAATCGGTAGTGGCGGGTAACTCCGTCGCCCTTACCAGCCACTTCGGCGGGTGACGTCTTCAGGGTTTTTCCTGCATTAAAATGTCCATGAATGTCAGGCGACTCGGAGCCACTGGCGAAGCAAATTTTATGGTATTCATGCCTCTTCTAACTTACACATCTGTGCGGGGCGAATAAAGCGTGCTTTCGCGCAAACCACCACAGTGCATATTATGCTGGGTGTCCACTGGCGCGTGGTGAGTGAAGTGAAGCGAGTGTTTTCAATTCATTCCAATGGGAGCCTTGCGGCACGCTCGCAAGGTGGATTCTAATCGGAATGAATTAAAAACATTGGACACACACACCAGTGGACACGTATGGTCAGCGTGCTCTAGGGATACGATTACTAGAGCTCTGGGACAGCACAGAGCGAAACTTCCAAGATTCAGTCAGTCTTTACTCGATATTAGCGCGGCCGGCGGAGACCATTCAACTTATGTGACCCATTTGAATTCTACAGAGAACATTCTAGTGTAAAGCTCTATATGGAGGAATTCAAACCCATCAAACTGATAGACATCCCCTTCATTATAAACAGGACATCATCCTATTTAAAATGGACATCATCCTTAAAAAATGTTTTGGTTTTTGGTAATGTTTTATTAAAAACAATTTTCCTGCAATGTTGACTTTTTGCGAGGCGATGCATTTTGGCTAGTGAAAATGTTGAGTGGCTTGTGACCTTTGAAACTACTAGCCACAGTAGCTACTGAGCCAAAATGTTCATTTTAAACCCTGTATATGTTGGGCAGTGGTAGCTCAGCGGTTAAGGCTCTGGGTTACTGATCAGAAGGTCAGAGGTTCAAGCCCCAGCACCGCCAAGATGCCACTGTTGGGCCCTTGACCCTATCTGCTCCAGGGGCGCCGTATCATGGCTGACCCTGCACTCTGACCCCAGCCTAGCTGGGATATGTGAAAAAGAAGAATTTCACTGTATATGTGCAAAAAATGTATAATGTGTGATAAATAAAGAAAATTATTAATTATAATTATTATAAACATCCCAGTCTTGTGTAGCCAGACATTTAACTATCAGTATTAAGTCTGGTCCACATCACAGCTTATTCTGACCCACTTAAGACAGGAAAAGGGGTCGTCTGAACAACATGTAAAATGACCACAATTTGTTTTACTGTTTGTGACATTTAAGGGCAGGTAAATCTGAAATCAGGGTTCCCACTGTTTCTGACCAATGAATTTCCACGACTGTTCGAGTCATTCATCATTTTATGGAGACTGCAGTCAAAAAGAGTGTTTTCTAGGCAGTTAAATAATTTCAGAGCAGAGCAAAACTAGAACAAATCATATTTACCATAGATAATTTTCATTAAAATGGATGATCCCGCAATAAAAGACTGGAAACAACAGGGACTAGTTTGTTCTCAGAGGCACTCAACACAGTAACCTGGAAATGACTTTGAGTTGTACCATGTCAAATCAACCAAATTTCACGAACATTGAGATTTTTTATATTGTTAATACTTTTTCTGAAGAAAAATAAAGATGATGAAAGCCAAAATATTAAATGCCACGGATCAATATTTACCAAGTAATCCATTATTTTGGGGGCCTGGGTAGCTCAGTGAGTATCGATGCTTCGAGTATTGAAGTTCGAATCCAGGGTGTGCTGAGTGACTCCAGCCAGGTCTCCTAAGCAACCAAATTGGCCCGGTTGCTAGGGAGGGTAGAGTCACATGGGGTAACCTCCTCGTGGTCACGATTAGTGATTCTCGCACTCAGTGGGGTGCGTGGTAAGTTGTGCGTGTATCGCGGAGAGTAGCATGAGCCTCCACATGCTGTGAGTCTCCGCGGTGTCATGCACAACGAGTCACATGATAAGATGCACGGATTGACGTCTCAGAATTGGAGGCAACTGAAACTTGTCCTCCGCCACCCGGATTGAGGTGAGTAACCGTGCCACCACGAGGACCTACTAAGTAGTGGGAATTGGGCATTCCAAATTGGGGAGAAAAGGGGACACTAAATAAATAAATAAATAAATAAATAAAGTAATCCATTATTTTGTAGAGGGTGGTAAAAATGACTTTAGAGCAAAACTACAGGTGAAAAAAATAACCTTAGAAAGGTGTCAGTGTCATGATTTTATTTTTACTCAGAGATAGGTCGATCTTTTACTAAAATCAGTTGACTTCAGCAGCCTTTGTTGCAGTATATGCCAATGGTGTGAGTCCAAATATGAAAAAACAAACAAACAAACAAAAAGATTTGTGTTGTTTTTCCAAAGTTGGAGTGCCTATAACTCCAGAAGAACTAAAGATATCTTAATAACCTTTTAGATTCTGGTTCAGAATATGGTTGCCACGGTTTAAGGTGTTACCCATTTTACTCGGTGCAAAGGACAACACCGGTGTGAAATTTTATAATGTGTAAAAGGGGGAAACATTATTAATGGAACTTCCAATATCAATACAATAATCCAACGAATAGATTAGCCTTAAATAAAGAATAGTTGCCTAATGAAGAGTTTGCGTCCCTTGATAAATGAACCTAAATAATGCAATGAAAGCCAGATGTTCTTTACCAACATATCAAATTACACAGTACGTGCACTGACAGAAGACGTTTAATTGCAGCTAGCGAATATAAGGTGCATGGTGGGTAACTGTAAGATGTCTTGGATTCGGAATGACACAAGAAATGCTGTTAGACACACAGACACGCGCTTGAAGAAACACACTTTATTAAATTATTAAGAACAGATTACAGAAAAGCCGTCTATGCGTGCTCTGTTTGTTTGAAGGCATGCAGTCTCGTGGAACACACGTATGTAAATGGTTCACACTCTTTCTTTGTTTCAGTCTTCTGAAAATGTTTTGCAAGAACTGTATCGTCTATGAGAATGCTGCATATGACCTCAGACCATCTCAGCTTCAGTTCGCTTTATTTCCACAGAGCAGTTCATTGTGAGCGCAACTCTGCAGCCTATACATCTGTGATTAAAACATAAAATAATACAAAAACATTCACCTCGAACCATGATTTATATTTCAGTGATTATTATTATTATTATGTCCTTGGTTTAAGTGTTTCATTTTTAAATAAATAAATAGGGGGGTTGATGATGTAATTGGATATTGTGATATATATATATATATATATTTTTTTTTATAAAAATATCGTGAACATATTTCTTGCATATCATCCAGCCCTAGGAGGGAACAAAACGAATTTATTTATCCGAAGCAGCTAAACTGGGTCCTGGGATGAAAGGTAATAAAACACCAACATTAAACCCGCAACAACCCACAATAAGTGATGTATTTGCCCAGACAACGAAATATCCTGACCGGTAGCCCATGATGGAGAGAATGCACGGATGAAGTAGGTTCATTGCCAAAAAGTTGTTGCCCTTCAAAACTGTTGAAAAGCCACCTTTCAAAACGTTGAACAACAAACATTTTAATTACACTTCATTTTTTCAGTTTCATTTGAATTTTTAGTTAAAATAAATAAAAATAAAGTTCAAAATTTGAAATCAAGCTGCCTTGCATTATTGTGTAGGCTATTGCTTAATGAAAATTATCCCATAAGTACCACTTAGCAGCAGTTAGTTGGTTTGAACTTGATCACCGCACTGGTGTGAAAATGATGATATCGTGGCAAGTTCAGAACAAACTTTCCTTTTTGTATCTACATTTTTAAGGCCCTATGTGGTAAAATCCCAGCAATATGGGGCTCTCAATGTGGCTAAATTGTTAAATTCTACCCATTTTCAACGGTCAAAAACCAAATGTTGGTCAGATTAGGGGTGGGAGTCACAAGGTAACTGGTGATATGATATAATATCAATATTTAGGTCATGATACGATATTATTACGACTATTTTTGGTGTATTGCGATTCAAAACTACAATACATTGCATTTTTCACTCAATGTTTCTCATTCATCTTCATCAGACTTAAGTTTCCAAATCACCAAATTAATTGTTAAGTTAATATAAAAGTGCCAGTTTACAAAATAAGGCCAGTTTATTTCCTAATATATATGTACAATGCAAAGCCATAAGCATATAGTAAGACCATAATGGCTCCCTATTTCTATGGTTAGGTCAATGTAGCTAGTCTTTCTAAAAATGTATTATAGTATTTATGAACACAGTAGTAGCCTGAACACTTTTATTAACATTATTCATTACAACAGTTTCAATACACAAAAGTATAATAGATTTCACCTAAAAGGTTAGCCTATTTCATATGATACTAACATTTTTGTCAAAATACCTCAGTTAATGTTACTACTGTAGAATCATAATAACTTTTGGTAAGGGAGGGTGATTATGCGTAAAGCAATATAACGGCACCTTCTAAGGGACTGTTGTTGAATTCCAAGATCAATTTGGCACAGAGAACATTTTTTCCCATCACCGCAATATTAATTTAGAAAAATGTAAATAATAATATTGATATTTGGTGTGCAAATATCAATACAATATCACAAGTAAAAATATCAAGATACTTTAACATATAGATATTTTTCCTTACCTATATACATGGTATGAAGTACAAAGGTCAAGTACAAATAAATGCTGAAACTAGAAATGTATATTTATTAAATTACACAAAAACAATAGAGCTGTTAACGTGTAAATGCATGCGATTAAATTAAACGCATTTTTTGTACCAAACAAACCCAGATGGGACTCCTGCTGGAGTGAAGCATCAGCATTCCCCGGTGTCGCGTTCCAGACAATTCGGATGAAGTATCGATACGTAAACAGTGCCAGTGCTAAAGCAAAACAAGACGTTTTCTGCAAGCGCTTTTCATGTGGAGTAGCAGTAAAATCATATAAATGCGGCTTCACAATTGCCTTAGCAAAGTGAACAGGCACTATTACTATTGTGGAGGATGAGAGAGATTTAATGCCCATTGCAATGAAAACGCAAACTACGGAGACTAGATATTTCAATTTGTTAACCTCCCACTTAGACTTTGGGAAATGTTTAATGTTTGAATTGGTGCAATTTTAGTGCATTTCTGTCTTAATACTGTGGAAGGCTTTGTTTGAAATGTTAAAAAAACATTGTTACATACTGTTTTCTTTTCTAAGAAGGAACTAAATGCATTTTGACAGGAAAAGAAGTATATATAGAGTCAAATTTGAGCACTTTCAAAATCTGCGGTTAATCACAATTAATTATGAAAAATCATGCGATTAATCGTGATTAAATATTTTAATAGACTGACAGTACTAAAAAACATTAATGTCAAAATCACCATTTTGTTGTGTCCAAAAAACACAATAGGTTATTTTTTTGACCTGTAGTTTCCTCATAAATCATAAGTGATTTATGGGTGAAAACTGTCATTTTGAACCCCCTCTACAAAATAATTGCATTTAATATTTTGGCGTTCATCATCATTTATGTTTATCTTTCACCAGTTAAAAATGATCAAAAACTAAATCTGGTTGAGTTGACATGGAATGACCCCTTCAGACTAAAAAAGACCTGTGCACCCTCCTGACTCCCAGAAATAAGGCCTCCGATCAAATTGGAACTGATCATTTGCTCTTTTTGCAATATGCATCAGATGGTTCATGGGCGTACTAGACTACTATTGACCACATTGTGTGTGTGTTACCTCATGCTCTTTCTCCTGCATCACCAGTATAATGTCTCCAGGATCTGTGTTGGGCGACTGGTCTGCCTCTCCAGTGAATGTGATCTTCTGTCCATGTTTCATTCCTTTATCCACATGCACCTCCAAAACCTTCACCTCCTTACACACCTTACGGCCCTCACACTCTTTACAGCGATCTTTCTCATTGATCACCTCCCCTACAAACACAAACAAGCATCAAACCTGGATCAGCCTGGACCACCACCCATCATGTTCACTATATAAAAACAAACAAATGTAGTACTGAATTCTCACCCTCTCCATTGCAGTCAGTACACACAGACTGCATCTGCTGTACCATACCGGGGGCCAGCTGTCTGATCATGATCCTCATGCCACGTCCCCTACATGTGGCACACTTCTGCACAGCCCCAGTTTTACCCCCTTGACTAAGTAAGAGAGAGAGGAATTGTGGTAAATTCTACAGCAAGTGTAATATCATGATTTTAACCTGGTAGCTGCTCTAGAAAATGTTGCTAACAAACAAAACACACTCACCCATTACAGGCACTGCAGAGTACATTCTTACTGAGTTGCAGTTTAGTTGTTTTTCCATTGTAAAGATCTTCCAAAGACACCCTGACAGGAATAAAAAAAGCACTTTTCACAATCATTTATATTCAAGGTTTTTTCAGATACTTTCATATGTAAAACAACTTGCAGGCTTGGCAATATTCTTTAGCAAAATAAGGTATTGCTATTTTCAGCCTTTTCACAATATTCTTGGCTTAAAATGTATTGTATTTTTTTCTTTTTTTTTTTGTGGAACCATCATTTCAACTAGGGATGCACCGATATAAAAAAAATTGGTCTGATACCAATTTTAACAAAAACCTAAAGAACAATAACGATACCGATATTTTGCCACTTACCTTATTTTGTCATCAGATCACTGTTTTACTTATGCTTTAAAAATGTACAAAGAGGTACAAAATCTTTTTCACTGTTCTAACAATAAATAATTTCCACTGAATATGGATTGGATCTGTTGAACACATGACAGGCCAAAATTTTGTTTTATAAACAATATTATATTGTTAATACTTTTTCTGAAGAAAAATAAAGATGGTGAAAGCCAAAATATTAAATGCCACGGATCAATATTTACCAAGTAATCCATTTTTTTGGGGGTCTGGGTAGCTCAGTGAGTATTGACGCTGACTGTCACCCCTGAAGTCGCGAGTTCGAATCCAGGGTGTGCTGAGTGACTCCAGCCAGGTCTCCTAAGCAACCAAATTGGCCCGGTTGCAAGGGAGTGTAGAGTCACATGGGGTAACCTCCTCGTGGTCGCTATAATGTGGTTCTCGCTCTCGGTGGGGCGCGTGGTGAGTTGTTTGTGGATGCCAAGGAGAATAGCGTGAAGCCTCCACACGTGCTATGTCTCCGCGGTAACGTGCTCAACAAGCCACATGATAAGATGCACGGATTGATGGTCTCAGACGCGGAGTCACTACACCACCACGAGGACTTAGAGCGCATTGGGCATTCCAAATAAGAGGGGAGAAAATAAAAAATAAATAAAATAATAATAATAATAAAGTGGCCCACTCATACTGTATGTACACCGTCAGAATATTATAACTAGCCCTATAAACATATGGTCTTAAGTTAATTTAATTTGATTTCCCATAGCATCTTGAAGTAAAACAATTGTAAAATTCAAAAAGTTCCAGATTTCCAATGAAAACATGAAATGCAGTTTAGTAATTCTGTTATATAGAAATTCATTGCAATATGTAACCAACCAACTTTGAGCTGGTGGGTGAGCTTGGTACCTCAGCCACCACTGAAGACCATTTTTGGACCCAAAAAAAACCCTGGTTGTGCCATAGTGTATGGGTGTTTTTTTTTTTTTTTTTCTCCCATGCCCAATTCCCAATGTGCTTTTAAGTCCTCATGGTTGTGTAGTGATTTGCCTCAGTCCGGGTGGTGGAGGACGAATCCCAGTTGCCTCTGTGTCTGAGACTGTCAACCTGTGCATCTTATCATGTGGCTTGTTGAGTGCATTGCCATGGAGACATAGTGCATGTGGAGGCTTCACGCCATCCACCGCGGCAACCACGCTCTACTCACCACGCGCCCCACCAAGAACGAACCACATTATAGCGACCACGAGGAGTTTACCCCATGTGACTCTACCCTCACTAGCAACCGGGCCAATTTGGTTGCTTAGGAGACCTGGCTGAAGTCACTCAACACTCCCTGGGATTTATATGGGTGTTTTGAAATTGTGAAAGGTAGGTAAATTGGCGTAAGTGAGCCAAAAAAAAGAAAGAAAAATATTTGCCTTGTAGGGTTGGATGAGGTCTTGTTTTGGTTTTGGAAATTAAAGATATAAGGTGTACTATTATCAAGTACGCACACTATATGTCCAGGCACACATTAAGATGCCACGGGCACAGGCCCCTCGGCTTCAACGACGATTTGCCTGTTCGTTAATGCGGCCCTGGCCATGGCATCAAAATCTCACTCCAGTCTGGTATCCAAAGTTGGCAACCCTGGTTTACTTACAATTCTATAGCTGCCAGTGCAGAAGAGCTGCACATCTGCTATCAGCTGCAGTCTATAAATAATCTGCTTTCTGCCTCATTATATGAATGGAATCCACATGACATCAGTAAAATACACTGCTATAACAACACGATTATGATTGGAAATAAGAAATATACACTAAAAGATTATATTAATGTATTTTGTCCTGTTTACCATTCTGCATTTAGCTACATGCTACATGCGGTCATAATCACAAGACATGGTCTTGGAAAATGTTTCATATAACTCAGAGTTTTAAAGTTATCCTCAAATTTTAAATAGAACATTATCAGACTTGTGGCTATAGCTCCATTGTGTTTCCATGCCCAAAGAAGGTCAGTATCATATATTATTTTATATAAATATGTTATGGAAATAAATGGTCAATAACTTTACAATAAATTTGAGCTATTCTAACTATTTTTCTTCATGACTTTTATTAATTCTGCCTGTTGGACAACCAACTTTCATGTGGCTTCTTTCAAAAGAGAACACAATTATGTTTGTAATACAAAGCAGTGATGACAGGGCTCGACAATAAGGACTGCCCGATGGCCCGGGGCCAGTGTGAGAGAGATTCGGGCCAGTTGCTAGAACTTCCACTTGCCCAATCGGGCCAGTGCTGCATTTAAAACGTTAGAGCAAGCAGACAACAAGCGAGAGAGCACAGAAATTACACGGAGCGAACAAAGGCTTCTAAAGGCCTTTACACACCAAACATGACACGATTATGATAGGCGAATCAGGCGAATATATATTATTAATGTTTGGCGAAGAAAAACACTTAAGATCCGTAAAGTTGTTTATTTAAAAAGTGATACAAAGGCAAAGATGCCACGATATATTTTATATTAAAGACGTAAGAGAACTCACGTAAGATAAAATGCAAAGGCCAAACAATGCAGCAATAAGGAATAAATTATGAAGACAATCCACATAAGATCAGATAATCTTTAAAGGGGATGCAAGGCAGTGATGCAGCAATATCATTTACATGTTAAGAGAACCCATATGTTTCAGTTTTTAAGGCATTTGATGCAGATGAAATAAACATCTTCACTGCTGTATTTCAGGATTTGTTCCTCGAGTTACTTCAGTGTTTAATGTTGTTGGTCAAAACAGCTTTCTGTGCTTTAGCGCCACCTGTTGCTCTGGTTCTGGTAACTGCCAAGGCTTCTGACACATGATCTAAAGCTTATATATTATTGGTCAATGCATTTCTTCAGACAAAGGGAAAAAAATCGACACACTCACTGTAAAGAAAAGGTTCGCTTTGTCGCCGTGCGATTCAGCTCGAATGTTCGCTCCAGGTGAGAATGGCTCATTACGGATCTATTGTTTCAATTCAAAATGTTGATCGCGGTGAGAAATTGTGCCGAACATTCGCATTTGGTGTGCAAAGGCCTTAACCGAACACTCGGAGACGAGCGAGCGTGATAATATTTAGCTCGCAAAGACGTGCGAGTGCAAGGCACAGTCGCGCGAGCACACGAGCGTGCGGACACAGAGCACGTTTTCCTAGAACTGTCCTCGGTCTTTACTAAGTGGCATCAATTACCAATGTGTAGAAAATTGCAGGGGAAAAAAAAACACTTCATGAATTTCAGAGCGGGATTGCATGTCTTGCGCAACATTTTAATTATGTTCACAGTGTGCGAAATTCCCACATTTTTTCGTTTTAACATGTTGGTGAAAAATTCCACACATTGGAATACAATAAATCCACAGTGTCTTTCTATTGGACTGTAAATCCATCTCTCTCCATGCAGCGTAGACACCGTTTGGTGTGCATGAACACTCGTAAATGGAAAGAGCGCAAGTATTGTTCTCACAGTAAAAAGGTGCATTTCTCTCATTATTTCGCCTTTAGAGATGAAGCACTGAATGAAACGTAATAAACGTTTTTTTTAAACCCCGGTTATGCACATGGCTGGAAATCGAAGCTGCTCAGTATCCAAAATGCAAGTAAACATCTAATTAGGCACCGTTTCAAAATGTAAACATTAATTTGACATGCTAATGGCGTTCGATATGAAAAGAAGCAAAATCACTATGGCTATTATTATTTTCAGAGTTGTTCATTTAAAACAGTCTAGCCTACTTCATATCATCTTCATAAAACACCTGTTACATTTTTCATTTCTGAACTGTACAGGTATTATCTTTCTGTGTTTTGTGTATCAGTCAGTGCTGGTCTTGTTTGTGTTGTCTAATTTCATGTTTATTTCCACATTCTTAATTAATAGATTATGCCTAATATCTGCCTACTGTATATTACATGTGACAACTGATTTCGTAGCATGGTCTCCTCTCTCATGGATTCATATGTTTATTACAATAAACAAACAGTCAAATCTTTAACTCGGTCACTAAATCTTTGATTGGTTGTGAAAACATTACACATGGCCCAAAAGTTGACAGCATGACTAAATGGGTGAACGAAAACCCATAATTTGCTCAAAAGAACTCTTTGCTTAAAAACACATACTGTATGTAAATGGAAGGATGTCTAAGGTTAATATGATGTATTTAATTATAATTAACTTTCACTTATTTATCATACATATACAGTGAAATTCTTTTTTTCAAATATCCCAGCTAAGCTGGGATCAGAGTGCAGGGTCAGCCATGATGCAGTGCCCCTGGAGCAGATAGGGTCAAGGGCCTTGCTCAGGGGCCCAGCAGTGGCATCTTGGCAGTGCTGGGGCTTGAACCCCCAACCTTCTGATCAGTAACCCAGAGCCTTAACCACTGTGCCACCACTGCCCCTTATTATATCTGTAAAGCGCTTATAAGGGGTTACATAAGGCATAAATAATAGCTTGCAAATTATAGATGTTAACAGTTAATTTGGTCAATAATTGGCCGATAACTATTACCAGCTGAAAAAATAAAATACCGAAAAAAAAAAAAATCTAGTTAAAATAATTAAAGACATGTTTCTGCTTTCACAAGCGAAACATTTTGAACATTTTTCTTTCTGTTATATAAAGTTCTCATTATAACTGACTTTTAACCAGGCTTTCATCATTTATTTCTGATACTTTTCGAAAGCCTTTTATGTATAGATTTTACGGTTTTATCCTTGACCTAGACTTTCATTATTAAACTATGAAAATCTATTACAAAAATGCTAATTATTACATGTTTAAAACTATGATAATCTAAACAAAGAGTGAAATAAACCACGTCAATATTTACTGTGTGAAAATTATTTCTATCAATTTTTGCGAGTCTGGCACTGACGCTTTGACGTGATTGATTGCTGTAACAATGCGGATAGCCACAGTCTTCCGGCAGATTAATATTGTGGAGGATGAGAGTTCAAGAGATTTAATGCCTATTACAATGAATATGCAACCAATGTGGGGAAACTAGTTCTTTCAATTAGTCAACCTCCTAATTAGACTTTGGGAAACGTTTAATGTTACTTAAAATTGGTGCTATTTTAGGTCATTTCTATCTTTATACTGTGAAAGGCTTTGTTTGGAAAATGATAATAAAGCATTATATTGTTACATATTTCTTTACTTTTTTTATTTTCTCCCCTTTTCTCCCCAATTTGGAATGCCCAATTCCCAATGTGCTCTAAGTCCTCGTGGTGGCGTAGTGACTCGCCTCAATCCGGGTGATGGAGGACGAATCTCAGCTGCCTCTGCGTCTGAGACCGTCAATCCGCGCATTTTATCACGTGGCTTGTTGAGCGCGTTACCGCAGAGATGTAGCGCGTGTGGAGGCTTCACGCTATTTTCCGCGGCATCCATGCACAACTTACCACGTGCCCCACCGAGAGCGAGAACCGCACATTATAGTGACCACGAGAAGGTTACCCCCTGTGACTCTACCCTCCCTAGCAAACGGGCCAATTTGGTTGCTTAGGAGACCTGGCTGGAGTCACTCAGCACGCCCTGGATTCAAACTCACGACTCCAGGGGTGGTAGTCAGCGTCAATACTCGCCGAGCTACCCAGACTCCGTTTTCTTTCCTTAAAAGGAAATAAATGCATTTTGACAGGAAATGTATATAGAGACAGTCAAATTTCAACACTTTCAAAATCTGTGATTAATTGCGATTAGCTACGAAAAATGATGCGATTAATCTCGACTGACAGCACTAGTTTTAACGTGACTTTACCATAAAGCCACACCACCACCCCACATTTAAAATAGGTCATGCACAGAATAGTGACCCTGTTTAACTTGATTCTCAGGTAAAGACAAACGTTCTGTTGGCTTACTTGAGTGGATGTATCATGTCTTCTCCTCTCCGCCGACCGCCGTTTCGGCTCCTGCTGCTCTGGCCGCCCATGAAGCTGAACAAACCTCCACCAAAGATGTGAGAGAAGATGTCTTCCATTCCAGCTCCACCACCGCCTCCCTCACGCAAGCCCTGTTCCCCATACCGGTCATACAGTTCCTTCTTCTCCGGGTTAGTCAGCACCTCGTATGCAAAGCTGATCTCCTTAAACTGGTGCAACAAATATTGCATATTCAACATTTATTTCAATTTAATTAATAGCTTTCACAACTCACATTTCCATTAACATGAGAACTCACCTTGTCACCTGCATTGGGGTTTTTATCAGGGTGGTACTCTTTTGCTAATTTTCGGTATGCCTGAAATACAATAACAAATATGTAATTAATTAGTGGTAAGATACTATTACTATACTAAAATGGATTTAAATGGGATTTTGACAATACAGGGCATCCATTAACCCTCTTTAACTCATTGCATATCAGATAATAGCTCAAATTCAGCAAAGCAGCTGATAAGTTAAGCATCTCCTTGCGTTCTTCTCATCCACTGTTATGCTCTTGAACTGCAAGAAGCACCTTCAGCTTCTGTCTGTAGCACCTGCCAGGTGTTCTCCACAGCATTCAAATAAAGCACACTTAAAGCTATTAAAAACAGTATGAAAACGACACATTTGAACATGGCTCTTTCAGATCTCTCGCCAAATCCAAAAACAAAGGCCACACTGGAGGATCTCATGCGACCTGGAAAAACATGCAGCGTCACGCGCATCTTTGATTAAAAAAAAAAATGATGTGATGCGACGGTCGCGAGCTGCTGTTTCTACCTTTTTGAGCTCGTTTTCGGTGGCTGAGGGAGATACTCCGAGGATGTCGTAGAGTTTGGTGTCTGCGACGTTCGCCATGTCTGCAGACCAGTGCGCAAGGAGGAGCGGAGAGAGAAAAGCCGGTTGCGTGACGTCACGTGCGCGCCGCCGCGTCACTCCAGCGCGTGCGCGCGCTCGCCGCTACTGCGCCACAGTGTGAAAAACAATCATGAAATATTGTCTCCCCCCCTCCCCCCACCTTATATAAATTACATTTATTTGTGTTATTTATTATTAATTATTGTGTCATTAAATGCTTCTCATATTTTCTTTAATGAAATTTGCTTGTCACTGGGGACTGGACTGGATATTTTTATTTGTAATGATTATTTTGATGTTTTATGTGTATGTTTGCAAATGTATATATTTAATGTTTAATAAATAAAATACATAAAAACACTCGATATTCGCCTATATTGATATATGAACCATCTTAACAGCAGGCTAGTGCACAAAGTAAACACCCCACACAAACTTACTTGTACAACATATTTTTTACATTTTATAAATTTATTTTATAATTTATATATAAAGAATTATATAAATAGCGTTGGGTAAGTTACTAAAAAAGTAATCCACTACAAATGACTAACTACTTCTCTAAAATTGTAATCAGATTACTTTACTGATAACTTCATTAAAAAAAATCACAGTACTAATTAGATACTTTCTAAAACAATTTTTGTCTTTACACTCAACAGATTCAAAACAAAGTCTATTTTCTCCTTGTTCGTTGTCGCACAGCTGTGTAGAGCTGTCACCGAAGCGCAAACAGACGTACATTTGAACATATGATTTCACATTTGAACTGTATTACACATCAATATGTTTTTGAAAAAAATGTAAACCAAGTAATGTTCTTAAAAGTAATTACTTTTATTGAAAGTCAGTAACTGTAATCTGATTACAAGAATTTTAAATGTAATGAATTACACTACTTTTTGTGCCTAAAAGTAGCTAATTACTTTGTAATCTGATTACACCCAAGACTGTATATAAATAAAAAAGTATAAATAAAATTATATATAAATAATGCTAATAAATACAAATCAATGTAAACAAGAATAAAGAATATATATATAATATATGTTTCTTTATTGTTGTTTACATTGATTTGTATTTATCAACAACACAATTATATTAATAGTTGTGATAATTTACTTATTAACAATAAGTTTGTGGGGTTAAACTTAAATTATGTTGTACTTGAACATACATTTTATAAGTAATGTTAATTATATGTCAATATAGGGATGTATATATATTTTTAAAGGATTTTTAAAGTAAAAATAGACTTCATAAGACCGATAAAACAAAAGAAAAACATAAATAGAGGTTAACTGATAAAGCCAACTCACTCAAACAGTGATAGTTAGGTAATCTCGTACACAGTTTATTCCTCATTCATGAATTCGAGCAAATTTTCCAACTAATCCATAAACATGATAGATCCGAAATGATCGCCCATGCGCGTTCACGCAACTCAGCATGCGCGTCCACATCTCCAGTTCGGCCATTTTGACTTGAGAAATGATGTCAAAGTCTTTTTCTACTCACAGTTGAAAGATCTGAAGGGGACTGGGGCTGGGCTGGAGCAGGGCTGCTGAAGGAGAGAGGAGGACACGGGCTGGGGGACTGGGATCTATGGATGCAGGACGATGCATCGCACATTAAACAGCAGATCCCTCTGACACCATACAGGGCAGGTCTGACAAGGGAGAAAGTGTTACTGGTGAGTTTACAGCAATTTATGTGTACACACTAACAGTTTCTGGGCATTTACATGACTATGGCCTGCATATGGACTCATGTGACAGTATAATATGGGTGGTGTGTAAATATGCAATGATAATATTAAACAGAAATGACTTTCACCTTGAAAGGTATGGTGATATTTCAGTCTTTCTATATTCTTAAATACATAAATGAATTTAGAGATCTGTCTGCATGTGGTAATAGTCCCGCGAAATGCGTTCTTGGACTTCTGAGCACGTGCACTTTTGTTAATGGAAATGAGCGTATTGCGATTTTAAGGCTTTTGTCAGTGGAGGCATTTATAATACTGTGCATCGGACGTGCACATTTTCAGCGTTCCCATTGGTGGTTCGCGTCTCGTCTCTGCGCTCTGATTGGTATATCACTGACAGTGACATTGAGCAAGGCTTTTGTGTCTGACATCGATATAAAAAGAGAGATTTTATTTAGCTTCTTTAATATTAAAGAGATATATTTGAGTGGAAAAATAATATGGGAAGAATAACAGTTGTCCTTGAATGCCCCCTGACCTGTCACACACCTAACGTGGGTGTGATTTGAGTGTGTGTTTATTTGCGTGGACTGTCTGATTGTATCATACACACATGGCCATAGCAAGGTAATCTGGGCACCCTGACTGTATATTGCTCTAGGCCTCTTTCCTATTAAAAAATACAGTTTAGAATATGCTTTGGGGCCCCCTATACCTTTGGGCCCCTAGAATCAGTACCACCTTTCACCCCACTAGCTACGGCATGATACACATGTTGGTCTCTCTGCAGCATTCCCGGTTTCAACAACAAACATGATTTCAGTTTTTTAGTATTTCAGTATTTGCTGATACGCCAACATTTTTATTTACATATATTCCTTATGTATGAAAATGATGATTGTGTACACCAACTTTCAATATTGGGCAGTTTTAGTTTCCCTTACAATTCAGTACACTTAACATTGCGTCACTAAGCTGAGGCTAATGGGGAGTGTCGTTCTACACGACCTAGTTGAAACCCTTCTACAATAACGGCAGGATTGGCTATGGTGTTTAAGCCCCGCCCTTTTAGGCGCGAAGCTGTCCGGTTTAAAAGTGGCCGCGCAAACATCATTCCTCGGCATTTTTTTCCTTCAAGACAGCGATTCATCTCTCGTCTAGAAGCCCCCTACTACTTCGTCGTCGGCATACACGAGTCAGCGGGCGGGATCTTCATGGCAACGAGAAGACTCTCTGCTCCCCTGCAGTCTTCCGGTGAACGTTTACTTTGCCTCGCCGCTTGACGCTTCGCTGGTGAACAGGGCTGCTTCAGCATCCTGATTCCCCACAGCACTTCGGCAGGAGTTTTGTATCCTTATAAGCTATTGTAATATAGTGTGTATATATATATACCTGAAAGAGCTGCTTACGTGTTCGCGTCTTTTTAAAGATGCCATTCCGTAAGTGTTCCTTATGCGAGGGACACTGTCAGATCAGCATGAGAGCTGCATTCGCTGTCTGGGCCACGCCCACGCAGAGACAGCTCGCATGGAGACAGACTGCCCTATGAGGGCATGAGTCTCAAGACGCTTCGCTCACAAATCGCCCACGTTCTGAGGGAAAATTCAGCCTCCCGCGCCATTCCAGAGGGATCACACGAGGAGGCACGGCGGGGCCGCGAGGTTGAACAGGATGAACTTGAGGTGTTCATCCAGCCCCTCAATCTCCATGTATTGCGTCTAGGAGTGTGCACGCGCCACTGACAAGGAGATGCTTCGCGTCCTTTCAAGGGCAGTCGAAGAGCTTGGTCTTGAGTGGTCTCCTCCAGGGAAATGTGAAAAATCTTGCCTTGATGAATGGTTCTTGCATTCCAGATGTCATCAAGCGACCGCATTCTGCAGATCTGCCCCATTCTTCCCGGAAGTTCATAATGGACTGACAAAATCCTGCCGTACCCTATTCAGCTCGCTTGCACAGAGATTCCACTCTCCTCACTAAAATGGAGCACGGGGAAAACAAAGGTTATGCCCAATGACCCCCTGTGGAAGAGGCGGTAGCAGGGCGTGGAAATCACGCCCCGTTTATCCATCCAAGCCTTGTCGGTTGACGTCCACACTGGCTGGAAAAGCATACTCCGCAGCAGGCCAAGTTGGTTCAGCACTCCATGCAATGGCGGTACTCCAAGTTTTCCAAGCTAAGCTCATCAAGCAAATGGACGAGCAAGGCTACGATCCAGAGACGTTCAAAGAGCTCTGCACCACTAAGGACTCAGCGCTGCGAGCCACAAAAGTCACTGCACAGGCCATTGGCAAGTCAGTGGGCAACCTGGTGGTCACATCTGGCCGACCCTCACAGAAATGCATGATGCAGAAAAATCTGCTCTATTTGAAGCTCCTGCCTTTTCAACAGCTCTGTGGATAAATTTGCTGAGTGCTACGTCATGACTCAGCAACACTCAAAGGGTATGAGGCATTTTATGCCAAAATGGAGCAGTACTTCATCACAACCGGCTCGCTTCCGCTCTGTCTTGGGCCAGTGCCCGGCTAAAAACCCCACACCTGCTGCCTCAGTGCCTCCAAAAACCGCAGCCGGTACAGCCACGCAAGCTGTGACCCAAACGAAGGCAGCCGCCTCAGCGCCAAGGGAAGCGGAATGCAGAGCTCACTGTTCCTTCCGTACCCGTCCCGAAGAAGGCTCGATTGGAGACATAATGCTGTTCCCCTCTTCCCCACTGCTGATTGTCGGGAAAGGAATATTTTTGTTAAAAATGGTGTCCAAAATGTTGTTTCTGTGTCTCACATTCAGTCACATACAAGAAAGAATGCAGAAAGAGTACAGCGCTCATTTTCACACTTTTCAGTAAAGAGCTCTTTTCCACTTCAGAGCCCACACATTATGCACAACCGCTTCTCAATGGTGAGCAGAGCATTATATCATACAATGAACAAACCAAACTGCCCTCTGTCCCTTACGGGCATTTCCGACTGGGTGCTAAAAAAGATCAAACATGATTATACGATCCGAATTGCTTGTCGGCCGCCCCGTTTCAACAGCGTACTTCCATGGTCCCATCCAAAGATACATCTGTGTTACGAGCTGAAATACACAATCTTCTCACAAAGAATGCGATAGAGGTTGTTCCAAATGGTCAAGCCCATACAGGGTTTTACAGACGCTATTTTCTTAGCCAGTTTTAGATCTGAGACATTTGAATAGCGCACTTGCGAAGCGCCCGTTCAAAACGATTACTCAGAAACTAATCTTATCGCACGTCCGCCCACACTGAAAGATGTGTACTTTCACGTTCAAATTGTACAACATCACAGGATGTTTTTTGAGATTCGTGTTCGAGGGAACTGCGTATCAATTCAAAGTCCTGCCCTTCGGATTGTCCCTCGCTCCTCGCACATTCACAAAGTGCATCGATGTGGATCTGTGACTGAGCGGCGTGCGCATTGTGAGCTACGTCGATGATTGGCTATTACTAGCCCAATCAGAGGCACTATTATGCCAGCACCGGGATCTATTGCTCCAACATCTAAAAAGCTTGGGCCTCAATGTCAACTGGGCGAAGAGCACACTCTCCCCCAGCCAGCAAATGTCCTTTTTGGGAGTCTGTCTCGACTCCGTGAGCGAGCACACGCATCTCACGAGTGAGTGCGTTCAGGCCATTCTACAGTGTTTGTCTCAGTTCGAACTGGGGAGGAAACTTCCACTGAAGCTGTTTCAAAAAGCATTGGGACTTATGGAGGCAGCATCCTCCGTCATTTCATTAGGTCTCTTACACATGAGACCTCTTCAGTGCTGGCTCAAGTGCCATGTGCCATGACATGCTTGGCACCAAGGGCGGTGTGCGACGGATGCCAGGCTTTCAACACCTGGAAAGGTGTGAAGAGGGCATTGGCACATCAACCGCCTGGAGCTGCCGGTTGTTTTATTATCATAGCGAATTATCATCTTCTGATTCGCTCTGACAACACGACAGACATGGCATATATAAACCTCCAAGGCAGAATTCATTCCCTTCCAATGATGAGACTGACGCGTCATCTCCTTCTGTAGAGCGAGCATCATCTCCTCTCCCTGCGGGTGACATACTGTATGTCCCAGGCTGTCTGAATTACGGCGCGGACCTTTTGTAATGCCAAGGAGTGATGTCAGGCGAATGGAGACTTCATCCTCAAACTGTCCTGAGGATTTGGGAAATATTCTGCGAGGCGGAGATTGATTTATTTGCCTCCACAGAGAATGCCCACTGTTCCCTCTGGTACTCCAAGTCCCAAGTTCTGCTAGGAGTGGACGCAATGGCCCACAAATGGCCTGCAAAATGCAAATACGCATTTTCTCCCAGTGTGCCTCCTTCACTCTGTCATATGCAAAGTCAGAGAGGACAAGGAAACTATTCTATTGGTTGAGCCGAAGTGGCCCAGTCAGTCCTAGTTTCCAGAAATTATAGAGATTTTGGACTCTCCATGGGAAATACTGCTGAGGAGAGATCTCCTCTCTCAAGCGCAGGGCACAATTTGGCATCCGCATTCCAAGCTGAGGAACCTGCATGTGTGGCCCCTGAACGGAAATTGCATTGAAATTGAATGTGTTCACTAATTGGTGCTTTTGAAACAGCAAAGACCCAGTGAACTGCCCCATACCTGAAATTCTTACATTTCTTCAAGAGCGATTGGACGCAGGGCTCACTCGCTCAACGCTCAAAGTTTATGTGGTGACTATAGCTGCGTATCACACACCTGAATCATAAAGTTTCTTAGGGGAGCGAGGCGGCTAAATCCCCCTTGGTCGGCTACAGTTACGACTTGGGACCTAGCTTTGGTTCTAATAGCGCTCGTGGTGCTCCCCTTTTAGCCTCTGGACTCGTGAATTGTGTGTGTTTTCTATTAAGACCACATTGCTGCTGGCTCTGGCCTCAGTAAAACGGGTCGGTGATTTGCGAGCACTGTCAATTGACAATTCATGTCTGGAGTTTGGTCCAGATCTTTCAAAAGCCACTGTCAAACCCAGAAAAGGCTATGTGCCTAAGGTTCTAACCACACCCTTCAGAGCGCAGGTGGTTCACCTTCAAGCCTTTTCCCTCCTCCATTTAATTCAGATGAGGAAAGTCCTTGCATTTGTTATGCCTTGTGCGAGCACTACACAAATACGTTGGTTCCCCATAGCATCAGCTTAGTGACGCAATGTTAAGTGTAATGAATCGTAAGGGAACGTCTCGGTAACATCGGTTTCCTTAGATGAAGGGAACGAGACATTGCATAAGCTGTCCGCACTACGGACTCAGGGTTTTTTGAGGTGCGAGCGATGCGCTCTTTGTCCCTCAGTCAGAAAATTCTGAGGAATGGTGTTTGCGTGCCCGCTTTTATACCAGACAGCTTCGCACCTAAAAGGGCGGGGCTTAAACACCATAGCCAATCCTGGCATTATTGAAGAAGGGTTTCAACTAGGTCGTGTAGAAGGACACTCCCCATAGCGTCAGCTTAGTGACGTTCCCTTCATCTCTGGGAACCGAGGTTACATACGTAACCGAGACGTTTTCTGGGAACTTTGTGTTGCTGCTCAAAGGGATAGTTCACCCAAAAATTAAAATTCACTAAATTTACTCACCCTCATGCCATTCTAGATGTGTATGACTTTTTTTCTTCTGCTAAAGATTTTGAGAAGAATATTTCAGCTCTGTTGATCCATTCAATGAAAGTGAATGGTGGCCAGAAATTCGAAGTTCCAAAAATCACATAAAGGCAGCATAAAAGTAATCCAAACGAATCCAGTGGTTAAATCCATAGTAAAAAAGGACTTAAATATTTGTTTCTCACCCACACTTATCGTATCGCTTCTGAAGATATGTATTTAACTAATGAAGTCGTATGAATTATGAAAGGATTTCCCATACATCTGTTTTAGATATTTTCATCCAGAAAGCATCACAATCTAATTATCATCTGCTAAACATCTTAAAAAGATCAGATTTACAAACATTCTAAATCATAAATGTCTCAAAGACATCTGCTGAATGTCTTATTGACATCCAAGCCATCTTCCATCTATGTCTTCCAGATGTAAATGCACACATCATATAGAAATAATAGGTTATACTCGTGCAATCAGAGATCGCAGCCTTTTGTGCAGAAGGTCATATCGCGATTTTGATTTTATTTCACGTAATTGTGCAGCCCAAGTCTGTGGTAAACGTCACTTGAAGATACTTGGACCTTTTTTTTCTAAAAGATAAACTACACACAGTCATATCCCCCAAATTTGAATTTTGAAGCCACCATGTTAAAAAAAAAAAAAAAAATATATATAAAATATGTTGCTAACAAGTTGCTAGATAAAGACTACAATGATTTTCCATTTCGTCAGGCACGTTCACTCACATGCTTGTGGTATTTGTAGTCCTTATTCAGCAACTTATTAGCAACGTCCTGTACATTTTGTTTTTAAAAACACAGCGATTTTAAAATTTGCATTTGAGGTATGACTGTGTAATTTTTGTTGAAAAAAACTTCCAAATATCTTCAAGTTAAGGCTAACACAGATCTTATTTTACTCATAAGTTGAAAACCCCCCATTAAAAAACCCCATAGGGAATTCCAGAGGGAACCCATGGTGAATAAGCCCTCTAGGTTCGCCTGCAAATTGACGTCATGTCTGAACTGCACTATTGATGAATTAAAAAATAATAATAATTATGCATATTTTATTCTGTTTTTTAGACTGTAAGGGGAAGTTCTGAATTCACAGTGTAATTCAACCCACAAAAGTATATGAAAAACTGACTATTTAAACCTACAGTAATAAGGATTATTACTAATGATATTGATGATAAATTTGCTGGTATAATCAAAATAATAAAAACAATACCCATCTTTATGTAATGTAGTATCATTATGTACCACGAATACCATAAAAGAAAGATTTATTAACAACAGCTGAAAATCATTTGAAATAGTTTATATGATTAACTGAATAATTGTGTGAATATAGAAAAAGCTTGACCACTTACAATATGCTCAGCGTTGCATTGGCATTAATATTTGCGGCAAATGTAAACATCAGTACATCAGTAAACATGTTGGCAAATACTTGGTAAATAAATTTCTTCCATAAGTGTTCGCAATCGTGTCAACTACCTTTTTTCCTCTTTGTGTGACTTTAGCAAGCTCTGACAGTTAATATACATTTTTCCCCGCAAAAATGCAGTTCTGAGTGTCAGCTGGTGAAATTTTTACCCTTTTTTTTTTTTTTTTTTTTTTTTTCACCCAATTTGGAAAGCCCAATGCGCTTTTAAGTCCTCGTGGTGGCGTAGTGACTCACCTCAATCTGGGAGGTGGAGGAGGAATCTCAGTTGCCTCCACGTCTGAGATCGTCAACCCGCGCATCTTATCACGTGGCTTGTTGAGCGCGTTGCCAAGGAGACATACCGCATGTGGAGGCATCACGCCATCCACCGCGGCAACCACGCTCAACTCACCGCGCGCCCCACCAAGAACAAACTACATTATAGCAACCACGAGGAGGTTACCCCATGTGACTCTACCCTCCCTAGCAACCGGGCCAATTTGGTTGCTTAGGAGACCTGGCTGGAGTCACTCAGCACACCCTGGCATTCAAACTAGCGAACTAGCGAACTCCAGGGGTATTTTTACCCATTTTTAATGAAGATTTTATATTATTTAATTGCTTCAAGCAAACGTTGCAATTCTGCTACACTAGGTCATCTGGGGGTTAAATCTGTCTGTATGTATTTACAGTATGTATGAACTGTATATACAGATTTCCCACAGACCTAAATAACACATGTACATCTCTGAATGTCTAAGAGTATTTTAGTAAACATCTGATAAGCATCTTAAAAAAAATCAGGTTTACAAACAAACATTCTAAATCATAAACGTATTAAAGACATCTGCTGAATGTCTTATTTACATCCAAGACATACTTATTGACATGCATTGTCTTATAGACATACTGCAGATGAGTGAACAACCTAAAAAATAAGTGATGTATAATAAGATGTAAACACACACATCAAATTGATTTCTGGGTGATGTGCGTGTGCTGTCGGGGAGTCATTAAAATCCTAGAAATACCAGGGAATTGTGATAAAATTGTGATTCCCTGGCTTGGAAAAGTTATAGAACTTAATATTTTAAATAGTTGTGGACATTTCTATACTAAATATATAAAACACTAGCCTTTTTCTGATATGTGCGATTGTGCTTTTTGTGTTTTAATAGAAGTGGTGTACTACTGGTCTGCTTAATGTAGTTTAGTCTGATGGCTGACCTCATATCCTCTGCAGACATGGCCGTAACCAGCTATGAGGTCACCGAGGTCTGGACATTCAGAAATACATTTTGATGCTATGTACAACTGAGTAAAAAAAAAAGAAGCATTTGAAAACTCCTTCGAGTGTCTGCATGCATGTATAATTTAGTTTAGACAGTTGGCTGGATTCTTTAGTGTCCACAAATACTACAAGAGTGTGACGAAATGGCGCTACCTGAAGCTGTGCAGCGCATTTGCTGGGCAGAGTAAAAGTGGGACCGGTCTTACTAATCTGATGAACCTGCTCTGCCCTTGCGGCGTGCTGTCCCGAGGTTAACACAGTGCGAGTCGCGTGTGACCCATTTGAATTTGACACAGAATTCTCTGTTATACACCCATCTGATATGAGACACTTAAAGGCTCTGTGCTGAAGCTAGTTGAAACAAGATTACACAGCCCGTCATATAAACTACAGTGACGAGGTAAACAGGAAAACATTGTTCCATTCACAACGGTAATTACATGCTTTTCATTCCACAAATTAGTACACTTATAGAAATATACCTGACAGTTACTGTAGTAACATTAACTGTAGTAGTGACTATGGTATTTAGCCAGAAATAGTGTATATATTTATAATAAATGTTAATATTATTAGCCTACAAAAATATATGCACGAACAATGGTAAATTGTCATAAAGGCAACTACAAAGCAGAATTTAACAAAAAAGCTTTAAAGCCTGGACACTCATGAATTAAGGATGAAGTTATGACTTTTGCTCCTTTGTAAATATGTTCAGTTCTAATGAACTTTAATTAAAAAAAGGTGAATTCAATAACTTTCTGCTCGTGTCATCTTGGACTTACAGTGACACCTAGTGGTGTAGATGCAGCAGCATTCAAATCAATAGTTTTCATTGTAGAAATTCACTATTCACATTCAACCATGGTTAATTTAATCCAAGAGTGAGAGTGTCCAATAACAAGATGGTTACTGAGATTAAGCGAGTAGTATTTAGCTGGTCATGTGATTCTAACATGGCAGCCCCCATGAGGGTGCCCCTGCCCCATGTAGAATAAATCAGCTTTTATAAGGTCACTGATATGACTAGAGTCCTCATCTCATGTGAGTGCTCATGACGTTATACATATGTTTCAAAATTATAATTTATTTCTTTAGGAGTACAAATTACTGAGTGCACCTTTAAAGGTGCTATATGTAAGATTGACAGCAAGCATTTGAAATGGGTACTGCAGTCCAAATTCAAAATATTGGAGAGTTGTCTGCCCCGCCCCAGACTCGAAGCTCATGTGGGTTGCCAGAATGTTGACACTCAAATTAGCCAACTCAGCATCCGTTTTAAAGGATTTCTGTGCTTTAAGCTGACACCATCTTCCAAAGGCATCTCCAATATTTATCCTTGTTTTACTACGCCTCTGGTCATGGTGGTTTTTCGACGGATGGCGAGGATTTTTAGGTCGGGTGGAATCTGTTATCTCTGATCCAGTTCGTTTGCTGGCTTCCATGATGCAGCACGCAGTGTTGTTTGCCTGCAAAGTTGTTCAAATCTGGCAACCCGGTGGTGTTGAAATACTATTGGGAAATGGGCAGTGGGCGGGATCACACAGGCCAAAACACAAACAGAATTTCCGACCCGGAATGGAAACTTCAAAGTAGAATACACTGGCTGTTGCACTGTTATTGCATTTCTATGTGACAAAAATTCAGTATTAATATTGTTAACAGCATTTGCGATAAAAAGAATAATTTCATTATTGGTTTCTGTCCTTTAATTTTTATGTATAGAATGTGTTGCGTTTGTAGGTGTCATTTTGGTAAAAGTCATGACACCTCACCGTGGACCTCACTAATTTTCAAACCCTGGTTACGGCCTTGTCTGCAGACGATGAATAATCTCATTTCAAGACTAAAAAAAGAACCTTCATGATGTTCAAACAAGGTTTTATTCTGTATTCTGAGTAGTGGTATCACAGAACCATGATGTGGCTTATTTCAAAAGTGCTCCTGGTTTCCTTTTGTTGCTTCACTGGGTTTCTTTTCTTGATCTTTTTCTCTTTAGGTGTCTGTGTTGTAATGTGAGGCAGCCCGTGCTAATGGACGGCTGGACTATCTGACCACTGAGGTCTCAGTCTTGCAAACCAATGTGTTTTAACAGGTCTCTGCATCCCATCTAAGGAAACACACCCTCTGACTGAAGGTAACTGCAAAAGACTGCCCTCTTTAGGGTACATGACATGACAGTGACAATAGCTAAACGAAGAAATGGCCAGATCCTATTTCACCCCAAAATCAAATAAGAAGGGAGTGTGAGATGTGCTTAGTTGTCATTAAATGTAAAAAAATAAAAAAAGGACCCAATTTTAAGATATTAGGTGTCTTTAATTATGTACTTAAAGGGCTAATTCACCCAAAAATGAAAATTCTCTCATGATTTACTTACCCTCATGCCATCCCAGATGTGTATGACTTTCCTTCTTCAGCAGAACTGAAGTGAAGATTTTTATAAGCACATTTCAGCTCTGTTTGTCCATACAATGCAAGTAAACATGTGCCATCAGGCTGCTGGCTGTTTGACGGTCCAAAAGTCATATTTAGGCAGCATAAAAGTAATCCACACAACTCCAGTCGATCAGTTAATGTCTTCTGAAGCGAACCAATAGGTTGGTGTAAGAAACAAATTTAGCACCTCTAAAACTCAATTGTAAACAAAACCAGAATTATTATTACCATGATCAATGTATTGTACACTTATCCTTAACCAATGTAGGATTCAGTATGATGTACATATATAAGAATAGTCCTACCTGAAGGTAAAAAACTTTAGATCAGCTAATACAGTCTTTATTTGACAGACACGATTGATTCTTTAGTTTCCCAACATCACTGTAACTAAAGCTTTAATTGCGGCATATGATACCCTGGTTGCATTTTATTGTTACTGGAGGTCTTCATTTGACTGTGCATTATTTATGCTCTCATCTGGTGCATAATGTATTGTGGCACTTCTGGACTACTTCCATAGTTTATAACTTTTTCTGCCATCCAGCCTTCAAGAGTGCGGAGTCAGCCAGCAGCAGGCAAACCTTTTGAAAAGTCAGCTTGCTGTTTATTTATAATATGAAAGCATATACAGTAAGCTACTTATAGTATTGAAATACACAAAATAAATAAGGTGAGGTAAATAAGGAAATCTAGGAAATGGAATGGAATATATGGGAAAAGTAAAAAGGCAGAAATAAAATCTATCTCTCTCCCCATTCTCTCTCAGGCATTCTCTTTGCTCTGTAGGCTGCAGTCATGTTCTGGACGTTTGACCTGCACAACTCCTCTCAGGTTGAAAAGCTCTTGGAGAAGGAGGACTTGACCCTGCAGGAGCTTCTGGATGAGGAGGACGTGCTGCAGGAATGTAAGGCTCAGAATCAGCGCCTCCTCCTCTTCCTCACACGGGACAGCAGCATGCTGGAGCTCCTCAACCTCATCACTCACGAGCCCCCTACTGACAGGGAGGAGAAACTGCGTTACAAGTGAGTGGAGAAATGGCCTCATTGTCACTTTCTGAACAAGCCTTGTCTGCAATGTGTCATGATCAGTTATAGACTAATATATCGGCCAGGACAATTAGTTGAACATTTTTGGGCTGTTTTAAGAGTATCAGATAGTCAGATTAATTGACCAAAAATTTGGTAATTATTAAATTATCTACCAGGACGAATAATCAACTAATTTTTGGGCATTTTAAGATCATTGGTCAAGCTGATTAAACGACAAATATCTGTCCATTGTCAGATTATAAAATAGTCCAATTTAAAGACAGATTTTTGGCCATTTTGAGATAATCAGCCAGGTTCATTTATCAACCAATATATAAAACCGATATTTGGTCATTTTGAGTTATGCATCAGGCCAATTAATTAATATTTGGCCATTTTGAGATTTTGTGACAGGCAGATTAATTGAACGATATTTGGTCATTTTGAGAGTATCAAAAATAAAATTAAGTTACAGATATTTGGCAATTTTCAGATTACCTTCTGGGTCGATTAATCAACCAATTTTTGGCCAATTTAAGATCATCAGCCAAGCCAATTACACAAACGATATCTATCTATTTTCACATTATCAGATAGTCAAAGGAATTTACATGTTTTTGGCCATTTTGAGATTATCATCCAAGTTCGTTATTCAACCGATACTTGGTCATTTTGAGATAATCAACCAGGCCAATTAATTTATATTTGTCCATTTTATGATTATCAGACTGGCCGATTAATTGAGTGATATTTGACAACTTTGAAAGTATCAGATAGTCCAATTAATTGACAGAATTTTGGCTATTTTGAGATTATTGGCCAGGTTCATTTATTTACCGATATTTGGTAATTTTGAGATTATTGAACAGGTTCATTGATTAACCGATATTTGGTCATTTTGAGATTATTGAACAGGTTCATTGATTAACCGATATTTGGTCATTTTGAGATTATTGAACAGGTTCATTGATTAACCGATATTTGGTCATTTTGAGATTATTGAACAGGTTCATTGATTAACCGATATTTGGTCATTTTGAGATTATTGGCCAGGTTCATTGATTAACCGATATTTGGTCATTTTGAGATTATTGGCCAGGTTCATTGATTAACCGATATTTGGTCATTTTGAGATTATTGGGCAGGTTCATTGATTAACCGATATTTGATCATTTTGAGATTGTTGACCAGGTTCATTTATTTACCGATATTTGGTCATTTTGAGATTATTGAACAGGTTCATTGATTAACCGATATTTGGTCATTTTGAGATTATTGAACAGGTTCATTGATTAACCGATATTTGGTCATTTTGAGATTATTGGCCAGGTTCATTGATTAACCGATATTTGGTCATTTTGAGATTATTGGGCAGGTTCATTGATTAACCGATATTTGGTCATTTTGAGATTATTGGCCAAATTCATTGATTAACCGATATTTGTTAATTTTGAGATTATTTACCAGGTTCATTGATTAACCGATATTTGATCATTTTGAGATTATTGGCCAAGTTCATTGATTAACCGATATTTGGTCATTTTGAGATTATTTGCTAGGTTCATTGATTAACCGATATTTGGTCATTTTGAGATTATTGGTCATTTTGAGATTATTGGCCAGGTTCATTGATTAACCGATATTTGGTCATTTTGAGATTATTGGCCAGGTTCATTGATTAACCGATATTTGATCATTTTGAGATTATTGGCCAGGTTCATTGATTAACCGATATTTGGTCATTTTGAGATTATTGGCCAGGTTCATTGATTAACCGATATTTGGTCATTTTGAAATTATTGGCCAGGTTAATTGATTAACCAATATTTGGTCATTTTGAAATTATTGGCCAGGTTCATTGATTAACCGATATTTGATCATTTTGAGATTATTGGCCAGGTTCATTGATTAACCGATATTTGGTCATTTTGAAATTATTGGCCAGGTTCATTGATTAACCGATATTTGATCATTTTGAGATTATTGGCCAGGTTCATTGATTAACCGATATTTGGTCATTTTGAAATTATTGGCCAGGTTCATTGATTAACCGATATTTGGTCATTTTGAAATTATTGGCCAGGTTAATTGATTAACCAATATTTGGTCATTTTGAAATTATTGGCCAGGTTCATTGATTAACCGATATTTGATCATTTTGAGATTATTGGCCAGGTTCATTGATTAACCGATATTTGGTCATTTTGAAATTATTGGCCAGGTTCATTGATTAACCGATATTTGATCATTTTTGAGATTATTGGCCAGGTTCATTGATTAACCGATATTTGATCATTTTTTAGATTATTGGCCAGGTTCATTGATTAACCGATATTTGATCATTTTGAGATTATTGGCCAGGTTCATTGATTAACCGATATTTGGTCATTTTGAGATTATTGGCCAGGTTCATTGATTGACCGATATTTGGTCATTTTGAGATTATTGGCCAGGTTCATTGATTAACCGATATTTGGTCATTTTGAGATTATTGGCCAGGTTCATTGATTGACCGATATTTGGTCATTTTCGAGATTTTTGACCAGGTTCCATTTTCAGATTATCTTCTGGGTCCATTTTACAATTTATTTTTTTGGGGCCATTTTTAGATAATTAATCAAGCTGATTAAACAACCGATACCTGTCTAGTCCAAAGATTTGACAGGTTTTTTTTTATTTTTATTTTTTTCATTTGGAAATTATCAGCCAGGTTCCTTTTTAACCTTTTTTGGGTCATTTTGAGGATAATGCACATTTTTAGTTAATTTTGACTAAATATTGTGGAGAATAATCAAAATTTTGATTTGGCTTTAATTTTGTGGATGTCTCATTTCCTATAATTAAATTACATTGAAAACCCCATTTTGGTCAACCACTAGTCATGATATTTTGTCATGTACAGTAAACTTTGTCTTTCACTCGGTCTCACACAGGTATGCTAATATAGCATGTGAGTTGTTGACGTGTGATGTGTCCCTCATCAACGATAAAGTGGGCGGAGACGAGTCTCTGTTGAACACACTGTACAGCTTTCTAGAGCAGACGCCCCCTCTGAACCCTCTACTGGCATCATTCTTCAGTAAGACTCTCGGCAACCTCATCAGCCGCCAGACAGAGCAGGTGTGTAAATACTGTATGGGTCTCTGTTTTCTTTTTGTTTTCTTTTGTTTGTTCCAATATCATCCTCGTCTTCTTTATTAATGTTGTTTATCAGGTGATCGCTTTCCTGAAGAAAAAGCAGGATTTCATCGGACTGGTGCTGAAACACATGGACACGTCAGCCATGATGGATCTACTGCTGCGTCTGATTAGCAGTGTGGAGCCCACCTCGCTCAGACAGGAAGTGCTAAATGTGAGTGGACACTACAGACTGTTTTATTTATGTGTATGTATTTGTTTTAATTCAAAACCTTTGGTTTTTTTAGTGGCTGAATGAAGAGAAGCTGATGCAGAGACTCATCGAGCTGATACACCCTCAGAATGATGATGAGGTCAGTTCTATGTTTTTAAAGGTGAAGTATGTCATGTGTAAAATTTGACGGAAAAGAGCATTCATGGATGTGCTGAGTTTGTGTGTTCACAGAGGCAGTCGAATGTGTCTCAGACCCTGTGTGACATCATCCGTCTGAGCAGAGATCAGGCCAGTCTGATGCAGGAGACATCAGACCCCGACCCTCTGCTCACAACACTAGAGATGTAAGTGTGCGGAGTTGTGACTATTCTGCTTTGTTCTCAGAGTTACCGGTGTGTCTAATGTCAGAAACATACTGTGGTTAATCCTTTACATGTCGGTTAGATGGTCTCTTCCTGTCTGGGCGGTTCTTGGCCAGAATAAGCTTCATTGTGGACCAGACTGTGTGTGTGTGTGTGTGTGTGTGTGTGTGTGTGTCTTAGGCAGCAGAACATAGAGGCCCTGTTAAAGAACATGTTTGGAGGAGAGAGGAGTGAAGCCTGCATCGTCTACGGAACGCAAGTGTTACTCGCATTGTTGGATACTCAGAGATCAGGGTCAGTAACACACATAGACACACATTTCATTGCACAGACATTCACTGTTACTGATGTTTGTGTGTGTTTAACAGCATTAAGCAGGTGATTGACCCGTGTTCTCAGGGATTGGAAAAGTCTAACACTGTAAACAACAGCATATTAATGGGCATCCAGCCACATCTAAAGAACTTCCATCATCTCCTGCTAAACCCACCCAAGGTTGGTCTGCTCCTCCAGTTTGATCATAATATCTTAAAGATAACATGAAAGCCTAACATGTTTGATCCAATCAAATCCTGATGGATACATTTTTTTATTTTTACATTATACATATTTCCAGCTGAATATTCAGTTTCATGCGAAAATACGTTGTTATGCTGTTTGATTTAGTCTATAAGTACTCTACTGTACATTTATGTTTACATTATATGTGTTTCTGACTCAGAAATGTGTGATGTTGACCACATTGGGTGTTTTGGAGGAGCCGTTTGGAAACGCCCGACTGCACGCTTGCAGACTGATGGCGGCTCTTCTGTACACTAGAGCTCCCAGAATCCACCACGAGCTCTGCCGACTGAACATGATCAACCTGCTACTGGTGAGAGTCATCCTTAATTTTACAATGGGTCAAGAAACAAGGAACCTTTCTTAATCTCTAAGAGTTCGAGTCATACTAAAATATTTTTGAAACATTATAAAACAGAGAGTTTTTTCCTTGTCATAGTCACCTTTGGCTAGTGCACTAAATAGTGCTATTCATTTCTATTGCGATTAGCGCAATAAAAATAAAACTGAAACTGGGAAATGTACGATTTTAGGAACTTTCTGAATAGGGATTTGTTTTAGAGAGTTTTTTTTTTTTCAATATAATATTAGATTAAAACTTTGGTTCATTAGTGAAATATAGTAATTTGACTTCAAAATAATGTTTCCCTTTTTCTTTATATTATTTCATATTATTTTTCATTTTAATATTATTAGATCAGTTTTTGTTTATCTGTGAATAAAATAAAATAAAGATTTTTAAATAATGTTTCTCCCTTTTTCTTTATATTATTTTATATAATTTTTCAGATTATATTTATCATATTATCATAAATCATATTATATTTATTAGTATCATTATAATATTATTGTACGCATAGACAAAATTACAAATCACATTGCATGTTTTAATTTTTAATATTGAAAAAAATCAATAATCAATACATTTTTTAAAATTAATTCATTTTATAATATTCAGATTAAATAATCGAATATCAATATTTGCTAAGCAAGGCCCCCAAAATAAAGGTGGTTCAATTATATTATTGTTATATTTATTATATTTGTAATTATTTCGTTTATTGAATCAATAATAATAATTATTATTTACTATATTAAAAAAACAAGTTAAAAATTGTCTTATTTAAATATTAAATTAATATATATATATATATATATATATATATATATATATATATATATATATATATATATATATATATTAGTATATATATAATTATATTAATAATTCAATATATATGTAAATTACATTGACAGCCGTACAAAATGGATGTTATAGATTGACTGTTCTGTTTCTTTTGTCAGTGATAATTGTGAGATCATGTAAAAAAACTTTTTTAAGCTTAATATGTCTCTCTCTCTCTCTGTATAGGACATGTTTTTTAAATTCACCTGGAATAACTTCCTACACGCCCAAGTGGAGCAGTGTGTCTCTGCCATCTTTAACCAGAACACACCACTAAACCGACCAATGCAGGACAGTCCAGATCCGACTCAAATTCAACAGGAAAACACATGCTCAGACACGCCCCATCCCAGTGAGACAGACACACAAAACTCAGACAGATTCACACGCTACTTAATAAAGCATGTAAGTATGTGTATGGGTACTAATGTGTTCTCTGATACAGAATTTTAATAGTCATATATAGTGGACAGTAGGCGAAACCATATTAGAATAATAAATAAATAAAAGTCCATTCTCTCACTTTTTTTTTTTTTTTGCGTCATTCCACTTGTTTGGCTATTAAAAAATAAATTAAAATAAATACATTATATTTATTATAATGCATATACTTCATTGAGGTATAATATTTGTGTGTGTGTGTGTGTGTGTGTATGCAGCTGATTAAGGACTGCAGGCTGGTTCAGAGGATTTTGGATGCTTGGGAAGAAAATGACAAAACACAGTAAGGGCAAATTTAAACATCTCTGAGCTGAGAAGTGTGTATTTTATGGCATGCACAGTACTGTAGAAGTCTATGTGTATTGCAGGGAGGCAGGAGGCATGAGACGAGGGTATATGGGCCATCTGACCCTTATTGCAAACACAGTGGTGCAGAGCGCAGAGAAAGAACAGGACAAAGAACAGACCCAAATCACGCAACTAATAAAAGGTATCTGGCACACTGTGAGGGTGTTTGTGTGGTTTATACATTTTTAAAGGGATAGTTCAGACAAAAATACAAATTCTGTCATCGTTTACTCACCCTCATGTTGTTCCACACCTGTATGACATTCTGTTTTCTGTGGAACACAAAAGGAGATGTTAGTCAGAATGTCTATTAAAGTGAACGGCGGCTGAGGCTAATGTTCTGTTGTGTTCCATGGAAGAAAGTCAAATGGGTTTGGAATGACATGACGGTGAGTAAATGATGAGAGAATTTTCATTTTTGGGTGAATGTCTCTTTAACTAATGTGTTGTGTTTGTGTGTGTGATAGAGTTGCCCGAGGACTATATCAGACGCTGGGAACATTTTGTGAATGAAACACTAGCAGAAACTAACATGAAGAATACAGCAGACCTGGTGAGAGTTCATACACAAATACACAGATATACGCAGGTAAAACTGTGCCGTCCCCCATCAGGTGAGCACTTGGTCACAAATCCTCTGTGAGGAGTTTATTATACAAGTAGAGCAAGTTGTGCATGGCTAATACTACTTTATATGCACAGTGACTCCAATTTTAAAATTGACTAAAATGTCTTAGTTATTTACAGAATACTTCCTGATCAAACACAGTTATTCAGCTAGACAGGAAATAGCTGTCCTCACAATAGCCTGTCTGCATTTATCAAAATAAATAATGAATACATTCTTTGATTCAACTATTTTTTTATTTTATACATTTATTTTATTTATATATGCATGTCTTTGTTTTCGTATCACAGGTGTTCTCTGATTATCAGCTTCAACAGATGACGGCGAACTTCGTCGATCAGTTTGGACTAAATGATGATGAATTTGGGGAGCATGATGGCAGCATCAGGTGACTCCTGTGCAAAAGTTTACATTTAGATGGTACATTAAAACATTTATATTTAAGGTTTACATCAATTAGAATAAGGTTTGTTCTTTTTTTAAATATATGTTAAAGTCTATATGTGTAAAATAAAGCATTTTAAAGCAGCATTGCTATTTTAATAGCTTTTTTTATGTCAAAGGTGCAAAATTGGGCAGGTTTTAGTTGGGGATGTGCATGAGTAATCGACTAATTGAGTACTCATTCTGCACCAGCTAGTCGACTATTAAAATCGCTATTCGAATATTGCAAATGAATTTTCCTTTGTGTATTTGTCTGCTGGGGCAACGCTGAATACTGTATGTTCCCTCTGAAAGAAAATGCGAAGCGGTACGAGAAACTCGGAAGCAAATCAGACCAGTATGTGTTAAATCTCTAAATACAGGCAAAGTGCATTTTCTTAACTCAATTTTCACCACTTGTTTTTCTAAATAAAAACATGCAAAATTATAAAAATGTGTTAGCCTTTATGTAGACTCAGAGTTTACACCGATCAGCCACAGCATTAAAACCACCTGTCTAATATTGTGCATGTCCCCCTCGTGCCGCCAAAACAGCGCCAACCCGCATCTCAGAATAACATTCTGAGATGATATTCTTCTCACCACAATTGTACAGAGCGGTTATCTGAGTTACCGTAGATTTTGTCAGTCTGGCCATTCTCTGTTGACCTCTCTCATCAACAAGGCATTTCCATCCACAGAACTGCCACTCACTGGATGTTTTTGTTTTTGTCACCATTCTGAGTAAATTCTAGAGACTGTTGTGCGTGAAAATCCCAGGAGATCAGCAGTTACAGAAATACTCAAACCAACCCGTCTGGCACCAACAATCATTCATGCGATTATCTAATCAGCCAATCGTGTGGCAGAAGTGCGGTGCATAAAATCATGCAGATACGGGTCAGGAGCTTCAGTTAATGTTCACATAAACCATCAGAATGGGGGAAGATATGTGATCTCAATGATTTGGAGCGTGGCATGATTGTTGGTGCCAGACGGGCTGGTTTGAGTATTTCTGTAACTGCTGATCTCCTGGGATTTTCACACACAATAGTCTCTAGAATTTACTCAGAATGGTGCCAAAAACAAAAAACAACCAGTGAGCAGCAGTTCTGTGGATGGAAATGTCTTGTTGATGAGAGAGGTCAACAGAGAATGGCCAGACTGATTTGAACTGACAAAGTCTACGGTAACTCAGATAACCACTCTGTGCAATTGTGGTGAGAAGAATATCATGTCAGAATGCTATTCTGAGTTCTGAGTACTATTCTGGGTTGGCGCTGTTTTGGCGGCATGAGGGGGACCTACACAATATTAGGCAGGTGGTTTTAATGTTGTGGCTGATCGGTGTATATACAGTGCTGTGAAAAAGTATTTGTTTTCTGATTTTTATTTTTTTTATTGGTGTATTTTTCATACTAAATTGTTTTAGATATTCAAATGAGATATAACATAAAACAAAGGAAACCTGAGTAAACCCAAAATACAGTTTTCAAACATTTGCAACTTTGCAGAACTGCTTTAGTTCAGCCACATTGGAGGGTTTTTGAGCATGAACTGCCCGTTTAAGTTCCTTCAACAGCATCTCAATTGGGTTCAAGTCAGGACTTTGACTAGGCCACTCCAAAACTTAAATTTTGCTTCTTTTGAGCCATTCAGAGGTGGACCTACTCCTATGCTTTGGATCATTGTCTTGCTGCATAATCCAGATGCGCTTGAGCTTCAACTCACGGACTGATGACCGGACGTTCTCCTTAAGAATTTCTGGTAGAGAGCAGAATTCATGTTTCCCTCAATTACTGCAGGTCACCCTGAAGCAGCAAAGCATCCACACACATCACACTACCACCACCATGCTTGACCGTAGGTATGATGATCTTTTTGTGGAATTCTGTGTTTGATTTACGCCAGATGTAACGGGACCCCTGTCTTCCAAACAGTTCCACTTTCGACTCATCAGTCCACAGAACATTCTTCCAAAAGCTTTGAGGATCATCAAGGTGTGTTTTGGCCAAATTCAAACGAGCCTTAATGTTCTTCTGGGTTAGCAGTGGTTTTTGCCTCGTCACTTGATGCCATTTTTGGCCAGTGTCTTTTTGATAGTGGAGTTATGAGCAGCGAGAGAGGCCTGCAGTTCCTAGGATGTTGTCCTTGGCTTTTTTGTGACTTCCTGGATGAGTTGTCGCTCTGCTCTTGGAGGAATTTTGTAAGGTCGGCCACTTCTGGGAAGGTTCACTACTGTGTGTTTTCTCCATTTGGAGATAATGGCTCTCACTGTGGTTTTTTAGAGTCTCAGAGTCTTTGAAATAGCTTTATAACCCTTCCCAGACTGATGTATTTCAATCACTTTTTTCCTCATCATTTCTGGAATTTCTTTCAACCTTGGCACAGTGTGCTACTGAGTGAGATCTTTTAGCCGACTTCATGCTGCTGAAAAAGTTCAATTTAGGTGTTGATTTGATTGAACAGGGCTGGCAGTAATCAGGTCTGAGTGTGTCTAGTCCAGTTGAACCCCATAATGAATGCAGTTTCACAGATTTGGGTATTGGTTAACTTTTTTGCTTCAATAAATAACATCATTTAAAAACTGTATTTTGTGTTTACTCAGATTGTCTTGTTTTATGTAGATTTTGTTTGAGATATACACAAAAACAGAAGAAATCATAGCTCTGTATGGGTGTCACCCTAATGCCGCCAGTATTGGTTTCTGTGTAAGCTCTGGGTGAGTGCAAAGGTTTTGTTTTTTTACTGTCATTTTTAAATCTTTTTTTTTTTCTTTTCTTAATGCATATTAATTCCCAAAAGAAAGGCATAGTTTGTTGAAGTTATCTTATTTTGAACCTGTTCTTGGTAACGTTTGTGAATAAAAGTGGAGTGGTGGTGGTGTAGTGGACTAAAGCATTGAACTAGTAAGTAGAATGTTGTTGGTTCAATCCCCACAGCCACCACCATTGTGTCCTTGAGCAAGGCACTTAACTCCAGGTTGCTCCAGGTGGATTGTCCCTGTAATAAGTGCACTGTGAGTCCCTTTGGATAAAAGCGTCTGCCAAATGCATAAATGTAAATCAAAATATAAATTTCATGTATGTGTCATACTGTACTTGTTACTCGTTCCAAACCCATATGACTTTCTGTCTTTTGTGGAACAAAGAAACAAATATTTTAAAGAGTGTCGCAATCGCTGATTTCCATACAAAAGCAATTTGATGGTGTGTCATATGAGGTTTGATGTTATTGACGCTTCGCCATATTGGATATGTGTGTCATGTTTACAGGAGTTAACAAAAACTGATTTGATTTATGAGTGAATAACGACTTAAATTTCAGTCTGCTCATCATACAAACTGATCGTATTCCTTCAGAAGGCTTGCAATATGACACACGAGTCACATGGACTATTTTATGACACCTTTGGGTGCTTTTTTAAGCTTTTAAAGTGAGTCACTATCAACTGCGACATTCTTTAAAATATCTCCTTTTGATATAAGAAGAATAAACGTCATACAGGTTTGGAACGACATGAGGGTGAGTTAATGATGACAGAAATGTCATTTTTGGGTGAACTCTTTAACAGGTTTAACAGGTAATAATGTTGTAGTCAAGTTTCTGCATCTCTGTTTTTCATTCAGCGCCACATTTGATCGAATCACAGAGATCAACTTTAACCTTGTGGATGAGGGGGTGAGTCCTGATTAAAACTGATTCTGTGTCATTTATTATTTCCAAACCTTATGAGTTTTTCTGTCTGTAGCCTGTCTTTGTTTCTGTGTTTGTCACTCATTGACGCTTCCTGTCTCACTCACTCAGGCGAGCTCTGGACTCTTTGAGACTCGCACAAAAGAGAGAATTCGGCAGTTTGATGAAGCTGAGGAGGAGGAAGATATTTGGGAGGATAAAGAAATTAACTACTCGACACAAGTGAAAGCACGAAGCAGGTCCAAACACACACATGAACCTGTGGAAACACACACACACACAAGTACAAAACAGCCATTGCTTTGACTGTGATGTGTGTGTTTTGATTGACAGGTTTGGACTGGTGACAAACACTCAGAAGAGTGAGGCAGACGGCGGCTCTCGGAGGCATCTGGGGTCACCTGACCTCGAGTGGTTTCCAGATTCCAAACAAATGCCAGAGAACATCACGAATAAAGTCACGGACAAGAAGTCCAGTGATCCTCAGAGTATGCAAATGACATTTCTCCTGATCTGTTGTAATAATTGAAAGAAAATGAATTATTTGTGGTGTTTGCTAAGGCAAACATCACTGTAACTATTGCTCATATATGAGTGTTTCTTCAACTTAAGACACTTTCAGCACTGTCGGCTTCTAGAAAGTAAAATCTAGTTAAAATATTTTTCACTAGTTTATGTAATGTGTCTGCTAACAATGTCCAACAGTGAATGTCCATGCATCAAAGGAGATTTATGTAATTTATGCCCACCACAGTGTCATTTCCAGCACATCTCAAATTCTGTATTGTGTTTAATAGAATTCTGTGCTGGAAATGACATTTTTAATGTTTTTGAAATTGAGCGTGCTACTCTTTTGTCTTGCTAAAGTTATTTTCAAAGCTAACATTTTATGTATCCTAAATAAACACACAATTAAATAATATTTTCACACTTATTGTGTAATTTGGCAAAATTACAGCTTGATTGGAAATGACGCCCAATAGAAATATTCTTCTCACAAGTGATATTTACCTTGATTTTCCTTTGTTTTCTTTAAACATCACATGTCTCATATATCATCTCAAGCATGCACACTTTTGTCTACTTGGTTAACAAGTACACTAACTTTTGAAAATATTTTATTGGGGTAAAATTGTTTGCTGTGGTGGAAATGACCATTTAGAATAGAAATATAGAAATAATTTTCAAACAATTCATATTGAAATGGTTTGTTTTATTTCACCCTTTGTTTAAATTATCATAGTTTTAAACATGTAATAATTTATATTTTTATAATGTATTTTCATCAGAGTCTGGGTCTGGGACAAGGCTAAAACAGTAAAATCTATATATACAAGTTATTAGAAAAGTACCAAAAATAAATGAAGGCCTGGTAAAATGTTTCCAACTCAGTTTTAATGAGACCTTCATATAACAAAATGAAAATAAATAAATGGAAATCTGGGATTTGTTTTAAATGTACAAATAATACATTTATTACATTATTCTTTTATCCAAAGCAGCATTTGGTATATTTTTACTATGGGTACAGTGGTAATACATTTGTACAGTTTTCTTTATTTTAAGTATCAGTCATCGGGTTCCCTGTTAATCGAGACTCCTTTAGGGGTTTGAACCTACAACCTTTCGATTACCAGCCCCGATAAACAAACCCCTACGCCATGGCAACCCAGATTGCATATTAACCATCTCTCTTGTTCTCTGTCTCAGCAGGTCCTGGATGGATAGCGAGTTTTGAAGATGACTTCGGCAGTCGGGACTTTGCGAGTATTGCTATAGATACGGGCTCCAGCGTGTGGGGCAACTCTACAGCACAGCTCAGTGAGACGGAAGAGAAAGGATGGGCAACATTTGGTGACTTCCAGTCGTTCTGCTGGTGAGTGTGAATGTGTTTGATTTTTTATATAGCGTGATGCAGTACTGAACGTTATCTTGTGTTGTGCAGTTCAGATGCAGGGCCCAGATGCATCTCACCGGTGGACTCGGAAAATCCAAACAAACAGAACCAAAAGGAAGAAAGTGAGTGACTTACTAATGTTTCTCTAGCAGTTTATTAAGATTAAACTACATTTAACTTAAAAACACATCACTTATGACTCCCCAAAAGCATCCGTCTGATGCATGAGTACAGTACATAGATCAACCATTAAAAGTAGCTCAGATGTAAATAAGCCAATAATAGGGTTATGTTCAATAATATGGAAATAAAACAAACAATATTTTGACTTTAAAACACTTTTTTTATGGTCTGATTGCTTACTTGTCTGCTGCCTCAATATATGTACACGATGTATATGCAATGTAAACATTATATTTGTAAATATTTCAGTTATTATATACTAAATTGTCCTTATTTTAGGGCCCTTTCTCAGTAAATATTTATTTATATAATAAAATATAAATATATATAAAAATTATTAGATATTTAATTGTTATTTTTACTACAATTGCTGTTAATAAATATGTTAATTTTAAATGTATAATATTTCTGATAATTTGTCAAAGCGTCTTTCAAATTGTTGCATCAAAATTAATATTATTTTTTAATAAGAATAACAACAATATTTAAAGGAGGGACTGAATTTATTACATTAAATTATGAATTATATAGCTTAATATAATAATTATTATTGTTATTGCTATATTATAAATGATCATGTATATAATAATGATGAATGGTTATCTTATATAATATTATAAATTATATTATTATTTTATTTTGATAAATTTATTATATGATACATGACAATATATAATTATACATTATTAATGTATAATTATTAATAATGTTTGTTATATTATAGATTGTATATTTACTGTATTAAATTACTCTTATTAATAATACATATATTAATTTGTAAATTATTTAATATGTTTGATCCCTATTAAATCTAATAAATGAATCTTCTTATTAATAATACATACAGTATATTAATTTGTAAATTATATTTCTGATCACTATTTAATGTAATAAATGATTCTTATTATTAATACATTTATAAATGTTTTAATTATAATATTTCTGATCACTAATGTAAATTATTCTTTATTAATAATACATTTATTAATTTGTAAATTATTTATAATATTCTTGATCCCTTTTAAATCTAATAAATAATTCTTAATACATAAATTAATTTGTTATTATGTATAATATTCCTGATCACTATTTAATGTAATAAATTCTTATTATTAATGCATATATACTTTTTATTATTTATAATATTCCTGATCACTATTTAATGTAATAAATTATTAGTATTATTAATAATACAGACACTAAGTTGGCCTGGGTACCTCAGCAAGTAAAGTCGCTGACTACCACACCTGGAGTCACAAGTTTGAATCCAGGGCGTGCTGAGTGACTCCAGTCAGGCTTCCTAAGCAACCAATTAGCCCGGTTGCTAGGGTGGGTAGAGGCATGTGGGGTAACCTCCTCGTGGTTGCTATAATGTGGTTCGCTCTCGGTGGGGTGTGTGGTGAGTTGTGCGTGGATGCCGCAGAGAATATCGTATATTAAATATATTATAATATTTCTGATCACTATTTAATGTAATAAATTATTATTAATGCATATATACTTTTTATTATTTATAATATTTCTGATCACTATTTAATGTAATAAATGATTCTTATTATTAATAAATATATTTAAATTATTTATAATATTTCTGATCACTATTTAATGTAATAAATTCTTATTAATGCATATATACTTTTTATTTATAATAGTTCTGATCACTATTTAATGTAATAAATGATTATTATTATTAATGCATATATACTTTTTATTATTTATATTTCTGATCACTATTTAATGTAATAAATATATTTGTTTAAATTATTTATAATATTTCTGATCACTATATGTTTTCACTCTGTTGTTGATGGGATAACAGCACATTACCATCAGTCCATGTGTGTGTTACAGTTAAAGGCTCATCTGCGTGTGTGTGGAGTGTGTGTGGGGCGAGGAAGGCTCCACTGGTTGCGTCTGACAGCAGCTCCAGTGGATCAGACAGTGAGGAAGAGGAAGACAAAACCAACATCATCACAGAGAGGGTTGCCCCAGGCAGTGCCAAGGAAGACATTAAACTTGAGAAAACAGTCAGGTATACATACTCTAATACACACATTTAATTTTTTTGTTTTTTAGCGGAAACGATTACTTTAATACAGGATACCGTATTCATAGAGTAACAATGGTTTATCTATAGATTAACCATGGTAATTCTTGTGGTTACCATGGTTTTACTACAGATGCCATGGTATTTGTAGTAAAACCATAATAATCAAAAAAATATATTTATCACCATAGCTTTCATTTTCCTGTATTATTACTATGGTATTCTACGAACATCAAGATTAAAATATGGTTACTATAGTAAAACAATGGTACATTTATTGCGAGGGCACGCAAAACTATTTCAGAAAAAAAATCCCGCCCTGTCCTCTAAGGGGCTCCGTACCGTTGGACTCCTTTAGTTTAGTTAAAAAAAAAAAATGCAAATTTTGTTCAGGTCAAATGGAGTTACCGGATAAATACATCTTGATATTCATGACTCTTAAATTTCAACGACCCATTTGTTGCTACAAAGGTTTGGTAAATAAAGTATGTCACTAATGGGCTTTAAGGTAAGGGTTAGTATGTAGTAGTTAAAGACTAATATAAAGTGGGACCAAATTTTCTGTACACGTATTAAAAATCACTAAACGTGTCCCATTCTCTGTCTCACTCTACAGGGATGACTCCAGTAGTAAAGACCCAATGTAACAGCATTTCAAAGAACCCTCTCTACCTGCTGATGTATCCCCATGACAGCTGTTGCTCCACCCATAACATGTTTAAAGCTGTTTTCACATGTCTCCCCACCTTCTGGCATTCACTATTCCCATTGGTCTGTAGTCATGTGGGTTTTTTGTGGGGGTGGGGTTGTGAATGATCCCAGCATCAGTGGGTGGTACTAAAATGATGTATCTTTCCCGATGAAGACATTTGCACCATTAAATGGAAATACTGACCTTTGAACCCTCTGCGAACAGCCCCACTTCAGTCAATGAGTGTGTTTTGTAACTAGAATACATTACACAGACAGGTGAACTCTTGCATATGCATAAACATGCTGTGGTTGAAAGGTACATTTACAAGTGTGATTTATAGTGTTATGTTTTAGTTTTTGAACCAGTATTTTCCACTAAGAATACGGCAAGAGAGCGTGTGTTTGTGTTTAGAGTGGCTGATCAATATTTCTCTATGTTGTAGTCTTTGGTTGTGGTACTGATTTTATTTCAGTACTGATTTGTTTGCACTGAAGTTTTCACTACATATGTTACCAGCTCCATCTAGCATCTACACAACACATACATATACATACTGTATTGGTAACACATTACAATAAGGTGGTATTCATTAACATTAGTTAACTACACAGTTAACATGATTTTTACATTTACAGTTATGTTAACATTAATGCAGTATGAACTAACAATTAACAATAGTATATTTCTGAACTGACATAAACCAAGATTGATAAATGCTATAAAAAATATTGTTAATTGTTAGTTCATCATATGTAATGCATTTACTAATGTTAACCAATACAACCTTATTGTACTGTTTTACCTTCCTCTTTTTTGCTTGGGAGCTTAATTATTGGGAGCGGGTCTCTAAAAATAGTTTTGTTTGGTTGTATACATGTTGTCTTTTTTTAATGTTACTAAGAATAGTTCACCCAAAAATAAACATTTATTTACTCACCCATGTCGTTCCAAACCTGTATGACTGACTTCTGCGGAATGACATGAGGTTTAGAAGATAATGACGCATTTTTTTTATTTTGGAGTAAACTATTCCTTTAAGGCCGAAACATACTGTACACAAGTGATGTCATGCGTAGTTGCATTCCGAAATGTGTGAGACCGCAATACGTAATTCATAATTCGCATTTACACAACGCAAGTACACGTTTAATTCTCAATGTTGCCACAAGGGGCGCTATAGTGTTCATTAGTGTGAACTGGTGCTTTTACGGTGCGTTTTCTCTTTCAAATCAACAATTTGTGAAGGTGGCGATTAGAATCATGCATCTATTGTTGTTTGTATATATTTTTTTTTATCAACGCTGAAAATAATTTAGTACGAGGTACCTCGCAATTGCGTAACTGTGAGTCTGTCATAATCAGACAAAAAACGTCCCCCTCCATTGTACGAGTTGGTATTGCCCAACTAATGTCACGCAATTCCCTCAATTTCTCGGCGCTGGCCAGGGTGGCCCAATTACAGTGGTTTATTGTTATTTTTTATGCTTTTATAGATAATGCTGAAGCAAATTGTCATTCACAGGTATGAATCCTTGCAATTATCAGTTTGTATTAAAAAAATAACTACTAAAGGGATGAAAAAATTCAGTTTTCAGTGCATCAAGCGCCCCCTGCAGGAATAAAACTTTGTGTCTCACAAGACAGTCAGTGGCTGACAACATGTGCAATTTCGGTCTGAAGGTCTGTTACCTACACGAAACTTTCGTCATATGTGGAGTCAGTGAAGATGTTAAAAGCATCCATGGAAATGATCCACCCCCTCCCAATGTTCAAACCAAATCTGTCATTGTTTTAAAGGTGCTGTAAGCGATTTTTTTTCATGGAAAGGTATGCAAAAAATTGTCCTACTCCCTGAAAGATATTAATGAAATAAGTGGCCTGAGATACTCTCAGCTGTGTCTGTGACAGCTGTAGACTTTGTAATCAACAAACAAAAATGTGTCTGCGGACATTGACACTTTTTACCTGTCAATCATTTTGCTCGTTCTCATAGTGTTGTATTTGATTCATAATGTTTGTCAGTTGAGGGCGCTATTGTGTAACAATGCTGCTCTTTTGCTCTGTTTTGGTCTCAAAATTATCTTTGGAGGTTGGGGTATTGGAATGAGGGGGCGTGGCTAATTCAATAGCTCAGTCACGTGAAAGCTTCAGAACGCTAAAATCGCTTACAGCACCTTTAAGGTATTTTAATCCCCCATTTGAGTACTGAGGTTTTTTTACCGCCACATTAACACACAGTAGCGCGTTGGCCAAGCGCTCGCATCTGCGTATGTGCACTCGCATAAAGTATGTTTCTTGCCTTAAATGTGTCCAAATTAGGCTGTTTTAATATTGAATATATTATTGTCTCTGTGGTTGGTATCAGAATGAACTCTCAGGTGAAAAAGAAATAGAAAAGTATGTGTGCGCCTTGAAATATCGGAGAATGACACATCATTATCTAGAACACGTGTCCAGCACACATATCCCTCTTAATAGCGTCTATCTCCGACAGGTCTTAGTAATAAATGTTTTATGATAATTGTATTTTTATTACTAATTACAAGCGAAACACTAGAGCGCATAAGTTTGGAATTGAATCTAGAGCGATAGCAATAATAGTATTAACAATCTTATGGTTAGTTTGAATTATTATTATTATTTTTTAACGTAGCTTAAAGCAAGCAAATTGTCTGATCGTGCGAGTGAGTGTGTAAGTGTTGTTTTTGCACTCAAATTTGTTTTTATACCAAATGCAACAGGATGGACTATAACGAGAGGTCAGTCTTTTGTCTACCTGGATTTTGCGTTTACAAGCGATTTAGTTATTAGTTGTGTAAGCGACAAAAAGAGAAATATTGACTGATCAGTACCAGGCTCAGTGCTTGAATGTAATTCATATTTTTATATGATTTATTTTTATTCTGAGTGATTAGATGGTTTATTTTTGCCAAAGTCTCTTTAATATTTGTTTTCCCCCTCCCTAACCTCACCGTTTGGATAACAGGGCTCCATTCTCTCCCTATGGAGACTGAAATCTTTCCCATTTGAACATTACTACATTTAATTTAGCACTTCAGTATGGACACCTACAGTAGTGGTGGAAAAGCAATGGGATCTTTACCAGAAATAAAGATAAAACACTATTCCCCTTCTATCTTTTCTTCCAAGTAAATGGGTCTTAATTTACTTTGTGTTGTGGTGAATGTGTTCCTTACATGTTTAATTTACCTGTCAGCTGTTTTACTCTGTTAAATGTCATTTTAAAACGAAATGCAATTGTTAGTTTGTCCAAAGCGTAAAGTGACACGTGAGAATATAGGAAATTGTGCATCAAAATGTGAAGGAAGACTTAAGTTAAATGTATTGTTTTGGACTGATAGAATTATTCAAATGCACACTCTATTTGCCCACCTTTCTTAATCTTCCGCACCACCAAAAGCAAGATTTTATAGTTTAAGTCGATGCATTCGATCCTGCAATGTAAAACTCATTTTATTTTTTCCTCAGCTCTTATATGTATTAATGTACCTAAAAACATGAACACATCCATTATAAACTGGTATGGTATTTATGGTATATTTACTGCCTTGAATCCATCATGTGAATCTGGAACACAGGTCTGTTGTCATTTAGTCAAATGCCTTTTTAATGTAATCTGATGCTGGTGGGGTTATTTTTTATTTGGTATTATGCAATACTGTACTTGTTATCTGTTATTAAAGTTAGGCTTTAAAATCAGATATCAAAGATATTATAAATATTTCAGATGGGTTGTGAGTATGCGTGTTATCTTGGCCAAAACACTTTTGTTTACTAATAAGAATGTACAGGATTAGGCTATTATGTATATTAACAATGATACCTCTAATAATGTTATCAAGCATCATTACATTTTACCATTTGTAACAGATCATGTATATAGAATCCATGAACATTTGGTAAGATTACTAGGATAACAGGCCATTTTCAAATTTTATATATATTATATATATATATACACACACACAGACACACATACATATATATATATATATATATATATATGTGTGTGTGTGTGTATATATATATATATATATATACATACACACACACACACACACATATACAGGTGCATCTCAATAAATTAGAATGTCGTGGAAAAGTTCATTTATTTCAGTAATTCAACTCAAATTGTGAAACTCGTGTATTAAATAAATTCAATGCACACAGACTGAAGTAGTTTAAGTCTTTGGTTCTTTTAATTGTGATGATTTTGGCTCACATTTAACAAAAACCCACCAATTCACTATCTCAAAAAATTAGAATATGGTGACATGCCAATCAGCTAATCAACTCAAAACACCTGCAAAGGTTTCCTGAGCCTTCAAAATGGTCTCTCAGTTTGGTTCACTAGGCTACAAAATCATGGGGAAGACTGCTGATCTGACAGTTGTCCAGAAGACAATCATTGACACCCTTCACAAGGAGGGTAAGCCACAAACATTCATTGCCAAAGAAGCTGGCTGTTCACAGAGTGCTGTATCCAAGCATGTTAACAGAAAGTTGAGTGGAAGGAAAAAGTGTGGAAGAAAAAGATGCACAACCAACCGAGAGAACCACAGCCTTATGAGAATTGTCAAGCAAAATCGATTCAAGAATTTGGCTGAACTTCACAAGGAATGGACTGAGGCTGGGGTCAAGGCATCAAGAGCCACCACACACAGACGTGTCAAGGAATTTGGCTACAGTTGTCGTATTCCTCTTGTTAAGCCACTCCTGAACCACAGACAACGTCAGAGGCGTCTTATCTGGGCTAAGGAGAAGAAGAACTGGACTGTTGCCCAGTGGTCCAAAGTCCTCTTTTCAGATGAGAGCAAGTTTTGTATTTCATTTGGAAACCAAGGTCCTAGAGTCTGGAGGAAGGGTGGAGAAGCTCATAGCCCAAGTTGCTTGAAGTCCAGTGTTAAGTTTCCACAGTCTGTGATGATTTGGGGTGCAATGTCATCTGCTGGTGTTGGTCCATTGTGTTTTTTGAAAACCAAAGTCACTGCACCCGTTTACCAAGACATTTTGGAGCACTTCATGCTTCCTTCTGCTGACCAGCTTTTTAAAGATGCTGATTTCATTTTCCAGCAGGATTTGGCACCTGCCCACACTGCCAAAAGCACCAAAAGTTGGTTAAATGACCATGGTGTTGGTGTGCTTGACTGGCCAGCAAACTCACCAGACCTGAACCCCATAGAGAATCTATGGGGTATTGTCAAGAGGAAAATGAGAAACAAGAGACCAAAAAATGCAGATGAGCTGAAGGCCACTGTCAAAGAAACCTGGGCTTCCATACCACCTCAGCAGTGCCACAAACTGATCACCTCCATGCCACGCCGAATTGAGGCAGTAATTAAAGCAAAAGGAGCCCCTACCAAGTACTGAGTACATATACAGTAAATGAACATACTTTCCAGAAGGCCAACAATTCACTAAAAATGTTTTTTTTATTGGTCTTATGATGTATTCTAATTTTTTGAGATAGTGAATTGGTGGGTTTTTGTTAAATGTGAGCCAAAATCATCACAATTAAAAGAACCAAAGACTTAAACTACTTCAGTCTGTGTGCATTGAATTTATTTAATACACGAGTTTCACAATTTGAGTTGAATTACTGAAATAAATGAACTTTTCCACGACATTCTAATTTATTGAGATGCACCTGTATATACACATACATACACACACACCCACCCAAATATATACACACATACATATATACATACACATATACATATATATATATATATATATATATATATATATATATATATATATATATATATATATATACACACATATAGTATATATGAATAAATATAGTATATATGAATAATGTATACACATACATTTTATATATATATATATATATATATATATATATATATATATATATATATATATATATATATATATATATATATACACATATACATATATATATACACATATATACACATACACACACACACACACACACACACAGAGTATATACATTTTTAAGTGTGCTTCAAGTGTCCAAATACTTTTTTTGGACACTGTACCTGATGTTTTACCTTACAATGTCACCACAACCTTGATATCGAGAGTGAAACATTTAAAAAATGCTTCCAAAAATTCCATGACTTGGAATGACACCAAGCCTGTATGGGGCATAAAGTACATTGAAAACAAAAGTTCCCCTTGCATGTGTGGGAGGAGCCTGCAATGGGATTAGGTGGGGAACCGTGTTGAAGGGGCGTGGCTTCAGAGTGTGTAAGAGAGTAAATATCTTTAAGTACTTGTGAAACCTGTCCGTCTGCTTTACCAGAGAAACAGAGACACAGCCTGAAGAGTAGGGGACACAAACAACAGCCGTGAGAACACACAAGAGAGAAAGCAGGTAGAATGCTGGACAAAGACAGAGAGACAGTCTGAAAATATTCTGGACATTACTACTGGATGGGAAACATATGGATGTAATGTAGACAAAGACAACATGCGCATGAGGGACTGCTGTATGTGTGTGTCTCTATGTGACAGGTGCAACGGCAACATTTTTATGAGTTTTGCTGGTTGAATGAGGTCGTCTTATTGGATCCTTTAACGGGTAGAAGTTCCCTGGATATGGGGGGATGTCAGAGTTACAGTAGCTCTGATGAAGAGGATGTGGATGCTTTGAAGGCAAACCACACCAACATCAGCCTGTCCAAAGTGTGAGTACACTGCTTATAAATGGGGACATATTTATAATCCTTTTTTTCATATAAAGCTATTTATATTTTACACACATACAGCAAAATGTTAGTGTAATTCACACGCAAGGCAAATGACTGCTGAGATAAGGGCCATGCATACCTTTAGAGAGAGAGTATGTGAGCATGTGTGTTTTAAACAGAACATTTGTTCAGTAAGATCAGTTTCAGTATTACTACTGTGTTACAAAGTAGCTCAAAGTCAAACGAAACTTTCACAAGTCCATGTGTGTTTGTGTTCAAAAACCCTAAGTATGGGACCTTGTTTATGGGTAAACACACCTGCCGTGGCCCGTATATTTACATACTGTGCACCTGTGCATATGTGCAGTTGGGCATACTGAAAATATTACATTGGTTCTTGCACAGGGAAAATCATCCTTCACACATATTTAGCAAATAAATGAAATACCCCTTATATTAAAAAAAGTACTGTTGGCACTATTGTACAGTGTTTGTAATATCGTAGTACTGAGTGATTAGCAGATTCATATACAATGGTATTTACCCAAAATAATTCAAATAATACCACAATGTGTCTCATGTACTCATGGTTTGACCAACTATCCCTGTACTTTTCAAAACATCCATTCCTACAGGATACTTTCACTCTCGCTCATACTTTTCTGAGCAATTTTGAAACTGTATAACGTCATTCATGTTTCTGTACCCTTAGGATGAATTGCTCTCATTGTAGTATTCCTCATTTGTAAGTCGCTTTGGATAAAAGCATCTGTTAAATGACAAAATGTAAATGTAGTAGCCTACAACCACGTACAGCAAACCATGGTAATCTATATATATATATATACACATTTTTAAAAACATTTACATTTATTCATTTGGCAGATTATAAAATGACTAAAAAATGAGAAAAATGAGAAATGAGAAAAACACTTGTTATGTTTACTTGACTGTAGTATTTGTTAATATTTTAAGGCGCTGTATCTAACAGACTTGAGACGAAGATAAACATTTCCTAAAATAACTCGCAACAGCTGCTTGTTTCTAGAATTTCCATTCGGTTCTTTAGGTGGACAGTCTTTTTCAACTAAACTAAAATTAAACTAAAAACTAAACTATAAAGAACGCTAAACTAAACTTAAAAAAACAAAAACAAACTAAAAACACACAAAAAAAAAAAACTTAACTGAACAAAAAACTAAACAAAAAAAAAAACTAAAACTAAAATAAAAAATAAATTTAAGTTAACTATACTAACTTAATTGGAAACTAAAAACGAACGATAAAAAATTACATTAAAACCAAACTCTAAACAAAAACACTAAACTCACCTAAAAATAAAATAAAATAAAAACTAAACTAAAAAAAAAAAAAAATCTAACCAACTAAACTAAAAACGAAACAGTAAAAAATGTAACTAAATAAAAAAAAACAGTAAACTCAACTCAAAACTAAACTAAACTGTAAACTAAACTAAAAAAGTAAACTGTTACCTATAGTTTAATTTTTTGTTCATTTTAACAAACTTAACTGAACTAAAAAAAAAAAAACTAACTAAACAAAAAAAAAAAAAACAGTAAACAACTCAAAACTAAACTGTAAAATAAACTAAGTAAACTATGTTACCTATATTTACATTTTTTGTAAACTTAAAACTAAACAAAACTAAATTGAAAACTGAAAACTAAACTAAGCAAAAAATATAACTATATATTACCTATTGTTTATTTTTTATTTTATTTTTTGTTTAGTTTAATTGAAACTTAACTAAGCTAAACTGAAAACTAAAAACTAAATCTGAATTGTAAACTAAACTGAAATGTAACCAAAACTAAACAAAAATCAAATCAAAACAAAACAAAAAAGTAAACTAAAATGAAAACTAAAAATGAAACAATAAAAAACTAAACCAAAACCAAACTCTCAACTAAAAAGAACACTAAACTCAACAACAACAACAACAACAAAACAGTACTGTAAACTAAACTAAAAACTATATTACCTATAGTGTAATTTTGTGTTTAATTTAACTTAAATTAACTAAGCTAAACTGAAAACAAAAAACAAAATTGAAAACTAAAAACTAAATTAAAGAAAATTGAAAACTAAAAACTTTAAGCACAAAATGTAACTATATATTACCTATAGTTTAATTTTTTTGTTTAGTTAAGTTTAAATTAAACTAAAAATTAAACAACAAATAAACGTCCAACAATAAACTATGAAATGCTCATCACAGAGGTGTTGGATTCATTCATGTGATAGCACAAAAGGGTGTGATGAAAATGTAATCTCCACAATTACAGATGGATTTTCTACAAACTCAAGCACTGACAGTGTCTGTAATATAACTGTATTGTGGAGGATGCTTAGATCAGTTATTGGCAAAAGCCGAGCCAAAGTTATCTAATGCAAATAACATTCATACATTTACGGGGGATAAAATGGCTAAAGTGTCCAAATACATTTTGGGGCCACTATACAAAAGACAGATACACCTCATCACAGTCTGTTTTTTATCAATTAGGGCAAGGCCATCGTCTCAAACACCCACCACACACTATCAGTTATTTCAAGGTTGAATTCGGAGGTTGACGCTCCTGTTTTCAGATTCCTCACTCTCTGTGTAAACACATTCTAGGCCAGTGTGTTCCGTTCATGTGTGTGGCTTTTCTCATTTGTATACAGGAAAATTAGGGCTGTCTATGGTAGAAAGCTGCTGACTTTCAAGGATATTGTGCTCATTTGCTCGCTAATGCGATCGGAAAACACGTACACACAGTACATAATCACAACTGAAAGGAACAACCCCATGTGCACACTTTACAAACTAAACTACAACCATGTGTGTCCTTGTGTAACGCCACAGTGTGTGTGTGTGGTCTCAAACGGTTTGCTGTGTGCCTCAGCAAAACTATTTTAAACAAAAATTAACTAGCAGACAGCTGTACCGCGACAGAGAGAAATCACTGAAATTTGAGCGTGAGACCTGCACATTGTAGCTTGCAAAATCTCCTTATATATGGGGGAGAACGGGGCTAGTTGTCACATGGGGAAGTTGTCACAAGGGCTACATCCCAGTAACAATAAGATTTGGAGCAAAATTTCAAGTGTGCATATGTGTGTTTTTCTCTAGCTGAGGTTTTGTATGTTCACTCTCACGCTAGCCCTCTTAAATGAATTTTCACTATTATCATATTTTTGGAATGGCTCAACAAACAAGCGAACATAATCAAACCACACCGGCATACATTCAGGCAGGGGTCAACTACATTATGAAGCCACTAAAGGTCCCCAGCAGTGAGCCAAATCTGACAAAACTTGTCTATATATAGTACATATATTTTATAAATATGAAATATATATTAGGTGGAGAAATAGGGTAATTCTACAGTAATGATAATATTATAAATGTATAATAATTAATAATATATAATTAATTATCATGTATATTGTTATTATAATAGTAATTACAGTGGCAAGAAATAGTATGTGAACCTTTTGGATTTACCTGCATTTATGTATACATTTGTCTTAAAATCTGGTTTGATCGTCATCTAATTTACAATAATGAACAAACACAATCCGTTTTAACTAATGACACACAATTTATTGTATTGTTCTTGTACATACTGAACACATCATTCAAACATTCACAGTGTAATTTGGAAAAAGTATGTGAACCCATAAACTAATGATGTCAACAAAAGCTAATTAGAGTCAGGAGTTGGCAAACCTGGAATCCAGTTAATGAAATGAGATTGGAGGTGTGGGTTAGAGCTACTTTGACTAATAAAAAGCACTCAAACATTTTGAGTTTGCTATTCACAAGAAGTATCTGCTGACGTGGACCATGCCTTGCAAAAAAGAGATCTCAGAAGACCTACGATCAAGAATTGTTGCTTTTCGTAAAGCTGGAAAGGGTTTCAAAGTTATCTCGAAGAGCTTAGATATTCATCTGTCCACAATTAGACAAATTGTCTATAAATGAAGATGATTTAGTACTGTGGCTACTCTCCCTAGAAGTGGCTGTCCAGCCAAGATGACTCAAAGGGCACACCGCAGAATGCTCAATGAGGTAAAAAAGAACCCTAGAGTGACAGATAAAGACTTGAAGGAATCATTGTAACTGGTTAACATCTCTGTTCATGAGTCTACTATACGGAAAACATTAAACAGGTATGGTGTCCATGGCAGGATACCATAAAGGAAGCGACTGTTTTCCAACAAAAACATTACTGCGTGCCTGAAGTTTGCCAAAGACCACCTTGACACTCCACAACACTACTGGGAAAATGTTTTGTGGACTGATGAATCTAAGGTTGAATTATTTGAGAAGAACATGCAGCACTATGTATGGCATAAAAAGGGCACCGCATACCAACATGTTAACATCATCCCAACGGTGAAGTACAATCATGATTTGGGGCTGACATGAACAATTATAGTTGTTTGTGTGTTGTTAGCTTAAGCACATTGTGTTTGTCTATACTTGTGACTTTGATAAAGATGAGATCACATTTTATGACCAATTAATGCAGAAAACCAGCTAATTCCAAAGGGTTCACATACTTTTTCTTGCCACTGTATATCATAGAAACTCTAGTATCATTGCTTTAGGATTTGTTTAACTGTGTTTGTTTGTGTGTAACAGAAAAAACAACAGTCTACATCCAATCCCATCTGCTGAGGTTAAACCTTACCTGCAACATCATTTCCTGTCCAGACGCATCACTGACGTTGACCTTCTGACCCTCTCTGCACTGCCACATGGCCTCGACCAGCAGGAGTGGATAGCAACAAACAGTGTGTCTTCAAACAAAGACACACACACACACACACACACACACACACACACACATTATGAGAGAGAGGTCACAAGTGAATGCTATTTTACAACTTAACAGAGGTGGGTAGAGTAGCCAAAAACTGTACTCAAGTAAAAGTACAATTACTTGAAAAAAATAATTACTCAAGTAGAACTAAAAGTAATATTAATAATTACTTAAGAGTCAAAAATATCAAATTAAAAGAATACTCAAGTAGCGAGTAACTAGTTACTTTCATATGTAACATAATTCTGTATGTTTAATCTCCAATATTCCATTAATTAATACATATTTAACATGTATTTCAGAGTAATAATAATAATAAAAATAATAACAACAACAATTATAAATATAGCTGCAAGCAGCGATAACAGGGTCAAGCCAATTATCGGCACCATGAGCAGCAAAAGAAGCTTTGTGACATGTGAGTCCAATGAACAGTGTATGAGGAGTTAGAAAAAGTAAATTTTCAATCATAAAAAAAAAAACATTTATTTCAAAAAATAATAAAAATAGCTACTTCTTAGAATTTTTGTCCAGTATGTGGCGCTGTTCTGAAACTGCTCAGGTAGTATCTGGGCATGATGGTTATCATGCAGGAAAGCGTTCAAGAGTTATAAGCCAAAATAGCAATTTTTCTATCTCCTGACCAGTAGGGGGCAGTGTGCCAAAACACTGCAGGTAACCTCAGGGCCTAATGGTGATGACACGTACCAAGTTTCGTCCCAATCCCTCAAAGCGCTGTGGAGATACAGCCCCAAGTTCAATTTTACGCGTTCTTCGTCAAATTCGTTGAAGCGCCATTCGAAAACGGTATGGTTTATCAAAATTCTGAAGTAAAAGTAAAAAAAATGTTCATTAGAAATTTACTTGCCTAAGAGTAAAAAGTACCCACTATTAAACCTACTCATAAAAGTAAATTTTCTCCAAAAATGTACTCAAGTAAATGTAACTGAGTAAATGTAGCACGTTACTACCCACCTCTGCAACTGAACGCAGCGTTATTACAAACATCTAAAAAATGATCACACTGTGTGTCTAGATGAGACTAATTCATTCGGGAACATTTTTAAAATATTTTATCTAACCCTCACGTATGTATAATGTTCAGAAGTGCATAAAGAATGCTAAGAATATTATTTTTATTTTTTTTTGACTATCAGCATAAAGTCTGGTCAACTTTGCAGCTTATTCTGGCCAAGAACCGTCCACTTAGACAGAAACAGACCATCTGACCGACATTTACATGACTGCCGCATAAACATGCAACCGGACACAACAGTTGTGTTAACTCTCTGTCTCACCATCTCTTCCAGCTGTCGCGTTCTTCCAGCATGCAACTCTCCTCATCAGCGCTCTGTCTGATTTCTGCTCCACAAATGCGTGTCCGACAGCCAAAAGCCCCGGAAACATGTGAGGAAAACACACGACAAACTAGCATAAAAATTAACAAAATGATTTGGGATATCAACTCATACTCAGTACCATGTAATGTGTGTACCCTAGCAAAATCTTACCATTGTAACTATAAATTCTACCATAATACCAGTTACAGCAATAATCGTGAAATATAAAATCATAATAAATTCATATGAGATCTTCAAACAGTGTAAAAAGCTTTTTGCTGACAGTGGAAATACCAAGTAAACACTGTTTTACAGAAGTAGCACTGCTGTAATTATGGTAGTTTGATGTAAACTATTTTACCATGGTAAAAATGACTGTGGGATACACTCAAAATGAGTCATGAAGCATGGATGTGTTCATATGTGTTTTCAGTCTGTATGAATGGACGGATGAACAGGGGAAGAAATTAAAGTGTTCAGCTACACTCTACATCGATTACGCCATGTCCTACATTCAGGAGTTGCTTACAGACGAACGCGTGTTTCCCACCAGGGCAGGTATGATACTTAAACTTTCGGTAACACTTTACAATAAGGTTCCATTTGTTAACATTGGTTACTGTAACAGCATTAGTTAACATGAACTAACAATGAACAGTACTTTTACAGCATTTGTTAATCATGGTTAATGTTAATTTCATCATATAATAATACATTTTTTAAATCAAAAGTTGTATATGTTAACATTAGTTAATGCACTATGAACTAACAATGAACAATTATATTTCTATTAACTAACATGTACAAAGATTAATGAATGCTGTAAAAAAATCTATTGTTCATTGTTAGTTCATGATATCTAATGCATTAACTAATGATAATGAATAGAACCTTATAGTAAAGTGTTACCAAAATTTGTGTAAGCGCATTTAGAAATGAATGTCATAAATTAAATGGTGATTAATCTTACAAAATCAATTGTTATAGTCTATATCAGGGCCGTTTCTAGCTATTAACAAAGCAAGGTCTTTTTTTCATCTTTATATATATATATATATATATATATATATATATAGTTTTTTAATTGTTATAGTAATTTTTTTGTTAATTTTATTTTTTTCATTTTGTGTAATTAATAATAAAGTCCAGTTTTAAGCTAATATATTCAGATTTGTTGAAGACTGTATTTTGGTGTCATTCTTGGATAACCTCCGTTATCTAAAAGCAACAAGCCACTCAAGGTCATGATGTTTACCCAACAGTGAGCTAAATCTGACAAAACATCATTTTGGAGACATTCAGGAGAGTTCTCAGTTGGGAAATCAACTCAGAAATAAAGTAAATACTGTAAAATTAAAGGAATATTCCGGGTTCAATACAAGTTAAGGTCAATCGACAGCATTTGTGGCAGTGATTATACTTGTGCACTGTAGATGCCAAGTAAACGTGTGTGTGTGTGTGTGTGTGTGTATCTGTCTAGGCTCATCATTCCCTCCTGGATTCATGTTCCTGATTCAGAAGGTCTTTGTAATGCTCTTCCGTACTCTGGCTCACCTGTTCAGTGCGCACTACCAAAACGCCATTGCCATGGAGTTACACCCTCACCTCAACACACTGTTCACACACTTCATTACCTTCAGTCACGCATTCAGATTACTGGACCCAGCAGAGACCGCTCCGATCGATGACCTCATCGCTGGGCTCACACACTGACACACAAACACGGAAGACACGCAGACTCATCGGCCCCGTCCTAATTTCTGCCCTCAGCCCTTGTGGTCCTCCTTCGAGTCCACACTTTTGTGACGTAATGCTGCAAGCTGCACATAAGGGACATCGAGGGTGCATTGCGAATGACAAAGAGGGCTATTTTAAACCATAAAATGACAATGGGACACTCCACGGTCTCGTGGACTTATCGGACACATTGAAGCAAAGGCCACAAGACCAAGTATGCCATTTAGCACTCAAAATAAAGACTTAGAAACTCCCTGTTTTTAAGACTCATAAAGATTCTTAGACATCTTGACTGAATATGACTAGTGTGTGTCAATCAACTTCAGACTGGTCTGTGATTGGACGGCGCAGTGGACCCCGCCCATACATGATTTTTCAGTGCCAACTGTGAAGATGGGCAATTTTCTCTCGGCCAATTGCCAACGTTGCTTTTCAACAAGTGCCTATTCTTAGCAAACCACACTGGTAGATTTCAACAGTAATTTATTAATTACGGTCACATTCCTTTTCAATGCGCTTCCCTGCCACAACATTTGAAAACATGATTGCTATTTTTAAATCTTATCCTGTTGAAGGAAATACAAACATTTGATGTCTTAAGCTGGGTGCACGGTCTACGATTTTTAATGACATGATCCCAATGAGATCTTGGGTAAAAGCCATGACACACTGTGCAACATTATGTCAGACTATACAATACACATAGACAGCATTGACTGGATGTTTTGAGTCATCTGGCACAACTGCAACGCATAATTTTGGACACTGTCAGAACTTTTTTGCAGGCTAAATGCAAATTTATACTTACTGGGTACCTAAATACCGTATATATACTTATTTCAGCTCAAAGTTATGACGAAATGCACTAACGTTTTTGTTCTGCAAAGTTGTTTGGTGCGTATCACTGAAATTCTTGACCTAGTAGAACTCAGCTAGTCGAAAAGCGTTGATGATTGGTTAAAACTAATCATGGGTATGGTTTGGACGTGACGTTCTTTATTTTCCTCAACTAGTACGTTTTGAAACAACGCTGTGCGTAGAATAAACACAGTTTTGGATAACAGTCTCAAGACAACTCATAATAATTCATTAGAGATGGCGAAATCGTAAGATATCGTACGACTTGGCTCGTACAAAAAGATACGTCTTTTACACCAACCAATCAACAAACAGAATTTCAATACAGGCATCAGATTGTAGCTAGCCTCCTATCCAACACTTTATTTTAAGAAAGTAAATGTCTGTACTCCTCCCTGATAGCACACGTTCATCACTCAGATGTCTATTTGATGTGTGCGTTAACATTGTTTGCTCATCTGCAGTACGTCTATAAGACATATATGCCAATAAGTATATCTTGGATTTCAATAAGACATTCAGCAGATGCCTTTGAGACGTTTATGATTTAGAATGTTTGTAAATCTGATCTTTTTAAGATGTTTAGCAGATTGTTAATTAGACTGTGATGCTTTACAGATTAAAATATGTAAACCAGACATGCTATCTGGGATTCCACATTTATTTATGCAATACAAATGACTGATATACAGTATGTCAATAACCTTTTATATGCATCCCTCGTCTCGCTCCAAACCCCAAAGTTTTCTTTCTTCCGTGGCACACAAAAGCTATTTTCCTATTAAAATCACGGTAGGGTTTGGGGTTAAAAATCGTTATAGTATCATTTGTTGGTTCGTTTATTTTTCTCTATGGGAGTAAAAGTTGAGCCATCTCGTATGATTTCTTACTCGCTGTAGTTTGTTTGGGAGAAAGAAGTTTGGCGTCTTCCATTGTATAAATTAGGCTTTCGTCCTGCTACGCTGGACGCGATGCGTCCAAAGCAGATAGACCCTGTTATAATCAATGAAGCTGTCTACAGTGGAAGTGTCCGCTTTGCGTATCACCGAAAGTAAACAGATGCCCCGTTTGCGATTGCCGACGGGCTGCAGAGCTACTCCAGCCACTTTATCATCCTGTCTGTCTGAAATTAAATTATTTTACTAACCAAATATCATACATTTGAATCATTTTGCCATGATTTTTGCATGTTACATATTTATATAACTTCTGACTTCAACATTAAAGCCAGCTAGTGACGTTTCTGGTCTCTGGTCTATGTATTTAAATAATATTGTGTGTCTAACCACGTTTACGCAGTTTTAGCAATAATAACATTACAATAATAATTATATACTTGTTTATAACAGTGGATTTCCATTGAAAACGCCTGGTGTAGACAGGCAGTGTTTCTCAGCGCTAAGAACGCGCTCTCGTTCTTGCATTCTTGTGAAAATCAATCTTGCCTAACCAGGGTTGGGGAGTAACGGAATACATGAGGACGTAAAACGCATCTACAGAACGCAAGTTTTGAGATGTGCTGTGATATGTAGATTCAACAACCTCTTAACTATTTTCTTTTTTTTTGGAGGTGGGTGATGACGTCAGACAAGTCCACAAGAACGTAAGAATGCAAAAAGAACGGACATTGAAAAACAGCCAGAGTGTAAAAATGAATCGCAAAAGAGAACATGTCACACCAATGCTACATCCACACAAATTGGTTTAATTCCATCTCATAAGGTCAATGTTTTCCAAAGAATGCCGTCAGAGGACGTTTTAAGGCACAGGTATACTTTGACCCCGTTTACACCTAGTATTAAGTTGCTCTTTCAATGCATCCGACAGACGATAGACCGGAAGTCATTCATTTCCAATGGAGAGTCGCATGGGGGGCTGCATGGGGTTCCGACCATCTCCAGATGCGACATTTTTGGATCCGATTTTAGCTTCGATTTATAGCACAAAAGCTTTTGTAACTACAGTAAATATGTGATTAAATTTGTACGTGTCATTTATTCCTGCACATGCAAAACCTACATATTTAAAATCAAATCTATGAATTTCTGCTTCCAATTTGCTGAATTATGGTTATTGTCCTACTGGAAAATCTGGCTCCTTTATTTTGACCACTGGCAAAAACGAACGCGCTCAACGCTGATGATGCGCACAGACATGGACTGGTGTAGACGAAATTTGCATCATGCATACTGTGCATGAAGACACGGACAACCGAAGTATACTTTGGGCTTTAGAAATGCTCCGTTTTCGGTGGAAGAATACGCCGTTCTACTGTGCATGCGAGGCATAAAGGTAACAAAATGAAAACGTATTAGTGGATGTGGCCTAAGCGATCAAAAACTGACGATTTTGCCCTACAACAAGAGAAAACTTTTACCATCCCTGAAAGTAGTATAGTAAAATAAAAGTTTTCCTTACACCGCGTACTAACCACAAGAAACGTGATAATGCGACAAACAATAAAAGCTTTTCCACATAAATTTGGATTTTTGTCCAGATACTGCAGTTAGTCCCCATTTCTGTGGCGTCTCACGGTGTACCCACTGTGAAATCTCATTGGTCCAAAATCCTACAACATAAAACATCAAATACGTTCTGAATGGCTGTGATTGTGTTACGTTATCGCATCACACATGGTTAGGGCATGGCATGAGAAATCATAATTAAAAAGCCATGTGCTACGCTGGCTAACAGCGTTGTTGAACTACTGTCAAAACAAATGGTTCTGAATCATTCACAAAATCCATGCATCACCTCTGTTGACTCATAAATCAAGGTTATTTTTTCAGCATGGCAGACTGCAATTTCTGAATGGAATTACTATAATTTAAGAATCTACACTAAAATCATACTGCAATAGCTATAATACAATGTTGGTTATCTTGTATTGATTGTCTTACATTGGTTTTTGGTCATCACCACCCATGTGAATTGTCCCAACTAATGTTTCTGTTCATTGTTTATGTATCTAATGGTCAGAGAGAGGACTTGGAATTGTATGGGAGAGAGATCAGATTTTCCAGAGCATTCATAAACGAACAGCCCTTAGGATATCTGAAAAATACACATGAATACACTCGCAAACACTCTGTAATTCTGTATATGCGCCAGTGATCTGGTTTGGCTGGTTCCCAACAGGAATTGGATCCTTATCCAGCCCACATAATACACACATATAAACAAATAAGGCAAGCTGTTATCTTGTGATAGTGTGAGTCTATGGATCCTGTGAGAAAGGCAGTGTTCAGAATGGAATACTGTATAGTGCCTACTATTTAAAACAAATTGTGTGTGAAGCAGCATGAAAAAATAAACGTTTCAAACAGTAGTATGCTACATGACAAAGTCTACGGTAACTCATAACCACTCTGTACAATTGTGTTGAGAAGAAAATCATCTCAGAATGCTGTTCTGTGATACGGGTTGGTGCTGTTTTGGCAGCATGAGGGGGACCTAAACAATATTTGGTAGGTGGTTTTAATGTTGTAGCTGAACGGAGCAGTTGTCACATAACCTCACCACATTGCATGCTTAATTCAGTATCAAGATAATCAGGGAATGCAGTTATTTAAGATTTGTAAAGTTTGGGTAAAAATGCCAGTCAGATAAAATAATGAGTCACGAACCAGATGTTGAAAATCACAGTCGATACGTATCCGGGTATTCCATTCAAACAGAAATGTAGCATACTATGCACAGCATACATACAGTGCAATAGTATACATACTGCAGAAATAGAAATAGCATGGTGCTATGGTGAACACAGCCAATGTATCAAACCTGTGAAAATAGAAGTTTTTCGTACATGTGTTTTTCCAGTAGAGAGCAGCAACAGGCAACTCTTTTTAATCAGGACCATTCCCAACCACCAGTACACCAACATTCAGTATTTTGAAGTTCACTACCATATATATATCTATATATATCTATATATCTATATATCTATATCTATATATCTATATATATATATATATATATATATATATATACACACACACACACACACACACACACACAGTACTGTGCAAAAGTTATAGGCACTTGTGAAAAATGTTGCATAGTGAGGATGTCTTCATTTATCAATTAACATCAAACAAAGTCCAGTAAACATAAAAAAGTTAAATCAATATTCGGTGTGACCACCTTTGCCTTTAAAACAGCACCAATTCTCCTCGGTACACCTGGATACAGTTTTTCTTGGTTGTTGGCAGATAGGATGTTCCAAGCTTCTTGGAGAATTCTCCACAGTTCTTCTATCTATTTCAGATGTCTCAACCACTTCTGTCTCTTCATGTAATCCCAGACTGACTCAATGTTCAGTGGGGGGCACTGTGGGGGCCATGACATCTGTTACTCCCTGTTCTTCTATTCTAATCTTTTCTATTTGCAAAAGAAATGTTTGGGAGTCTAAAATGTATTTTTCCTATTGACACACTAAAGCTGAAGATATAAATAACCATCTTAAGACAAATGTTTTTGTGAAACATCTTAAGTGCCTAAAACGTTTGCACAGTTCTGTATATGTATTATATAATGTTAATATACCAACCTGCTGGAACTACAAAATCTGCTTTGCACTTTTAAATGTACTGGTGTGCAATAATAATGCAATAAACCTTCACTAAATAAAATAAACATAAATAACAAAACACCACAATGTACATAACTGATATCAAAGATATGAAGAAATGCAAATACTTCAATTAAAAATATAATCAAATATAATCTTCTGGGAACACCCAATTACTGGTTTTCACCTTAATTATCAAATTAGTTTACCGTAAAAGTGCATGTCTTGTTAAACAATACAAATTTTCCCTAACGATAAGGTAAATCATACTTTTTACTGCCGATATTTATCAGCCAATTATTGATCAAATGAAAGCCATCGGCATATCGGTAATAAGCATGAAAACACACATATGATGGGTTATTTATAAATAATTTGAAACACACTTTGTAAAAACTCTGTGAATCCAAACGTATAATCCACAAATAATAATATCCACAATTTCTAGAAGGGTTGGCACTCCTAAGAACAATATTACATGGTTGCAAAATATCTGTTTCGTTATCGGCTTACAGTTTGTTTGTTTGTTTTAATCGGTATCGGCCAAATATTTTCATATCTGTTCATCCACAGTTTTTACTTCTAAAAAACATTTTTTACATAATTAGTTGTTTTTTTTAAAACAATATTTTATTGTAAAATTACATGGAATTAAATAACATAAATGTAAGCTAACTACCAGTAAACCAATTAACAATTTGTTTTTACATTTTTCTTCTGTTAATATTCCGAATAATTAAGATGGAGATAGGACAAATGCATACAAATCTACCTCTAAACTGAAATCAATCGGTCACAATATACCACTTTATATCTATATTATGATTTTAATAATATGATGAGTTTATGATAATTTCTTGTGGATAATAATAAAGACAGACATTTGAACAGCACAAATATACACTTACACAAACAAGCAGACAGCTCTGTCTGAGCTAACTGAGGCATGAATTGAAGTATATCCTGTCTGACCAATGATGCAGAACACACACACACACACACACACACGTCTGTTAAAACAGAACAGGTCTGAGCTGCTAGTTAGTGATCTTTGCTAAGTGGGTATGGGACGATATGGAAAGTAGAGAGGTGACAGGAAACGAGAGGGAGAAGAGTGGGAATGGGATCGGGAAAGGACCTCACGAGCCGGGACTCTAACTCGGGTCACCCGCGATGCATCAGCACCACGTCATGAGCACAGCCTGCTAGACTACGGCTCTGACGGGATTAGGGCTCTTTTATTTTTTCCCCCAAATTCTGGGTTTTCCATTTTATTATTTCTGAATTCTGTTTTAAAGTTTAATTACATTTTATCATAAAAAAATAAATAAAATAAAATAAAAACTAATCAAATAAATTCAAATCATTTAAAATCAAATGAAAACAGGAAAATTACTTTAACATTTCACAGCATTAAATCAAATGTAGTGCTTCTATACAGATCCAAAACACAACATTAAAAGTTATTTTTGTCAAATATATTGTTGCACATTAGAGCATCACAGTATTAATGAAATCACTGATAAAAGCTTTTATTACAATAGCACTTTTGCTTGTGATATATTGCTTAAATATAATGTTACTATTGAAATTGTTTATTATTGTTACTATTATTTATTAATACTACCTTGAGTATTAAATTTGACTACACAGTAATAATATATTGCTGTCGCAATTTCTTCAATTTCCCTTATCTACTTAAATTGAGCTTTTATTTTGGTGGAAAACCGTATGAAGCACCTTTAGTCTGTATGTTTTTCACAACAGCGTCTCCCTTTCTGATAAGCAGTTCACTATATGGCTTAAAGTTCTTATTAAACACAAAAGGCTGAGATTTAATTATATAAATAGTCTGCATGTGATTATCAGGTCATTTAAGATAACATGGACCAAAAACAAATGTGAAAATGTACAAATATAAAATGTATATCTTTTTTTTCGTGATATTTCGAAATTTGAAGCATTCTATTGGTCATATCCAGTAGTTAGGTATTTGAATGAACCCTTAATCCCATGTTTTAAACTTAAGCATGTGGACTATTTTTATGATACTTTTGGGTGATTTTTCCTTTTATCAACAGCTAAAGTATGGAAATCAGCATGGAAAAAATTTTTTGGGCGGGGGGGTTATTTCTCAGAAGATGGAAACTCATAAGGGTTTTGAACGACATGAGGGTGAGTATATAATGACAGAATTGTCATTTTTGGGTGATTTGTCACCTCAGCGTCTGAAAGACAGATAAACAAACAGACAGACTGGCAGACAGGAAGGCAGTCAAACCTGTAAATAATTCCCCTCATCATCACCTTTACAAGTAACATGAGCAAAAAAATATAAATGGAGTAAAAAATATCTCCGTTTCTGATTAAAAATAATCTCCTCTCTCTCGTTTTTTGGGGTTTGGTTTTTCAGGGACATCATCCCAATTCTACAGCACTTCCATTAATTACCAAACACACTAATTAACTAAATAGTCACTTTTTTTTATACATTGACCTGCGGAACAAACACACCGAACATTGAGCCGCTAAAAATACCACGCCAGATGATATAAATATCCCGTATCTCTTTAACAGACACACATGCAGTATAAACAAATGTTTGTGCATGCTGCATCTGAACACACTGACATAAAAACAAACTTGACCTTTGTGCTACTCCATATAAAAATCACAAGCACACGTTAACTCCCGTTATTCTACATAGACACGTACACTGCTCCAAAAATCAAGGTCAAAAGTAAACTATTAAATTGCCTTTTAAACAATACACAAGAACACTCACAAGCGAGACACATTCAGTAAGACCTAAATACACACTCGTCTCATCCGCGGCCGACTCTCGTTAACACTAGCAGAAGTGCTGTTGATGCCATTTAAAATCCGCTTTAAAAGAGCACAGGACATGGTGAGTCATACCGACAAGATCTATTAAACCACAACACACTTTTTTATTCAGTCTGAGCTTCAGAATAAGGTCACACCTGGTGACAAAATATATATTTGTGTACTGTCACAGTACTTTAGGCATGAAATACAGTAAGCAGTGTAAGCAGTGTTCAGATATTCATTTAAATATTTGTAATGTGGGGGCAATGACTGCTTTGTTGGTTGGCTCTCTCATCAAATACTTGAGATGATGAAAAAAAATTCTATGTTCCTATGCACAAATATACAATGTAAATTAAGTGTGGAAAAAGACCAATGTGGATAAAATATATATATATATATATATATTTGGAGGTTTTTAAAGTCATTTAAAGAGGTAAAATCCTACCAAGACTCTGCAAAATCATTAAACGAATTTTAATTTTGGGGAACAACACAGCAACAGTAAACAACAGTACTTTTTGCAATAAAAGAAAATAAAAAAAGCCTATGTTTTTCCTACAAGCTCACCATTGAAAATAGAAATGGTTAAGTTTCTCAAGTTCAAACCAGCCCGTCTGCACCACCAATCATGCCACGCTCCAAATCACTGAGATCAAATATTTTCCCCCATTCTGATGGTTGATGTGAACATTAACTGAAGCTCCTGACCCGTATCTGCATGATTTTATGCACTGCACTGCTGCCACACGATTGGCTGATTAGATAATCGCATGGATGATTGTTGGTGCCAGATGGGCTGGTTTGAGTATTTCTGTAACTGCTGATCTTCTGGGATTTTCACACATAACAGTCTCTAGAATTTACTCAGAATGGTGCCAAAAACAAAAAACATTCAGTGAGTGGCAGTTCTGTGGACGGAAACGCCTTGTTGATGAGAGAGGTCAACAGAGAATGGCCAGACTGATTCAAACTGACAAAGTCTACAGTAACTCAGATAACCACTCTGTACAATTGTGTTGAGAAAAATATCATCTCCGAATGCTATTCTGAGATGCGGGTTGGCGCTGATTTGACAGCACGAGGGGGACCGACACAATATTAGGCAGGTGGTTTTAATGTTGTGGCTGATCGGTGTTTGAATATATATAAATATATATGATATATAATAATAAGCTATACATGAAATTTTAAAGTAGTATTTGCAAATAAATGATTAATGTACAAAGGTAAATATATTTTAATATTTTATGATTTCTGTTATACAGATACTATGAACACATTAGCCAATATTAATATTACTAATTTGATCACAAGCCCACAAATCCAATCATTTGGTCTGACAAAAAAGCTCAAGACAGACAGAAAATTTAGTAAGTAGTAAATACAACATTTAGGCTAAGTGAATCGGTTCATCTAAATGAATCGGTTACAATAAACGATTCACCAATTCACTTAAATGTAGCGTTGGGTAGTTCGATTCTCTTTAACCGATCGGCTCGTTCAGACGGTCATTCAAATGAACCAGTTCAAATAAATGATTCACCAATTCACTTGAGCCTTTGAGTAAAACTCATGGCGTTTTCTTTTTTTAATCAAAATATTTATGTAGGCAAATCGCAGCTGTTTATCGATATGTTTTATACTCAATTGTATCAAATACTGGTTTATTACTTTTATTTATTAGGCTTATACATTTATCTATTTAGTGTTGCCATGCTAATCATGTCTGATCTCACATGGGCCAAATTTGAGTCAGGACTGCCACTGATTTAGAAACTGGCATGTGTTGTCTTGTTCAATACAATGATGTCAATTTAATTGCTGACTCCGATGATGATAATTGTTTTTATAACGGTAATACCTTTAATCAAACAGGAGCTTTAATAATTGAGTGTCAGTTATCACGTGTCTCCTCCCTCTTAGTATTTAAGGAGCTACTCTATCCATGAGGGACTCAAGAGTCAGAACTGTTTCTCCTCACAACAAATCAAAGATCTTCACACACAGGGCCACAGAATATCTGCGTTTCTGTTTTTTAAATACTCGATTTGAACCATACTGAACACTGGGTCATGGCAAATGACGGACATTCACCAGTTTCATCTCCAAATGCGCCTGTCCTTTAAATGTAAGGAATTAATAAGCATCTTTTCGCTTTAAAAGTAACTTTTTGCAAAGTTTGCGCTATTAACTGATGACTTTCTAATCAATTCTGTGTGAATGATGCTCATCTCTGCTTACTTCCACAGGTGCGCATCTGGACTGAGGAATATTATCAGTCATATCACACAATTCTGTCGGGTGTCTGTGTTCAAACTACTAGAGGATACGAAGAGAGGGATGAAATCACTGCTGCTGGTATGTGTGTTTCTGCTGCCTCTCCAAACACTGGCGATGCCAGTGCGTAACCGGTGAGTTTTACGCACAGCACTCCGGCGCCACCCGGTTAACCTGTGTTCTGGAAATGCCCATTATTAATCCTATAGATACTGTAAATAGTATGCCCAATATCCTGAGGCAAGGTTCAGAAAGGTCGGTTTGTTATTGTGCAGCCAATTTAGGTTATCACACCAAATGTCCAGACATCGTTTTAATGGGTGGCATAACTCTGGCTTTTCTTAGTTAAAGTTTAAGGATGCATGTGGTGTGTGGACTGTACTACTAAATGAGACTGTGTCACTTGACTGTCTCCAGTTGGCATAGAGAGCGGCGCGAGAGATGTGCCACCTGTACGCCTAAAGTAGTTTCTCAGATTTACACATCGTGACCGCTTGGCAGTTCCAACATGGTGTCCCCCTTAATATCAACAACAACAGCATGAGAAACCAGGGCCAGGTTAAGCCTCCCGGGACCCTGGGCTAGCTCATGAATATTAGTTAGGTCACGTGATCTACAGATCTACACAGGTTAACCAAGGTCATAATAAGCTAATTAATATTCATGAGTCACGCCCTAAAACATTCGCTGGTGACCCAGAGGGTTGCAAACTACCAACATATAGTATATGATCACAGAAAACTCGCCGGTGACACATATGTCGAAGCTTGTCCAAAAAAGATCAAATAGTAAATACATTAGCCCTTGAATGGCCATTAGTATGAATGCAACATAGGCAGAAATAATTTTTAGACTACGGAACACATAAAAATAGTCCACGCCAGTGAGGATAGATACATTTACCATGCAATCATGTTAAAACTACCAAAACGCTCAAGCAAAGATCTACACAAAATTAAAATGACACTCGCCACTATAATCACACCACTTAAAGTGCCCTATTCATGCTCTTCTTGAAAGTAAGGTACACTGCCATGCTGCCCCAGAGAGGGCTGCTGCCCTAGGCGGCTGCCTATATCGCCTATGCCAGGATCCGCTACTGTCGCTTAGTCATGATACAGAGTGCACTATTTCTAACTCTGACTGGATAAAATATGAGTGATGCACGTGAACTATACCTTCTTTAAAATGCCATCATACCAGCATGCCACTCCCAAAACCTACCTGGACATTTAGAAACACTTAAATGTATGAATGTATATACATTGTAGCCTATTACATAAAATATCAAACCTTCTAGCATATTTCAAAGAAAGATAGAACAAGCACATTTTGCATTTGTTAGCAAATGCCACTTGGTTTGATACTTTGTTTTCTGATTTAAGGACATTCCTACATATTAAGTATGGCTTTATTGTCAAGTACAAATACTTTAGGGGGACACTGTACCAGTTGTTTTAGGGGGTCTCAGTGTTTAGTTTAACCCTTAAATGCATGAGAGTTTCACCAAACAGTCTTACATATTCAGGTTTTTAAAGACCTGGCACTTATCTACAAAATGTCCAGATATTTTTCATCTATCAATGAGATAATTAAACAAATCAGGACAAATCTAGAACAGGATTCATTACATTCACACTGAAATTTAATGAGATGCAACTGGCTGTAAAAAACATATTGAGCTACACATAACACATAAGATACATATAATATACACATAAGCTACATAAGTATTTTCTCAGGCACTTAAGTCTAAATAGATGCACAACTTACATAATTTCAGTAGTACACCCAAATGACAATAGTCATATCATACTGTTCATGTGTTGTACTTGCTATAGGTTTACTTCCATGTTGTTTCTTCATCAAATAGCAATATCGAATGTAAATAAAGTCAATCACTGAAACATCAGTGCCACCATGAGTAAGAAATAGCATGTATATTATGTATGTGTGCATACATATAGAATGCTGATAAATGACCATTGTCACACAGAAAATTAACGGGATATACACTGCATGGCCAAAAAAAAAAAAAAAAAAAAAAAATTGCATTCTCTAACATTTCGTTGGACCACCTTTAGCTTAGATTATGGTGCGCATTCGTCTTGGCATTGTTTTGACATCCTTATGCAATGTCACAACATTTCTATCAGTCCAGAGTTGCATTAATTGTTGGCCGAGATCTTGTATTGATGACGGGAGAGTTGAACCACACCATAAAGTCTTCTCCAGCACATCCCAAAGACTTTCAATGGGGTTAAGGTCAGGACTCTGCGGTGGCCAATTCATGTGTGAAAATGATTCCTCATGCTCCCTGAACCACTCTTTCACAATTTGAGCATGATGAATCTTGGCATTTTTGAATATGCCCATGCCATCAGGGAAGAAATATCCATTGATGGGATAACCTGTCATTCAGTACATTAAGGTAGTCAGACTTCATTTTATTGCTGCATAACATTGCTGAGCCGAGACCTGATCAACTGAAGCAACTCCAGATCATAACACTGCCTCCAGAGACTTGTACAGTGGGCACTATGTATGACGGGTGCATCGCTTCATGTGCTTCCCTTCTTACCCTGATGCACCCATCGCTTTGGAATAGGGTAAATCTGGACTCATCAGACCACATGACCTGTTTCCATCACCAAGTGTTTGTGATCTCCGATCACGATCATTCAAGATTTTCTTCTGAAGCTGACGGTTCACCACTCTTAACCCAATTCCAGTGATTTCAGCAATCTCCTCAGTTGTTTTCTTTGCTTGATGCAGGCCAGTATTTTGCCCCTTCTGAAACACAGTAACATATTTTCCACGACCATGGGATATGTCTTAATGTTTAAGAAATGAGAAGCTACACACTGCATCAGTTAGGGTTAAAAGAACTGTTGCCAGATGAAACATATTAATTACTGCAATAATGATCCAATCAAAGACTCTTAAGTATCTGCTTATTTAAATCCAAACGGTGACTTCTTTTTTTGGCCAGGCAGTGTAGTATATATTTGTATGAATATAGTACTAATTTCTCTTGTAATAATCAAAGGATATCATGTGACAGTAAACTTATGTAGATATGAAATAATCAAAAATATTATTTATGGAAGTACCAAAACAAAAAAACAAAAAAAAAAAATTACACTTACATACCTCGGGTCTCTAATGACCCTATACACTTTTGGAACTTAAACCATTATAAAATTGTATTTTATTATTTATTTAATTTTTTTGCATTACACTATTTATAAGAGATAGATTGAGGAATACTAAAGAGGTGTGGGCACAACTCCAAAAAATGGATGAGGTACAGGGAACATAATGAGGTCTCGGGTCACTAAAGACCCTAGGTATGTGTTTAAGGGATAAAGTAATTTTCCAGGTTCAATACAAGCTAAGCTCAAACAACAGCATTTGTGGCATAATATTGACTCGACACTCCTTCTCTTATAAAAAAAAAAAAAAAAGAAAATCTGGGTTCCAGTGAGGCACTTACAATGGAAGTGAATGGGGGTCAATCCGTAAATGTTAAAATACTCACCGTTTCAAAAGTATAGCCAATATGTGTGATAACATGATTTTAGTGTGGAAACAAAAAATTGCCATGACGACTGAACGCCGTAAACCCAAAAACCGTAAGATAACCGTAAAAACGATTATTTAAACTTTACAGCTGAAATAGTGCATGTGTTTTAACAGAAGAATTAATGTACGTGCTTTTATACAATTATAAGCTTCACATTTCTTCCTTTAAACCCTCAAAAAATTGGCCCCATTCACTTCCATTGTAAGTGTCTCACTGTAACCTCAATCACTGCTTTTTTTCTAGAAAAGGCGGGACGAGTCAAAACAATGTTTTGTGGTAATCAACATTATGCCACAAATGCTGTTGATTGAGATGAACTTGTATTAAACTCAGAATATTCCTTTAACACAAGCTCAGTGGCTCCCTCTCCTGTTGGGTTGGAAAGGTTCTTCACAACAGTCAATGGCCTTCAAAGGTGCAACAAGCTTACAACAAATCCGAACACACTGTATGTGTGATGCATGTGTGCGATGTGGGAAAGGTCAAATAAATGGTGAGCTCACAAACACTTAGTGATGGAGGATTTTACTGTTCAACTGCAAATTAAATCCTCTTTTGCTCACACATGCACTGAATTTATGTAAGGTGGATTTAGGCAGTCCCAACACCTCGTTCTCTCAGGCCCCATGCAGCGCACTAATCTGGGAACTCTCTTTAACAATCTCTCTTTCTCATCCTGAAACTTCTAGACATAGTTTCCTTGCTCTCTTAGTTCCTCTGCATTCATCCTCAAAGCAGAGTAAAACACCACAATACATCTCCTCCTCTTCCTCTATCCATCCTGTTCCTCTCCTTTTCACCTGCTGTCTTCCAAGAAACTCTTTACCCTATTGTCTTCTGTATTCACAGACCTGTGTGTGTGTGTGTAAAATATAGCACCTCAGTCTGCAGTCTGTGAATGGACCAGTGTTGCAGTAGGACTTTAGCTTGGGGCAGAGGCTTAGAAGAGTTTATGTTGGGACAGGGCTATTTTTGTGTAACCACGTCGATCTTCTGCAAGCCTATAATTTCATGCTCTCCTGGCTGATTTCACTTTAGCAGACTTTGATGATGTAGTTGAGGTGTTTGTCTAATCTTAGGCACAACTGCAACAATGGTGTGTTAAATGAGATAAAAAGCAGGTTTAAATCATGATAATGCAGTGTTAAACAAGTGAAGGACACAGAAAATGATTAAGAATGTGTCAAAGTATTACAAAAGCAGATCGATGAATTGATAAAGCGATCAATACATTGATAGATAGGTAAAACGATAGTGACTAAGAAGATAAAACAATCAATACATTGATAAATTAATAAATAGATAAAAAGTTTGATGACGTGATAAAAAGATCAATAAATTAATACGATAAAATGATCAATAAAGTACCCGATTAAACAAACGATAAATTGATAAAACGATCAATGCATTGATAGACAGCAGGTAAAACCATAAAGTGATTGAAAAGATAAAATGATCAATAAATTGATTGATAAAATCATAAATATACAGATAAAATGTTCAATGAAGTGACAGATAAAAAGATCAATAAATTGATAAGATAAAAGGTTCAATAGTAATAAAACACTCAAAGTGCTGATAAATTGATCTATAAATGAATAAAACGAACAATAAAATGAAAAAGAAATGAATGGCAGATGCATTGGTAGATAGGTAAAACAACAGATAAGGGAATAAATAAAAAGATCAATAAATTGATTAATAGATAATAGTATTTATAAATTGATCAAGTTAAAACGTTCAGTGTATTTATAGATAAAACTTTCAATAAACTGATTGATAAAATGATCTGTAAAGTGATAGATAAAATGATAAATAGATCAAACGTTCAATAAAGTGATAGATAAAACAATCTATATAGCGACTGATAAATTGATCCTTTAATAGAATTTACATAATTAGACCCAACACAGAGTCGAAAGCTCTAAATGACGGGTGTGTGTTAAGGTATTTGTGTTACAGCACTGTTCAAGACAACTCGATCTCATGAAAATTCGTACATAATTTACGAGTTGGCTATTTCGTATGGTCGAACTCTATTGGGGATTGAGATGGGGTCAATGTCAAATTTCGGAGTCGGGTCTTGCTTTCCACCATACAGACCAAAATAAGCACACAAACCGCAGCTTCAGTCTCCACCATGTTCGTTTCGAGGGCTAGCTAGTGTCCAGAATGTGATACCTCAGCTTGAGGTTCCCTCTTGCTTGTAAAATGGGGTGTGAGACATTGGCACTAGGGTGCCGTATTAAGGGCGGACATTAGGGCTTTAAGCCCAATGGTGGGAATGCAGATAGATTTTGGTCTCGCAGCTTGACGTCCGAGGCTATTGGCCCCGGCTGACCAGTTGATAGCCCTAGCTCGCACTGGCCTGATAGTGGAAACGCAGCAATTGAGACTCAATAGCAGGCTTGAAACGCCTAAAATTGTCCAAATGCTGCCTTGTACCAGTCTCAAAAAGAGCAAATCTAAATATGATATTTCAAACTTTTGGCTAACAGAACTTATAGTGGTGCCATATTAAAATTTTGATGGAAATGAAAAAGAGGGTGTGATGGATAGACTTAGTTTCTTAAATGGCATACACAGTTTAGAGAAAAAGGTATAAAGGCTTTATACAATTATTTTTTCTGAAGTTTTTTGGTCTACTGAAATTTCCTGGAAAGCTATTTTCGGTGTTCCGTCAGCTGAACGATCAACACCAATTTAAACAGCAGTACACAAACTATTGAAGACACTAAGTCTATACCTCTCTGCCTCATTTTCATTCCTGACAAAAATCAAATATGGTGCTGCTCTGAATTAGGTCTATAAGTGATAGGTCAAGATAAACCAACTTCGTGCAAAAACAAAAACAAATCAACAAACTAAAAGAAAAAAAAACATCTTAAACCACCGTAAGATGATTTGCTGGTCTTAGAGGGGTTTTGGCTACTTTCAGTTGGTTAGACTGGGACACCACCTGCCATCCCAACTAAACATACATCAGCTTGGCAAAACCAGGAGACCGGCTGAAAACCAGCTTGGTCAGGCTGGAAGACCATCTTAAACCAGCTTAGACCAGCAAACCATCTTAGGCTGGTTTAAGATGGTTTCTCTTCCGTGCCTCTCAGTTATACCAACATCAGTTTAGCCAGACTAGGAGACCATCTGAAAACCAGCTTGGCCAGGCTGAGAGACCATCTTAAAACAGCTAAAACCAGCTAAAAATCATAAGCTGGTTTAAGTTGTTATTTTCAGCAGGGTTCTATGTGAATTTAGTAAGAAAGTCTTGTAAAATGAATTTAAAACAATAGTTTTAGATTTAGTAAGTGTACGCATGTGAATTTTCTCCCAAAGTAGGCAACCAAATTATTTTTCTTTCAATCACCAGATTAATTTTTCCCAGAAACCCCGGGAAGCTTCCAGAAAGAGGGGGCAGTATCGCCATGGAAACTTCCATGTCTTCGAGTACTGGGGCAAGAGAGCGCCATACGGTCTGGAGGGCCCTCGTTCATACAAGGCCCCCAGCGACACCGTCCAATCAACAAAGCAGCACTCAGGGATATTCCTGGGAACGCCGGCATGTTCACAGAGTGTCACGGGGTCACACACGAGGTCAACTGATGCGTATGGGATGCGTGCTCGGCACCTGCCAGGTGCAGAACCTCAGTCACCGCCTCTACCAGCTGACTAGCCAGAGCGGAAGACAAGACTCGCCAATCAACCCCAGAAGTCCACATAGTTATGGATAAGACTGATAAGACCGCATGGTCCATTATGAAACCCATCCAAAAATGTGACAACAGTAGACCACAGTTATCACTGCACAACAAACAGCATTCAACAACTGCCTTCAACTACTGAACTGTTCAGGTTGTGTTCCGGGTTTTTGGACGACAATTAGCATTTTGGATTTTTATAACGGCAGTTTTATATTTATGTAGTAAAGTTACAAATCTAAAACAAGACTTTATCATTTTGCTCTAAAACAAACTTTGAGGCCACTGTGTTTTATGAAAACATACGTTGCTATAACAATGCTAATTAAAGGACTACAACTACCATAAGCATGTGAGCAACATGCTTTATGAAATGGACGACTGTTGTAGTCCTTATTTAGCGACAGGTTAGCAACATGCATTTTTTAAAGACACAACGACTTCAAAATCCATGCTTGAAGTATGACTGTGTGTAATTTATGTTCTGGAACAAAACGTGAAAGTCTCTTCACATAATTTTAACCACAGATACTATTTTACCTGTAAATCGAAAATCCTTGTTCTAAAAACCCATAGGAAATTACTGAGGAGAATTAGCCTACCGGTTTTGCCTACAAATTGATGTCACGGCTGAACAACTAGATACAGACCCTATTAACTTTCATAAAGGGATAGTTCAGGTCATCATTTACTCTAAACTCATGTTGCTCCAAAACTATGACACAGTCACCATTCACTTTCATTGTATGGAAAAGAGATGCAATCAATGTGAATGGTGACTGAGACAAACAGTCTACCAAACATCTTCCTTCATGTTCCATTGTAGAAAAAGTCATACAGGTTTTGAACAACATGAGGTTGAGTAAATTATAACTTTTTTTTGGGGGGGGGGGGGTAACCTTGAGCCTATTTACTCTCTTAACATACATTCCTAGTCTTCCAAGTCCTATTCTATATATATTTTTTTCATTGAATATCCTGTTTCACTATGAAATACGGCACATTAGGAAGTTAAATGGGTTGTGCATGCAGATTCATGTTGACTGGACTGTTCCTACAGGTCTCATTCAGTGTCTTAAAGTGTACCAGTAAGCTGTCTTTCTCACTTTTAATACCCGATACCCTCTTGTAATGGAGCATCTTGAAGCTTCATTCCCTTTACAGTAATCCCACACTGATTGAGAAGAGTGCTATCCTTCTCTCGCTTTCTAATCTGAAACAAATCGCCCTTGACTGAGCCAGCTAAAGCCGAACAGAGCTTCGACATGCACATCTTAAGAGTAAACATCCTCTTATAGAATGGCCCCAAAACTATTTAGACACTTAAAATGTGAAGTAATTTCTGCACAATCTGGTCTCATAGAATCACGTCACTATACCAACATTTTTGCAAACTGATTTCAATTGGCTCGTTGTACTTATCGTGGCAGTTTCCCGGTGAAACAAACACTAGAGGCACAAAAACCACAGAGCCATGTTTACGCTCTTCGGGGAAGGAAACCTACAAATGGCACATTAAACTAGGAGAAAGTTTTTTAACATGGAAAACATGAACAGCGGCTGTTAAATGTCCAGATACTTTTTGGGGACACTGTATATTCCCATTTAAACTTTTAAGACGTCAAATCTTTGTCCATTATGCTCTAAAACGTTCAACACTTTCCGATTATGTGCGTGCCAACAGTCTCAGAACATACAAACACAAATATAAAACATGGGTGACAACTGTTTTCTACACAACTCTCTGGCCAAACAGGCACGTGGCCCAAACCAAACACAAACTAGTCGCTCATAGTGGTGTCAATGTTGGAATGTGTATATTCACAAATCACATAGGTCAAAAGTTTCCATTAAACATGTAAAGCACTTTAAAACCGAGATGATTTTATTACCACCTTTAATGGCATTGACTTGAAGAGATGATATTTAATTCTAAGTTAACAAAAGCTTTTGAGATGTAAATATTTCTCATGTGGAAGTTTGCAGTTATCCATTTCTGTTGTGTATTTTATTATAATTTAGCTGTGTCAATAAACAAAACAAATGCATATGTTGTCTCATTTAGGTGAGCTTGCAAACATTAATACACATGCATATAAACACACACACACACGTAGTATACTACTAGTATGCCATATGCCACACATATGGCATACTACCATACCATTACTAGTTCTGCCATATCTACAGTATATACAGCAGAAATAGTCATAATATGGTGGCATGCCATTCTGAACTCAGACAATGATATTAGTATTCAGTTAATGCATGTTAATGTCAAGCGACAGCATTTGTGGCATAATGCGTTTTAGCACAAAAATTTATTTTTTTACTTGTCCCTCCTTTTCTTTAAAAAAAAAAACGCAAACATCGCGGTTAAAGTAAGGCACTTACAATGAAAGTGAATGGGGCCAATTCGTAAACGTTAAAATACAGTTTAAAAAGTACAGCTACAAGAAGTACACAATATGGTTGTCGACATGATTTTAGTACGATAAAACCGCTTACCTTCTGTTTAAAGTTGCATAATTGTATATAACTTCATTATGATGATTCAACGCCGTAAACCCTAAAATGACCATAAAACTGACTATTTAAACAACTTTACAGCTCAAATAATACATGAGTTTTAACAGAAGAATAAATGCAAGAGCTCTTATAAAATTATAAGCTTCACATTTCTGCATTTGAACCCTCAAACAAATTGGCCCCATTCACTTCCATTGTAAGTGTCTCACTGTAACCTCGATTTAGCTTTTTTTTTAAAAAAAAAAAGAAAAGGTGGGACCAACCCTGGAGTCATGAGTTCGAATCCAGGGCGTGCTGAGTGACTCCAGCCAGGTCTCCTAAGCAACCAAATTGGCCAGGTTGCTAGAGAGGGTAGAGTCACATGGGGTAACCTCCTCGTGGTCGCTATAATGTGGTTCTCGCTCTCTGTGGGGTGCATGGCGAGTTGTGCGTGGATGCCGTAGAGAATAGTGTGAAGCCTCCACATGCGTATGTCTCCGCGGTAACGCGCTCAACAAGCTACGTGATAAGATGCGTGGATTGACAGATGCGGAGACAAGTCCTCCGCCACCCAGACTGAGGTGAGTCACTACGCCACCACGAGGACTTAGAGCGCATTGGGAATTGGGCCCAAAAAGGGGAGAAAAGGGGAGAAAAAAGAAAGTAAAAAAAAAAAAAAAAGAAGGGATGATTTTTCAAAATGATTTTTTGGTAATCAACATTATGACACAAATGCTGTCGATTGAGCTTAACTTGTATTAAACCCAGAATATTCCTTTGAGTTTGCTGAACTACACTTATTTAACAGTGAACAAATTTCTCTCTTGCCTGGAAACCCCTTCAGAATGAAGATATGGAGACACGTTACATTGTTATCCAGTGCACACACCTTTATGTTAAAGGGAGGCAAGACTACCACTCAAGGGAATTTGAGGTTTTACAGCCATCTGCTGGTTGCAAGTGGACCTGCAATGTTTTCATTCCTAGAAAGTTTCACTGAGCAACTTTGGGAAAATATGTAAAGAAATAGATCATTATATAACATAACACATGAAATTGTTTTTAAAGGTGCTGTAGACTGATTTCAGATGGTTTGCTAACTTCTGCTAGAATGAACCTGAATTAAACCGGCCCTTACTTGCAACCACACGACCTCTGGCAAGACATGTCAGTCAACCCGTTGTCAGGTCACCTGAACGCACAAAATGATAAAGGGACAGAGAGCATTTCTGATTGGCTAAACAAGCGTGGGCTGCTCCCCCAAGCCAATTTCAATGTATTAGTGTGATTGTTGTACATGCAATATTGTCCAAGCATTTTTAACCTGTCACAGAGACAGTTTCTGCCAAAATGTCCAAGTATCTTCAAGTAATGTTTACCACAGACCTTATTCTACTCAAATTCAAAAAACCCATTATAAAAACCAATAGGAAATGCCTGAGGGAACCCATGGCGAATTAGCCTTCCAGGTTTGCCACCAAATTTACACTGTGGCTAAACAGCTCTATACTCTACCGTTATTAAAAGTAAAAGCATGCCAAAAATAAACTGTCATTTAATTAATTAAATAAGCAGCTGAACTGTGTGGAATATAGTAAAAGTAAATTCTCACAGATTATGCCAAATGTGTATGACAAAAAGAACAATTTGCTCATTCAGTGTCGGTATGTCCTCGGTTGCATTTGACAGTGAACCTCTGATATAGTGCCTTAGATACATCACAGACTCACCCACAAACATCAGCCAATAAAAATCAGGGGTGTAGCATACACACAAAAACAGACACACAAAATCACACTCTTATCAAACAATGGTCTTTAAACAAATTTATTTGCCTTGACAGACAGACAGAGCAATAGAACGGTATGACAGACACATCGAACGAAACAGAACGATAGATAGATCGTAGGATGAATAAAGATAGAACACAGAACGAACAATGGAAAGATATAACGTAGAACGATCAAATGAATGATGGATGGATAAAATGACCAAACAATGGACAGGAGGAAAGAATGAATAACAGATAGAACGTGTAGAACAAACAAACGATTGACAGAACGAACGTAGAACAAAAGAACAATGGACAGAACATAGAACGAATGATAGCACTCAGAATGAACTGATGACAGATAGAACCTAAAACGAACAATGATAGAACGTAGAACGAACAAGTGTAGAACAAACAATTGACAGAACGAACGTAGAAAAGAATAATGGATAGAACTCAGAACAAACGCAAGATAGATAGAACGTACTGATGGTAGAATGTAGAATGAACAGACAACAGATAGAATGTAAAACAAACAAACAAACAATAGATACATAGAACGAACGAATGAACAATAGATAGAACGTAGAACGAACAAACGATAAATCGAATGAATGGACAATAGAATGTAGAACGAACAGATGATAGAAATAGAACAGACGATAGATAGAACGTACAACAAACAAAAATAGATTAATAGAACGTAGAATGAACGAACAAACAAAAGATAGAACATAGTTCGAATGAACGATAGAACAAAAGACAAAACGTAGTACGAACGAACGATAGAATGTAGTGTGAACGAACGACAGAATGTAGTATGAACGAACGATAGAAGACAAAACGTAGTATGAACGAACGACAGAATGTAGTATGAACGAACGATAGAAAAAGACAAAACGTAGTACGAACGAACGACAGAATGTAGTATGAACGAATGACAGAATGTAGTATGAACGAACGATAGAATGTAGTGTGAACGAACGACAGAATGTAGTATGAACGAACGATAGAAGACAAAACGTAGTATGAACGAACGACAGAATGTAGTATGAACGAACGATAGAAAAAGACAAAACGTAGTACGAACGAACGACAGAATGTAGTATGAACGAACGATAGAAAAGACAAAACGTAGTACGAACGAACGATAGAATGTAGTGTGAACGAACGACAGAATGTAGTATGAACGAACGATAGAACAAGACAAAACGTAGTACGAACGAACGACAGAATGTAGTATGAACGAATGACAGAATGTGTTGATTAACGCAATAAATTAAATCATTAAAAACACTACAGTGTGTAAATATATAGATGAAATTTGAATACAATTTAAAATCTATTAAGAAATCAATTTAAAACAAAGAACTGAATATCATGAAGTGGTATAATTGTTTTTATTGTATAAGCAAAAAGCAACATGCACAAATATAATATTCTCAAACTTGATGTATCAAAAGCCCTTAGTCATTGTAACGGTGCAGTGTGTCCTTTCAAAAAAAACTGCATTTGGGTCAAAATATCACTGCAAGATTGCGTCGAGCACTTACACATAAACACACACATTTTTGCACACTGACAGGCCCCTAGAAAGCCTCAGACAGAGTGAACTGAAGAAAGTTAAAGTGTTACTAGTTTTTCCCACTACAGTTCAGAGACCCCATATGAGCACCATTGATAAATAGAGCGCTCAGACACACCAGCTCCAAACACACGCAACATCTACCATCATCCTGAGCGACAGAATCTTAGCTGAACCATGAGGGTGGTGAACCTGGTATGTACCTGGTATTTTGACAATTATATATACACAATGGGGTCCAATAGTCTGAGACAACCTAGAAATAAACAATGTTTTAAATTTAGGATGACGTAAAAAGAACAAAAAATACTTACGATTTCTAGGTCAAAAAATCATGAGGACACTGTGCTAAAGGTTCATTTCTAATGTTGGAGCTGATTGTGTTTGATTATCTGTTCATTACTTCATTCATACCTCTCCCGCTAACTTTCACTTAAAGGGTCCGGATCCATCTCTGGCATATCGCCCCGAATGTGCTCAGAAAGATAAGTCAAAATTCAGGAACTTTGAGGTAAAACTTAAATGGGATTTTAACGTCAGTATTTTCTAAACTCATTGATTAAATCATTCATTCATGCTTGTTTCCCCAATATAAATAAAGCTTTTTTCTTCTTGATATGTATATACGTCTGCGAGACAGAGTGGAGAACTCTTTGACCGTGTGTTTTATACATACAAGCTGATGCACACACACCAAACGCTGGACTTTGTCAAACAGAAGGTTGGTCTGCAAATGCCGGCTATTAAAACAAACAACTGGACAGTAATTCAGTACTTTATCAGTAATTCAAAATCTTCTATCTATAGATGCTCAATGATACGTAATTAATGTTATGCAGAATCTTCACTTAGAGAACAAATCATTTTACCTTTTTTTATTTTTACGTTTAAATTTGTTGGGTAACAATGTTATATTTATAATTTGTATAGATGGCAAGCTTTACAGAGCATAGCAATAGTTCCAACTCTAGCCATATTTTTCTAGAGCTTTAATAATTCCAGTTTTTACTAATAATTTTAGTCTAGTAAAATTTACTAGACGTTCTGTAATGACATGGATAAGACAAAACTTTCACAAAAAAACCTTGTACATGCCCTCTCACTTCTCGTCTGACCTTTAGCACCTGATTTGGGCCGACTGCAATCACTTCAATATGACTATGATGGAGAACATTGATTCCCTGGATGAGCTTGTTGATGAATCCGACCCGGACGTTGACTTCCCAAACTCTTTCCATGCGTTCCAGACCGCCGAGGGTATCCGCAAAGAACATCCTGATAAAGGTAAGGGGTCAACAGGGACAAAGGTCACAGGGGTCATCTCATTGTATGCTTTGCTAAGATAAACTGATGTTTTTCAAAAACACATACCTGTAAGTGTTTTCTGAAGCACTGATCAATATGTCCAAACCAGAAGGGCTTTCTTTAGGGCTAGATCTAAAAGTGTATGCATATTGCTCTTATACTGAAATTTTTGTTCAGTCAAAGCAAATGGTAAAACTCAGAATTGCACATGTGAATTTAACTCATTTTAAAAGGTGAAATTGTAATTTCTGCACCACTAGCGCCACTGAACAGATTTATAAAAATAAACACGTGTTTTTGAACAGCTTTCTGATTACACCCTGTATGCTGTTGATAGTCCCGCCCCCATCTAACGCCATTCGTTGAGTCAATGCTGTTGTGTCGGTATGGACGGGTCGCTCAAAACAGAGACATTTTATAGTGCCACAAGACAGTGCTTAATGTTTTACCTACAAATGGCTTACAGTTTAAGCTGTCTGCATAGTAAGCTGTGATAAGAGAAAGTATTTTAATACAGAAAAAGATACACACTTTAACGAATGTCCTGTCTCCAGATTGGTTCCAGCTAGTTGGTCTAATCCATGACATTGGAAAAATCATGGCCCTGTATGGAGAACCACAGGTGAGAGACAATGTATCCAATAACAATTTGAAAATCTATTCAGTTACATATTTGGGTGTTGCTGTAACATCGGGCATTCAAGTTCCAGCAGTTGATTTTTATTAAAACAAAAAGATTGAATTCTTTTTTTAATATTTTTTTGTATGAAAGTCACATTCAAACTGACTTAGAACATTTTTACTAGGCCTTCATTTATTTTTGGTAAATTTTTTTAAATGCCTTTTATGCACAAATTTTACTGTTTTAGTCTTGTCCCAGACCCAGCCGTTCAATATTAAACTATGAAAATCCATTATAAAAATACTAACTTTTAAATTTTAAAAACTTTGATCATCTAAGTAAAATAAACAAACCATTTTAATATTTCTTGTGGGAAAATGATTTCTATACATTTTTCAAAAACTGTGACATCATTTCCACCACACCCAAATGTTTTGCCCCTAATAAAAAAAAATTCAAAAGTTAGTGTACCTGTTAATCAAGTGGACAAGTGTCAGTGTTGAGCATGCTTGAGATGAAATATGAGACAAGTGACGTTTGAAGAAAACAAAGAAAAAATTTTTTTTTACTGGCCATCATTTCCAATAAAGCTGCTACTTTGCCAAATTACACAAAAAGTGTGAAAATATCTTTTTCTTAATTGTGTGTATTAAGGGTGCATAAAATGTTAGCTATAAAAAATTAGCCTCAGCAAGACAAAGTCTTCTTAAATGTAAGAAATGTAATTTCCATCAGCGTTCCCACCACAGAATTCTATTAAACACAATACAGAATTTGAGATGTGCTGGAAATGACACAGTCGTAGGAATTTTCAAGACTTTTAGAGAAAAAAATTACATAAATCTCCTGTGATGCATGTACATACACTGTTGGTCATTGTCAGTTGAAAAAAAAAAAAAAAAAAAAAACCTTAAGACTGATCAATAGAACGTAGAATGAACAAACGATAAATAGAACGTAGAATGAACAAACGATAAATAGAACGTAGAATGAACAAATGGACAAATAAAACGTAGAACAATGATAGACCGAACGTAGAACAAGCGGACGGCAGATAAAAATCGCAGAAGGAACGATAGATAGAATGTCTATCTTTTGTCTGTCCGTTCTACAATGTAGAGCGAACGAAAAATAAAATGAAAGAACAAAAGAACGAATGTATAACGAACGATAGAATGAACATAGAATGAAAGAACGACATGATGAACGTAGAATGAATGAAAGAACAAGAGCCTAAAACGAACGAACAGATGATAGATAGAACATACAATGAATGATAGAACAAATGAAAGAACGTAGAACGAATGACAATGTAGAACAAATGAACGACAATGTAGAACGAACAGATGATAGGACATAGAACGAACAGTAGTTACAATTTTATAGATAGAACAATTTTACAAACTAGTGAGGGTTTGAAAAAATGTTTTAACAAGAGTTCTAAATGTCCACAGTGCTAAAACTGCTCTAAGTTAAAGAAACACCCATATATGCTATAAGAATGCTGGTTTGTGTTTCAGTGGGCAGTAGTTGGAGACACATTCCCAGTCGGATGCAAGTTTCAGAATTCAATAGTTTTCAGAAATTCCACATTTCAAGACAATCCAGATGAGAGGAATCTGACACTCAAGTACAAAACCATACCTTTCCCCAACACACAACTACACTAATATGTTTGTAAAGGGTTACAACTATTAAAAGGTTTCAGCATTCAAACATCCTTTAGAATGATTGTTTCTACTGTATGTTTTTCATTATTTTCCCGGTATGTATGTTTCTCTCTCTGCAGCACAGAATTTGGTATTTACAAACCGCAATGTGGGTTGGATGATGTCCTGATGTCTTGGGGGCATGACGGTGAGTGATCAGACATCTAGAGTGGCCTCAAAATTTTGAGAGCATATAAAAATGTCATTGCATTAAATACAAAATATCAAACAGATAGCATAAGCACAATTTGAAGCAAGCAAAACATACCACACAAAAAGTTTGTTAGGTTTTAAAGGCAGAAATGTGAAACTTATAATTTTATAAAAGCACTTAATTCTTCGATTAACACTTGTGTATTATGTAAGCTGTAGTTATTCAAATCGTCTCTGCGTCGGACTACTGTTCTAGGCGGATGAACTTCGGTTCTTTGTCACCAACGTCATGTCGTCATGGCAACTAAGTTATAAAACTGGATATAACTTTACACGGAAATGGTTAGCAAGTGATTTTATCACACTAAAATCAAGTTAACATGCATATTGTTTACATCTTGTGGCCATCATTTTGAAACGGTGAGTATTTTAACGTTTAAGGATTGGCCACATTCACTTCCATTGTAAGTGCCTCACTGTAATATGCACAAACACACCATTTGGAGCATTTGCTTTATATACAGTTGGTAACAGTTGTTGAAAGGAACATTTGTAAATTATGATTGCTGAACTACGATTTAACGAGCCGAGTTCTAGCGTTACTTGATTGCCAACTGCACGGAAGGGTTAAGTGTGGCTTAAGTGACCAAAGACCTTTTGAGGCCACTGCAACTGATGTTTGACGTCTCATTGTTAAACATATTTGCTGCTAAATTGACAAACTGTACATTTTTGCACTATTACAGAATATCTGTACCGTGTAATGAAGTTCAACAAATGCACCATCCCAGAGGAGGTAATGTCACATTGAAACTAAATAGACAAATCACCCAAACACTATTTGATTTATGTTCCTGGAAGACTCTTTTATATAAAAGTAACCTAAAAGAGTCTTTGCTTTAACACGTCCCACAGGGTCTATACATGATCCGATTCCACTCATTCTACCCCTGGCATTCTAATGGAGACTACATGCACTTATGCAACGACAAGGACCTACAGATGTTACCCTGGGTCAAAGAGTTTAAGTACGTCAACAGTTTTCGAATGAAAGCACGTGTCCATTTTGTGACCTACATATTGAGGGTCTGACCTCTTTCTCAGAGTTTTGCCTTAGATTCCTACAGTAAGATCAATAACATGCGTCTATTTGTCTTTCCTCCAACAGCAAGTTTGATTTGTACACCAAGAGCACTGAACTGCCAGATGTGGAGAGGCTGAAGCCGTATTATCAGTCACTTATTGATAAGTACTGCCCTGGCATACTGCAGTGGTGAACATATACCACCAATCTACCATTTTATTCCTATGACACACACTGAATTCTTCAAGCTCTCTTTCTTTGATAGGTCTCATGAGCAAACTACTGTACACTTCACTTAGTACTATTACTATTATTCATACTAAAGGCTAAATCATACTCTACACAAGTGCACGAACGCAGGCGCTTCTAGCTACACAAGCTTGATTAAGTGCGGTTAAATTCACATTCACGCTTTTTAAACCACGATGGGGAATCTCAAAAATGCATTAGCCTATTAAGGGAAACAAGCAAACACAAACGCACAAAGTGGGGTTCAAAAGTCTGATTCAGAATCGGAAAAACATTTTCAGAATGTTGAAAAATGATATAAAATTAAATAGAAATATTTAGGATTCCACAATTTGTAGATCACTAAAATCAAGCAAATTTGTGATATTAACAGTTAAACTTTTACTCAAACTGTTATGCTCATAATGTAATTTGGAATGAAAAATAAACAATTAAATTAGAAAAAAAAAAAAAAGCAATTTTCAAGCATTTGGTCTGGCAACTGTCCGTCCAGTAGAGTATGTTTTAGCCTTTAGTACAATAGTAATAGTACTAATAAGGAATAGATAACACCACCCTCCACCACACCACACCAGGCTGCAAGGGGGGCCCTCACGTAACGCTGAGCCCCGGGGCCCCACAGTATCTTAATGTGGCCCTGGCCCCATTGAATACTGAGAATTATTACCGCCACAGTAACGCAAGTGTGCACGTTATGTATAAACAAAAGGAACGCACTTTGGCAAAGTATGCACGTTGACTTGTGTAAAGTATGCTTCAGACCTTAGTTTTGACAACGTACAAATCTAGTTTTCATTTTATGATATAATTTACTGATATAACTAATTGAAGGGAGCAATCCATGGACCTGCATTGACCTTTTTGTTCTTTGCAATTGCAAAATGCATTATTAATGTTCAGCTCATATATGTATATTCAAGCTTTAGAAATTGACATGTAGACTTTATCTTGTGTATTCATGTATTGATAGAAGATAAAAAAAAATATTCTACTTTAAATTGTGAGGTATTAGCCTATAGTACAGTTGCTTTGTTAAATCTTTGGAAATAAAAGGCACTTATTTCAGTGCATATTTATTATATTACAAAACATTAAAGCGGTTTTTCTTTTTCCATCTTACATCGCTCATATTAACACAATAAATGTGCAAGGCTTTACACAACAGGGTCTATGCACATCTTAAAGTGATCACAGTGGTTAAACATATACAATACACATATCTTACGACAAAGACCATGACCAGTTACAGTCCGATACATACTAGAACACATACAAGATGACGGTCAAAGTGAAAAACAATTGAATTTAAATATCTTCATATTACAACTATTTTCCACATCAATTAAAATGATTTGAATCTCATATTTTTTGGACACCTGTAACCATACTTGGCTTTTAATTCTAGGTTAATCATAAGGCACAGCACGGAATATGTGCATCAAGATGTGAAGTTATCATTTTTATGTTTCAAAGAGACATGGAAGACACACTGTGGGTTTTTGTGAACATGGCATCATGTAGTGTAGTGTGCAAGCACTTGGCAGACAGCCGGGAATAAAATAACCTACCTTGTTTTTCATGTTTTGCATTTAGACCAATCAAAGGGCCAAAACGTTCTTGTAATTTTGCTCTTTTATTGTGTCTGAATCAGGCAAGCGCTTATGTTTTTTACTATCAATTTTACTTAACCTTGAACTTCTAGTACACCAATGGTAAATGTAAATGTTTCACTATACTGCCTACCTGTCTCAAATATACCTGTGAAAACAGAAAACCAGTGTGAATGTAATGACATAATGGAAGTATAAATACGTGCTGATGTATTTACCCCGAACTGCGATTAGAGTCTGGAGTTGAATTGAGAAACTACAGCTCATCGTTTCCTTTTCCTGATGCTTTCCACTTCCCTTTCTTCTAAGCTCATATCTTCTTCCTGTTTCTCTTCGCATGTCATTGTTGCATCTTCCTCAACTATCAGTTCATCTTCCTCTGCCTCCTCTTTAGTTTCTTCCTCACGTTTCTTCTCATCCTTCTCTGCCATGTTGGAGCATGATGCATTTGTGGTCTGTTTATCCATGTGTTTGTCCTGGTGGGACTCGTGTTGGTGATGATGTGCGCGTGACCGTAGAGAGTTGAGAAGACAGACCATTGCTGTCGAGCTGAAGAGAGCCAAAAGCAGAAGAGGAGCTGGCATCTCACGGACATGTTCGCCAACATGCCGCAATAACAGTGGCAACCAAGCATTCGAACCCCGCCTCAAAGGAGCTTTATCCTGGCACACAAGGAGGAGGGACCCAAAGAATCAGTTGGCAACACTCATTTCAAAGACCACTAAAGATCCTATTTTTCGAAGTTTACACAACACGTTTCATACTTTGCAAGTAATACACCTGGCGATGTAGCCGCCTTATTGAGAATTTCTTTATGCAACTATCAGTGTTGGGGAAGCTACTCTGCCAAGAAAAGCCAAGCTACAAGCTACTTATTCAAAATAAAATCAACTACAGTCAAAAACGTTGAAGAAAGCAGTTAGCGACATTACAAGCTACTAAAAAAACATAGCAAACCACATTTAAGCTCCTTATGAGGACATTTTTGTTTTATTATGCTCTCTAAGACTTCAACCAATCCTGAAAGCTGGAATTACGCAAAAACCTTGTCTGCAGTTCTCCAGATAACAGATGGTGAACTTTAATACTTTGTTTGTTTGTTTTTATGAGAGTTTATAGTTAAAGATCAATATTCAAAATGTGTCCCAATTCAGTCACACTTTCACTTTCGATGTTAGACAGATAGTCTTTTACCTTGAGACCATGTTGAACTAGCATATGTTCCAGATAAGAGTCACCGAGGTGCACTGTGGGATAGAACTCCTCCACATACACCCTCCTCCACCATCGCTGAGGGTACGATCTAAACACAAACAGATAGAGGGAGAAAAAATACTTGACTGTCTGGCAATAAACATTAGCCCTTTAACCAGAATTGTTTTTATTTTTTATTACAGATAACTTGATTAAAATGCATTGTGTTTTGCATATTAAAACATTTTAGTCTTATGGGTCAAGTGCTAGCGACACCCAAGTAACGGTTTCAATTAGAGATGCACCAATGCATTGGCCAAACATCAGTTTTGGCTGTTAAAAGCAATTATCTGCACTAACAGACATTGGACAGTTGTTTAAAAACAGCTGATGGTCAGAGAAATGATTTCCGATCAAAAAGGGGGCGTAAAAACTCATCTGACAATTGGCCAACAACTAGTGCTGTGTGAAACAAAATGTCAAATGTGTAATTAACTATAAGTGATCTGAAACAAGGTATCATAAAAAAGCAGAACCACCAAACTATTGGTATCGGCAGATGTTGTTCTAAATAATCAGACATCATATCGGCATACATTTTGTATCTGTGCATCCCTAGTTTCATCCCTAGCTTTGGATAAAAGCGTCTTCCAAAAGCATTAATGTCAATGTAATTTGATAGCAAGATGCCCCGTGAAATAGATCACAATGGTGGTGATGTATGCATGTGCACTTACCCGTCTTCTTTCGGCTCGGTAAACCAGTATTTGTAGCGGTGAGCTCGGAGATAAACAGGAGGCTGTTTACTGAACGGATACTGAGAATCGTCTGTCTGAATAAGTCGTATCACTGCACAACACAACAATTACACGGAAATGTCAACCATACCACGAAGAAATAACGTTTTAAGCAAAGGAACAAAACCCCCTTTAAATTGGTCTTTTATGTCTATATTGTACTGCATTATAGTGTTGTAATTAATTTTGAGGAAATTGTACTGTTTATTCACCTCACATGTACAACATTTTCAACCAGCCGTATTTCATGGTTGCAAAATAGGGGTCAAAAGACTATTTGTACTATGTTAAAAATTAATTTCCAAAAAGACAAAATGTCTGATATATATATATATATATATTTGGCTGCATTTTATGTATGAAAGGTGCTATACAAATAAAATGTATTATTATTTAGTGTAAAACACTGCATTGAGAATTGTGTTTGGCAAACTGATACACTGGATCATGCATGCACAAACAAATTGTCTTCTCACCATCTTGTTTGCCCTGTAGTAGTCGGTGTAAGAGGCTGCTGAACCAGGGGCTTTGTGTGTGCGGCCCCAGAGCAGCAAACCACATCTGCCAGTCCAGTCTGGGCTGGTGTGGAGCCACCACAGGGGGCGCTGCACTCATGTTCCCTGGCTTATACATGAACTCTATTTCCTATAGGAAAATAAAAACACCATACAGTTATTAACAGTTATGTTATGGTCACTTTGACTCGGACGACTTTCTTTTTTTCTTTTTCTTTAATCAAATTGGAATAAAATTCCTTAATTTTGTTCACATATGGTATCTCAAAATATTGAACATTTTCTTTACATTTTTGTGGTTTTATTTCACTTTGTTAAACTTGTTGTGTTCCCGGTCAAAAATGACCAACCATTGGAAATGAATGGATTAGACTACCAAATACAGAAATATTAAGTGTTCAGGAGCATCACAATCCTTTAGATGAACACGTATGTGGATGTGTGTTTGCACACACAAAGTTCTCTGACATGTGCACACACACACACAACACACAAAATGTGTGTTGAGCCCTTTTGTGCATCGTCTTTCCATGTACACTCTTTGAGGAATATTTCAAGATCTACTCATCATATTATGTTGTGTTTGGGCTCATTTGAATCGGGATAGTCTGCTTTAAATTACGATAATGTCTATGTTATATGCATGTTTCAGCAAGTGATAAGGAAAAATGTGACAAGAAGCCACTCCTGTTTATTATATTTCTGTGTGTCTGTGGGAATTTCATACACTAAAACTCACTGCAGTTTGGCCTCTGAGTGAAACAAATTTGCTCACTGCATTCTACAAATTGAGACCTTTCGAACAATATACTGTATAACATATGGCTCTCTCATCTTTTTTATGGTTTTACCAACTCTGAATATAATTGTTGTGATAATAAATTTGCAAATGATGACAAAATGACACCTATTTTGTTCAGATCAAGCAAGTAATTAAAACAATTACAATGTACAGAAGCAAAGACTGATAACCATTTACAACATTATCTGGCATTTAAAAAAAAAAGTATACTGTTTGAATCTGAAACCAAAAAAAATCCCTGTGATGATAATTTATTGGCCTTCTCATTGCAGTCCTTTTTGCTTTAGTGGATGCTTTTAACCAAAATAACATACAATACATTTACTGCAGAAACAATCCTAATGGAGTAACCTAAGTTTAAGTGTTGTACTCAAGGGCACAATGATGAAAGTTCATGGATCAACCCTTGCATGGTCCTGAACCACTAGGCTGACAATGTTGTACATTACACACTTCCTGAATTAACCTTGAACTGACCGTCCATGTGTTGCGATCCATGCTGCCCTCAATGACCACCTCTGGACGACCTCCAACCCCGGTCATTCTCCGGAACAGTCCGTACGAGTTAACCAGCTGGTAGCGGTCTGTTATCTCATATGCTGTCCGGATGCCAGGCCAGAGATTACTGTTGGCCTCATATTCAATGAAGGTGTGGGGAACCTGCACTCACACACAACCACACAGCTCATAGTTAGGCTCATTGTTTTTTTTTTATAAAGGTTTTTTTCTCCCTAATTTGGAATGCCCAATTCCCAATGCACTATAAATCCTTGTGGTGGCGTAAAGACTTGCCTCAATCCGGGTGGCGGAGGACGAATCTCAGTTGCCTCCGCGTCTGAGACCGTCAATCTGCGCATCTTATCACGTGGCTTGTTGAGCGCGTTACCACGGAGACGTAGAGTGCGTGGAGGCTTCACGCTATTCTCCGCGGCATCCACGCACAACTCACCACGCGTCCCACCGAGAGCGAGAACCACATTACAGCGACCATGAGGAGGTTAACCCAATGTGACTCTACCCACCCTAGCAACCAGGCCAATTTGGTTGCTTAGGAGAACTGGCTGCAGTCACTCAGCACGCCCTGGATTCAAACTTGCGACTCCAGGGGTGGAAGTCAGCGTCAATACTCGCTGAGCTTCCCAGGCCTCCACAAAGTTAAATTTTGATTATAATAATGATGACAAAAAAAATAATTAAAATATAAACACACACTTTCACAAACTTTTTCAGGACAGGTTTTGTGAAGTTCTATTGCTTGTTCTGCATCTGATCAGCCTGAATGTAGCCCACTATTTTTGAAAGCTTATTTGTGATTTTTTTCTTATAGAGAAAGGTATATGAGCAACTCTTATTATTTAAACTTTGAGCATTTATAGTGTGTATTAGTAACTTTATTTTAATGCAAAATTATAATGGGCATTTTGTTCAAACATTTTTTCAGAAACTAAAAAAATCCTGTAATAATTTGCCAATTAAGTGTTATTATATCGAACCGAATCGTGAGATAACCATACCGTCCCATCTCTTGCTATGAGGAAAGCTCATTCACAGTGGCTTGCTCGTTCATTACAGAACTTTCTTTCTCACGTGAACACACTTTAAAGCAAGTCACTATCCACTGCTATTGAAAAGACAGACAGGTCTTTAGGTCAGACGGGACATTAGAAATTCCCCTTTTGTGTTCTGCTTAAGAAAGTCATACGGATTTGGAATGGCACGCGTGTAATTAATGATTACAGAAATCCCTTTTTTTTAGGTGAACTAATCACATTATCACCAAAGACAAAAGATGACATCTAAATAAAATTGTGTGTTTCATGAGTCTCTTATCACCATCACTGACCAGGCTGATGGCAAACATTGAGACTGTAGCTGCAGACATAACTGCCCATTGGATTGTACTCCAGAGACGCCAGAACACTCCCCTCACACAAGCACTCCTGCAACACACACACACTATAAAATCAATGCACTCCACAAATATTGGACATTACTAGACTGAATATCCTCAGCGCCATCTACTGGACACCCGTAAGCAATCAAGCAGACATTAACTCACTTAAACATAGCAGTGATGATCTCCCAGGTGACAGACAGCACACCCATCCAGATACTGGGCATCGTGACTGCCTTCAGAAACCCACTGAACTCAAAATACGTAAATGCTGGAGAACAGAACACACGGATGAATCATACTGAATAACAACTATGAGATTCAGAAATCAAATGAAGATAAATACTAGTTTTACCTGTCTTGGAGGAGACACTTTTCTTGTCCCAGTCCACCTGCAGGTCAAAATAGATTACAGTCCAGTAGGCAAGCAGAGCATATACGCCAACTTCTAACATCACGATCAAACCAGACAAGAGCGTCTGCAAGGATGCTGCTCAAAACCAAATAAAATTCAACAAGGAATGAATTTGAAGATGTAGGTCACATCAACAATACTCCATTTTTGTTTGAACGTCATCGTGTTTCAAGTATTCGGTAATACACAGGGCTTTCGAAAGTCTCCATTTTTGGAGGAGGAGGAAAACGCTTAGTGAAGGGATAATTGCATTTCTTATTTCTAAATATTTCTTCTTCAAAAGTACTACAACAATCTTTGATGGAAGCATTAACCTCTTCAACTCTGGTGCATTTTTGGGCTGCCACATGCAATTTTTCACACTCAAATTTAAAAGCTCACCATTTACATATACAGTGGGCTAATTGCCAAAAACAATTCTCATTTTTTCAGAAACTCCCCCAAATTACAAAAATAGACTCAAATGTATTCATTAATAATATTGTTTATTTTTAACAATCTTATGATAAGAATTTCTTTAAAACATTTTTTTTTTTGTCCTAAATTTTTAAGCATGAAATTCTGGTTCTGTTCAAACCATCTCCCTTCAAAAAATCGTATTTTATTCCACTATATGGCAGCAAGTACTAGTTGCTCTAATTGCGTAACACCTGGATAGGACACCACGTAAACAAACGAGTTTGTGTCTCCATACAGCTCTCTGTCTTTGGTGTGGGTCTGCGGAGCCAGAAGTTCACATGTTGATCATCCAGCAGAGAGAGGCACAGAGTGATCGTGAGGATATTAAAGAAGTTATAATTCCCAGACAGAATTATCAACACCTGAAGCAGGACCTGTAAAACACAAAGACATAAATCACAACACAGACACCCACATATAAATACAACATGAGACAGTCCCTCCCTCTCCAAACACTCACCTGCATATAGAAAGCGGTCAGCCTGTGTCTTCGTATAGGGCTGAAGAACAGGAAGGGAGCAGCAATCTCGATAACAAATGTTCCCACCACACTGAGTTTCTGGAACCACACCGGCAACTGGTGAGCAAACCAAGCCAGCGGGGTCGGTATACACTGGGTCTCATAGTGATAGGTTAAAGCTGATGAGACAACATAAAAAAAACTCATGGATGACTTTATATGACACACTAGTGTTGCCTATAAGCAGAAACACACACAATACTTTAACCACTGGGCATTTTCAACCAATACAAGGCAATACAACCAATGTTTGACGTTACTGATGTGTTGCCATTCTGGATTTGTACGTGGTTTACATGTGTTCATTAATATGATTTGATTTGAGTCACATGGACTTCTTTTCTGACAATTTTGGGTGCTTTTAAGCTTTCAAATGAGTCACTAAGAAATGCAAAGTATGGAACGTGCATAGGAGGACTGGTGAAAGTGGAGATTTATAGTAAAAAAGGACTTAAATATTGATCTGTTTCTCACCCACACCTATCATATCGCTTCAGAAGACATGGATTTAAAAACTGGAGTGGATGGATTACTTTTATGCTGACTTTATATGCTTTTTCAGCTTCAAAATTCTGGCCACTATTCACTTGCATTGTATGGACCAACAGAGCAGAAATATTCTCCTAAAAATCTTTGTGTTCAGCAGAAGAAAGAAAGTCATATGCATCTGGGATGGCATGAGGATGAGTAAATGAAAGAATTGTCATTTTTGGGTGAACTATCCCTTTAAGGAACAGAAATTGGAGGAAAACGGAATTTGAACCTGAATAGTAAAATTCCTTATGAGTCCCATTTTGTGTTCAGTAGAAGAAAGTCATGGGTTTGGAATAGGGCTGGGCGATATGGATTCAAAAAAATTGTATCTCTGCATTTTTCAGCCTATTGACGATATTCGATATATACTGTGTCTCAATAATTATGTATTTACTCTGAAATGGCTCAAATGTGATATATTTTTTAAATCAGAGGAACCATAATTTCATGCAAACAGCCAATGTAGCCAAGTAGATTCAATAAATTAAAGGCATTAAATAAAAAAACTATTTTTAAATAAAAAAGTCATGTTTCCCTGCAGTTCTGCACTAAATGAACACAAAGGAGAATGAGATCTAATCAAAGTCATTGATATGCACATTTATTTTTATATTTTATATACAATGATACATAGTAGCTTAAAAAAGCATTATCTACTTTAATATATTTTTACAAAAAAAAATTTGTAAATGAACTTGGTGTGCAAAAACAACACCACTTTGAAATATCACATTGAAAATCCGGTTGAATATTGCATGATAGTAAATTAGTACTGTGTGACCCATATTATTATATTATTATAAACCTGAATTATCATTACTATTTTGAGGATTAGATTTGGTTTATTTCAAATATATTTATTTTCTATTAACTTCGCCTGGCGCTTTTATTTTGACGGCGCTTCGCCTGGCGCTTTTATTTTGACGGCGCTTCGCCTGGCGCTTTTATTTTGACGGCGCTTCGCCTGGCGCTTTTATGTTGACGGCGCTGCGCCTGGCGCTTTTATTTTGACGGCGCTGCGCCTGGCGCTTTTATTTTGACGGCGCTGCGCCTGGCGCTTTTATTTTGACGGCGCTGCGCCTGGCGCTTTTATTTTGACGGCGCTTCGCCTGGCGCTTTTATTTTGACGACGCTTCGCCTGGCGCTTTTATTTTGACGACGCTTCGCCTGGCGCTTTTATTTTGACGACGCTTCGCCTGGCACTTTTATTTTGACGACGCTTCACCTGGCACTTTTATTTTGACGCCGAAAGTGCAGTGTGTAGTTTACAATGCACTGCATTTGGTGAAGCGCTGTGGTCCTCTCCTTTTTTGTTATACTGTGCCATCTTTGTAGATTTGTATAATAATTTGTAGCGGTTACTAAAGTTTGGAATTTCCAGAATGTTTGAACATTCAGTACTTTATTTCTTTCACAATGCATGTGATCTGCTCTAAAAGCGGTAAAAACATGCACGAGTCCCGTGCGTGTACAAAACAGTCCGTCGCCCATTCTGAAGCGCACACAGACCACGTTTATCTGTCTTCTATTGCAGCCCATTGCAATTTTATAATCACATATGACCATATTGCCATTTTGGTGTTATTTTGATTATTTAAAATTAGTCTACTGATGTGCTTTTTATGAAACTTAATGGCCAAATAAAAAGCACATTAAAATCATTGCGATATTCATGATATTGCTTACTTTTTAAATTGTCAGCCAAATTATCGTGATAACATCATGAATATTCTATATATACCGCCCAGCCCTAGTTTGGAGCGACATAAGAGTGAGCAAATACTCATTTTTTGGAGTGTAGCAAATCAAGAACATGAGGGCACAAACATGCTCCTCCCCAATGTCCTATCAGCTGATTTCTCACCTGTCAGACCCCACCAGGTGGGACATCGGCTGGTAAGTTTGACGACACCTGATGCAAACATCAGCCGAAACAACAGCCAGCGCACCAGCCAGAAAGTCACGTTGTCATGGAGACACACTTTCGAAGGCCAGGGCATGTTTATGGGAGCGACGAGAACGGCCAAGAAGCCCATCTCCAACAACAAGTTATCCCTGAGAAATGTTCAACATTTAAATCTTGGCATCTGATGTGCTGAAGTCATTTCACATGTGTTATGAAAGCAGCTCAAGACAGAAGTGTCACTATCATAAATTACACTAAGTGTCTCACAATGTCAAGACTGTTTTGTTGACATGGTTGCATAGAAGTTCGACAATGCCAGAGAATCAGAGAGTTACACAAGGAACTGTACATCATGAAATATGACCAAAAACACTCAATGTTGCAAAATCTGATACTCACCACTGGAAATATAGGAAGACTTGGCCCACCTAAAGAAACAACAAGCCAAAAATGTAAGCACGCTACGCATTCATCACTAATACATTGCTTTGTACAATCACACATTTACTCTGGTGATAAGTAGTGATTGACAGGTACTGTATGGGTTTACCAATGGCCTGTGCGGATTTCCAGAAAGCAAGATGGCCAATATATTGTAAATATGATATAAGTACAATTTAAAAAATTGTATAAAACTATTTAAGACAACATTTACTCAAGTCAACCAAAAACATTTGGAAACAGCTAAGAGCTGTGATTAGAAGGGTGTAAAAAATTATAACAACAACAACAACTTCATTACAAAGAGTTGCGGTAAATGCGAATACGCCCTACAACGTAAAGTATGGTTAAAAATTCAGTAAAAATTTCTGTCTATGTTAGGTATTAATGTAAACGCACAAACTGATCAAATGTATACCCTGAATGCACTGTAAGTCTCTTTGGATTAAAGTGTCCGCCAAATGCATAAATGTAAACGCAGTCAATTATGTCCTAAGAATGTAAAGAGAGGGACAAAAAGTGGATTTGTATCAACATAATGAAAGTATTTTTATTTTTTTTAATTTTTACTAGAATACTTGACACTACTGTTTAAAACTTAACCTTGTGCGACCCAGCGTACATATGCTTGGACGTTGTATTTTGACTTTGCTCTACGCAATGCATAATTTAAATTCATTTAAACCGACTGATCTCAGTTCAGAAGACTCTGGACTGTCAATAAAGGGTTGAACTTTCGGGTGTCACTTTCAAGAGTCATGTGACAAAACAACATGGCACCGATCACAGCAGAGTTTGTCTTTGGAGAAACGGCAACAAAACTACATCTGGTAAGAAACCCAATTACGTGTTTACATTGAAACCTGTTTGAGTCAATTGATCAGAGTCTCTAGCTCCATCCGATATGCCATTTTTAAACTCGAGTGATTTATCGTGAAACGCCACGCTGCTAAACACAATTTACACTATTAATTATTTAATGTGAACTTTAGTGCATTTTTTTTCTCAGAAATTCTATATTTAATGTGCATTATCACATTGAGAATCAATGGGTTCATCCAAAAGCTGAAAAATGTTGCTTTCAGAGGCTTTAAATGGAGTTTAAGGTGCATGTCAAACTGTTTCGAGAGCAGTGCAGACAGACAGCACACTGGAAGTTAAGTCATTCTCTAAATAGGGAGCAAGGGAGCATCATATAGCTTTCTATGCAGCCAAGTGCATTAACTCCTAACAAACGGTCAAACAGTTCAGTTTCAGGCTGCAGATGATGTTTGGATCACTCAACATGTTTGGTAGACATGGGACAATAATCAGTACATAGATTCAGGATTTATCATGTATCATTTTATTTTAACATGGTTGGCTGTGATTGGATGATGCTGGACATTACTTTGAATCAGAATTAATTCTGCTAATTTCTATGTAATGGCTGTAACGTCTCAAAAACATGAATAACCAACATTTCTGGAAACATAATAAACAATGATTTAAAAAAAATAAAAATCGGACTTTCTATAGCTTGGTATTATTTAAAATTTCACAACTTAGTGCCCGCTGTCCACATACACGATCAGCTAGACGGGCTGGTTTGAGTATTTCTGTAACTGCTGATCTCCTGGGATTTTCACACACAACAGTCTCTAGAATTTACTACAACTGGAAAAGTGAAACAATCTGTCTGTGAACAACTGTTAGAAAAATTATTAGATGTCCTAAACGACTTGCCAAAACTATAGTTTGCTAATATCAGATCTGTGGAGTGGTTAAAAAAATTAGTTTTAATGACTTCAACCGCATGTCAATAAATATTACATTTCTTCTTTCAATTTTTAAGTGATTTTTGGAGTAAATATTAGGTAAAATAAGTCTTTAAATTGCATTGTAAATAACAAAACATTATGATATTATAAATATAATAACAGCTATCAGCCTCCCTGATCTCTACATGTCAGCATAAAAAAAAAAAAAATATGATACATATCAGTATGTAAAATGAGTCTGTACCTGGCAGAGGGACAGGTAGAGTATCCAAAGCACCAGGAACACTCTGCAGTCTCTGAGCACAGGTACAGCTGTCGCCATTAAACTGATGAGAGCTCCGGTGAGGCTGAGCAGCTCCATGCACTGCTGGGTGTCCAAACCCAGATGAGGACCGAACCACAGCAGGGTGGGAGAATCCTTCAGCTGCTCCAGAACACTTTTACTAGAAACCCGCAGCATCCACCGTGCAGGTAACAAACCCTCATTTCCATACAGACCTACAGTAGTAGAGAGAGAAAGAGTCACTGAGTGTTTAAGAGACTGACAAAACAGTACTGTGGCAGTAGCATGGTACAGTGATGGCATCAAATGCCAATAACATGGTACTGCAAAATATATAAATATAATGGCATTACCATACCACATGTCTAAAAACATGGTAAGATCATGGCACTTTTTTGTAAGTGTGACTTTCTGCATGCATTTGTGCTAGAATGAAAATTTAGAGCATCTCTCTGCTTTTACTGTCTGAATGTTTCTGAACAGGCATCAACATGCTCCTTTATCTAATCTAAGAAGTTTTGCACACAGTTCTGCAAAATCAGCACCCATTTACGTATATAGTAATGTTACTTTCATTTGTTGTCATGTCTAATACTGTATCTATGCACTGTAAAAGTGCTGAAGTTAACATCCTGGACATTTCAACACTAACTTCAACAAACCATTTATCTAGCAGTACATTCAACTTCAGATGAACGGGAGACAAACATATATTTCCATTTAGAAATGTGTGTCTTATGGATGCATACAACTCTTTGGATGCAAAAGTACAGATTAATGCATGCAAGTTCAACTAACAAAATCTTGGCACACTCACCTGGAATCTGCACATAAAGAGACGCAAAAGCAAACATGTGGATTGCAGATAGGCACCACAAAAACATATGCCTGGGCAGTCTTATTTCTCCCATTGTTTTCGTGCAGTAAACTCCTAAAGGAAGCAGATATGTTGGAATTCACAGGGTTTACAATGCATCCACAGGACTGACTGAGCGACACGTCTAATATGCAGGAGAAAGAGACTCGAGACAATACTGCTGCGCTAATGAAACCTACTATGGTGAAGGCGATACTCATGAATATTAATTACGTAACAAGACGCTCGCCCAGGAAGCCAAACTTCACAATTGATTGGCTGACAGAAAGTCATTTAAAGGTGAGCGTTTAGGGTCCGACATAAAAATGTGTTCGATGTGAACGGACCCTACTGGCGAGGACGTGAAGGCTTTCTTTTTTTTTTTCTTTCTTCTCCATATCATGAATATTTATTACCTAAACTGACGCTCGCCCAAAAATAATAGCTGATTGGCTGAAAGGCAGACGTTGAAAAGTGGGCGTTAGATAACTGGCGAATTAACGGTTAGGATAAACTAATGAATATTAATTAGTTTTTTTTAAAAAATTTTTTTTTATATGCTTTGATTCAGTGCCACAAGAACAAGAGGTATTACATATCCACATAATCAAATTAACATTAGCTGCCAGAGAGAGAGAGAGAGAGAGAAAAAAAAAAGGAAGAAAATTACATACATTTCAATGCTTTCAGAGCATTACATGTTTTCAGTGCTTTTTTGTTTGTTCCAAAAGATTTACATATAATTTAAAGTCATTTATAAAATGTGCAAAATTTGGTTTACATTGAGCCCACTTCTTTTTATGTATATGGAATTTTCCTAACAAAATAAACAAATGTATAATATGTTGTTCTTTACAATTCAAATTTTCTTTTTCTGTATAAAAAAGTACATCAAATATACAAATTTCTATCATACTCTCCATTTTTCTGTTAATATAAAATTCCAAATCCTTCCAAATTAATCTTGAGTAAAGACAATGAAAAAAAAAGATGCAAAATAGTTTCTTTTTCTTGACCACAAAAATCACAGGAATATGAAATATTAAGCTTAAATCTTTTCAAAACATGCTTAGCAGGATAAATTCTATGAAGTATTTTGTGAGACACTTCCTTAACTTTGTTATTGATACAAAACTTATTTGGCAGTTTCCATGCTTTAACCCAAGAGATATTACCGAATAAAGAAGACCAAAAAAATCTTGCTGCCGGTAAGGACACAGAATAAAGAGCATTCCTTATAATCTTATTGCTGCACTGTTGTTTTAAAACATCAGCATCTTGGCAGTGTGGGCAGGTGCCAAATCCTGCTGGAAAATGAAATCAGCATCTTTAAAAAGCTGGTCAGCAGAAGGAAGCATGAAGTGCTCCAAAATGTCTTGGTAAACAGATGCAGTGACTTTGGTTTTCAAAAAACACAATGGACCAACACCAGCAGATGACATTGCACCCCAAATCATCACAGACTGTGGAAACTTAACACTGGACTTCAAGCAACTTGGGCTATGAGCTTCTCCACCCTTCCTCCAGACTCTAGGACCTTGGTTTCCAAATGAAATACAAAACTTGCTCTCATCTGAAAAGAGGACTTTGGACCACTGGGCGACAGTCCAGTTCTTCTTCTCCTTAGCCCAGGTAAGACGCCTCTGACGTTGTCTGTGGTTCAGGAGTGGCTTAACAAGAGGAATACGACAACTGTAGCCAAATTCCTTGACATGTCTGTGTGTGGTGGCTCTTGATGCCTTGACCCCAGCCTCAGTCCATTCCTTGTGAAGTTCAGCCAAATTCTTGAATTGATTTTGCTTGACAATCCTCATAAGGCTGCGGTTCTCTCGGTTGGTTGTGCATCTTTTTCTTCCACACTTTTTCCTTCCACTCAACTTTCTGTTAGCATGCTTGGATACAGCACTCTGTGAACAACCAGCTTCTTTGGCAATGAATGTTTGTGGCTTACCCTCCTTGTGAAGGGTGTCAATGATTGTCTTCTGGACAACTGTCAGATTCCCCATGATTGTGTAGCCTAGTGAACCAAACTGAGAGACCGTTTTGAAGGCTCAGGAAATCTTTGCAGGTGTTTTGAGTTGATTAGCTGATTGGCATGTCACCATATTCTAATTTTTTGAGATAGTGAATTGGTGGGTTTTTGTTAAATGTGAGCCAAAATCATCACAATTAAAAGAACCAAAGACTTAAACTACTTCAGTCTGTGTGCATTGAATTTATTTAATACACGAGTTTCACAATTTGAGTTGAATTACTGAAATAAATGAACTTTTCCACGACATTCTAATTCATTGAGATGCACCTGTACAGTTTTTCAAAAGTAACATCACACTCTTTGGAATTGCGTCAAAAACAACAGCAAATTCTCTTGGTTTAACTGGTAATTGAAATTTCTGAAGAAATTCAGTATATGACAAGTACCCATGGGAATTAACTAACTGTCTTACTAAAAGAATACCTTCCTTGAACCAAGTATGATAGAATAAAGATTTGTTTTTATATAATATGTCCTTGTTATTCCATATGAAATAGTTGTGGGGTGAAAAATTGTGCTTATACACCAATTTCCATGCTAACAGAGCTTGTCTGTGAAAACCGGCCAATTTAACAGGAATTTTGTCAACAGAAAAATTACATTTCAACAAAAAGTCTATGCCTCCAAGAGTATTAAATATATACTTAGGAAATGCATTCCAAGGACTTTCTCTATTCTTCATAAACTCTATCAACCATTTAATTTTAAAAGTGTCATTGAGAGTATCATAATCTAAGACCTCCAGTCCCCCTTGCTCTTTAGGATTACAAATTACCTCCTTTTTTAAATAATGTGGTTTTTTCCTCCAAATAAAGTTATAAAGAATCTGATCTAAATCTTTAATAGTCTTGGGAGGCACCTCTAACGATAATGACGTATAGACAGATCTAGATATACACTATATTGCCAAAAGTATTCACTCACCCATCCAAATAATTGAATTCAGGTGTTCCAATCACTTCCATGACCACAGGTGTATAAAATGAAGCACCTAGGCATACAGACTGCTTCTACAAACATTTGTGAAAGAATGGGCCACTCTCAGGAGCTCAGTGAATTCCAGCGTGGTACTGTGATAGGATGCCACCTGTGCAACAAGTCCAGTTGTGAAATTTCCTCGCTACTAAATATTCCACAGTCAACTGTCAGTGGTATTATAACAAAGTGGAAGCGATTGGGAATGACAGCAACTCGCCACGTAAAATGACAGAGCGGGGTCAGCGGATGCTGAGGCGCATAGTGCGCAGAGGTCGCCAACTTTCTGCAGAGTCAATCGCTACAGACCTCCAAAGTTCATGTGGCCTTCAGATTAGCTCAAGAACAGTGCGTAGAGAGCTTCATGGAATGGGTTTCCATGGCCGAGCAGCTGCATCCAAGCCATACATCACCAAGTGCAATGCAAAGCATCGGATGCATTGGTGTAAAGCACGCCGCCACTGGACTCTAGAGCAGTGGAGACGCGTTCTCTGGAGTGATGAATCACGCTTCTCCATCTGGCAATCTGATGGACGAGTCTGGGTTTGGCGGTTGCCAGGAGAACGGTACTCATCTGACTGCATTGTGCCAACTGTGAAATTTGGTGGAGGGGGGATTATGGTGTGGGGTTGCTTTTCAGGAGCTGGGCTTGGCCCCTTAGTTCCAGTGAAAGGAACTCTGAATGCTTCAGCATACCAAGAGATTTTGGACAATTCCATGCTCCCAACTTTGTGGGAACAGTTTGGGGATGGCCCCTTCCTGTTCCAACATGACTGCGCACCAGTGCACAAAGCAAGGTCCATAAAGACATGGATGAGCGAGTTTGGTGTGGAAGAACTTGACTGGCCTGCACAGAGTCCTGACCTCAACCCGATAGAGCACCTTTGGGATGAATTAGAGTGAAGACTGCGAGCCAGGCCTTCTCGTCCAACATCAGTGTCTGACCTCACAAATGCGCTTCTGGAAGAATGGTCAAAAATTCCCATAAACACACTCCTAAACCTTGTGGAAAGCCTTCCCAGAAGAGTTGAAGCTGTTATAGCTGCAAAGGGTGGGCCGACGTCATATTAAACCCTATGGATTAAGAATGGGATGTCACTTAATTTCATATGCGTCTAAAGGCAGATGAGCGAATACTTTTGGCAATATAGTGTACCTTCCGCCTTTGACAATAATACCCTCCCAAATAATGAGATGTCCCTCATTAACCACAAATTCAATTTCTTTTTAGTTTTCTCAATAATTGGTTCAAAATTTAATTGACTCCTTTGTTTTTCATTTTTACAAATTATTATACCTAAATATGTTAATTTATGTTTAACTGGAATGTTCTCCATTTCTGAAGAGGAGCAATCTTTGAGGGGAAATAATACAGATTTATCTATATTCATTTTTAAACCTGAAACACCAGTGAATTCCTCAATATATCTAATTATTTTTGGTACTTCAAATTTGTTTTTCAAAAACACTGCAGTGTCATCAGCGAACTGGCGAATATTAATTAGGTTGCGATCACGGAAGGTCACCAAGAAACGTCAAAATAACTTAATATTAATGAGTTAAGCCTTCGTCATAGTAAGGTTCGGGAAATTCCACACGGCTGCAGCACCACTGGTGTAACTGTTTATTTTTAGGTTTTTATTTTTGTTTTCTTTATTATACCTTTATTAATCCTTAGTAGTTTTTCCCATTGTTGTTTTGCTATTATGCACACGCCTATTTAAAACAATGAGCGTGGCCACACCCACCTAAAATTGTGGATTTTTGTCTTATTACATACCTGCCTAGAGGTTCAGATGGGAATAATTATTAAAGTGTGTTTTATTTGCCTAACTGCTTATCCATAAAATAACATGGCTTGCTAGCTGATGTGGTACTTCGTGTTGGTGTCCTTTCAAATTAAAATAAAGTTTAGGTCTTAAAACGGTCTCTGAATTTATCAGCTTCATGCATTTGTGGTATCAACCAGTTGTGGTCTCATTTTCATAAGAATCGAACGTCTAAGACATCTCGGTTAACAGGGGAACAAACTAAACAAGGACAAATCACACCAGAGCCATAAGAGTTTTATTTAATTATATCGTATTAATGTGCAATTTTGATATGTCCTCAGGCAAACACATATACAAAATAATAGCAATAAAAGTCAGTCAACAAGGGAGCGGAAGACTCAACAAGCCGCCCACCTCAACCAGTCTTTAGTCTCCTCTCTATCCCAGTCTTCTGTACATTCATGTGTCCCACGGGCAGTTCATTGTGAGCATGCCTCTACCCCTAAAATATCTCTTTATCTTATTGATTAACTGGCATTGCACATGCAAGGAAACAGGACCAGCCTCACAGAAGTCTGGCCTAAACATTTTGATAAACAAAAAAGCACATATTGTGGCACATGAAAGCAAGCAAACACATTTCCAGCATTTGACATGATTATAAAAAAAAAAAAATCAGTAGGATGTGACAAGAAATGTCTAACTTGAAACCAGAATGACAGGTTCAGTATTTAAAATCCCGAACGGCGAGTGCCTCAGTAGTTTATTCCAATACTGAAATACAAAACATGGCCACTTATAGAGATGTTGACAGATTTAGCAACTTTTTACAATCACACAGACACTCTATAGACCTTTTGAATTTGTAGCTGCCGCAGCCTCATGCGAACAAAATGAACAATGGCAGACATCCTTTTTGAAAGGCTTCTGATGGAGGGATTTTAAAAGATTATTCCATTAATGGGCTAAAATATGACACTCTAGAGAACTAACCAATCAGGTCGCAAAGAGATCATACACGTGTCTAGCTTTAACTTATTTTTGGATTTATTATAGTTTGGTTGGTACAGCAGTTTTAACGTGAACCAGCTTCATATGGCATAAGATGGCATGGTTCTGGTTAAGACTAGCATACTTAGAGGTTTTTTTTGGTGTGTGTGTGTATGAGGGTTCACGTTCCCTCCCCACCATTGGAGGTCTGTGTGGTCGCCGACTGTGGCTGTACTGAAGTCGCCTCAAGTTCGGATTCTCGAACAAAGATAACAGCATCCCCGCTAACGTTTATTAGGCACTGCGCCTGAAAAGCAAACACACAACACATGCATAAATTAAAGATGGTGATCAGTTGAGTATACATAAGCTTGCATGTGTGACTATGTACATATTAACCTGGTTCTTGTTAGGGTTCTCCATAAACACACACTCCTTCATGCTGTAGGAGACGACAGCGTTTCCTCCAAGAGCAGCAACGTGGGCGCGAACCATTGCAAATACTTCAGCTATGAATGTATGAAGAAACCCACTCACACCTCCCTCCTAACACGCACAAACATACAAACAAGGTTAAAATTTCTCATGAGTAATCAAATTTTCCTAGATCAATTAAGGTAAAAGAGTTCAGTGTCAACATACTGTAACGTTCAGAACTCAAAACGTCTTCCCCAGTCCAAAAACGCCATTTACTGAAAGTAAGCTGCAAAAATGGCTTGTTCTGACATCCATATTTACACATCATTTACAGATCATTTCAGTCTAAATCTTAACAGTTTGTGCAGTGCATCGTTTTCTGAACCTATCAAAATGTAATGTGAGATTTGTAATGAGGCTGTTATTAAAGGATGGGGCAGTTAAAAACTATATATTGTACCCGACATCAAACCTGCAGCTTTTGAGTAAGTTCAGAAAAGTGCTGTATCTCTTTTCACATGTGAAAATGCTGTTTACATAGAAGTCTGAAAGGCACAGCAAGAAAAAAACTGCCTGTTTAATTGTAGGGTTAGGGAGAGTAATGAAAACTGAAATTAGGACTATTTTTGGCGCAAAAAACTAGTGATCGACCGATATGGGTTTTTCAAAGGCCGATGACAATATCTAGAGAGCAGGGTAGCCAACAGGCCGATATAATGCCGATATACAGTTGTGCTCAAAAGTTTGCATACCCTGGCAGAAATTGTGAAATTTTGGCATTGATTTCGAAAATATGACTGATCATGCAAAAAAACTGTCTTTTATTTAAGGATAGTGATCATATGAAGTCATTTATCATCACATAGTTGTTTGGCTCCTTTTTAAATCATAATGATAACAGAAATCACCCAAATGGCCCTGATCAAAAGTTTACATACCCTTGAATGTTTGGCCTTGTTACAGACACACAAGATGACACACACAGGTTTAAATGGCAATTAAAGGTTAATTTCCCACACCTGTGGCTTTTTAAATTGCAATTAGTGTCTGTGTATAAATAGTCAATGAGTTTGTTAGCTCTCACGTGGATGCACTGAGCAGGCTAGATACTGAGCCATGGGGAGCAGAAAAGAACTGTCAAAAGACCTGCGTAACAAGGTAAATGGAACTTTATAAAGATGGAAAAGGATATAAAAAGATATCCAAAGCCTTGAAAATGCCAGTCAGTACTGTTCAATCACTTATTAAGAAGTGGAAAATTTGGGGATCTCTTGATACTGACAAGGTCAGGTAGACCAAGAAAGATTTCAGCCACAACTGCCAGAAGAATTGTTCGGGATACAAAGAAAACCCCACAGGTAACCTCAGGAGAAATACAGACTGCTCTGGAAAAAGATGGAGTGGTTGTTTCATGGAGTACAATACGACAATACTTGAACAAAAATGAGCTGCATGGTCGAGCTGCCACAAAGAAGCCAATGCCACAAATGACAACACCTTGACACGCCTCACAGCTTCTGGCACACTGTAATTTGGAGTGACGAGACCAAAATAGAGCTTTATGGTCACAACCATAAGCGCTATGTTTGGAGAGGGGTCAACAAGAATACCATCACCACTGTGAAGCATGGTGGTGGCTCACTGATGTTTTGGGGGTGTGTGAGCTCTAAAGGCATGGGGAATCTTGTGAAAATTGATGGCAAGATGAATGCAGCATGTTATCAGAAAATACTGGCAGACAATTTGCATTCTTCTGCACGAAAGCTGCACATGGGACGCTCTTGGACTTTCCAGCACGACAATGACCCTAAGCACAAGGCCAAGTTGACCCTCCAGTGGTTACAGCAGAAAAAGGTGAAGGTTCTGGAGTGGCCATCACAGTCTCCTGACCTTAATATCATCGAGCCACTCTGAGGAGATCTCAAACGTGCGGTTCATGCAAGATGACCAAAGACTTTGCATGACCTGGAGGCATTTTGCCAATGGGCAGCTATACCACCTGCAAGAATTTGGGGCCTCATAAACAACTATTACAAAAGACTGCATGCTGTCATTGATGCTGAAGGGGGCAATACACAGTATTAAGAACTAAGGGTATGCAGACTTTTGAACAGGGGTCATTTCATTTTTTACTTTGTTGCCATGTTTTGTTTTATGATTGTGCCATTCTGTTATAACCTACAGTTGAATATGAATCCCATAAGAAATAAAAGAAATGTGTTTTGCCTGCTCACTCATGTTTTCTTTAAAAATGGTACATATATTACCAATTCTCCAAGGGTATGTAAACTTTTGAGCACAACTGTATATATCACATCACACATTTTAATATGACAGTAAATGACGTACATAAAATTGCAAAAAAATTGAATTCACTTTTACTTGGCTTACACAAATATTATATTTCTAATAGTAGAAAATGCATCTTTAAAAAAAATGGGATTTTATAGGAGCTTCTCCTGGTTTCTGTGTAGTCATACCAATTTACTATTTGTTAAACAAATAAATTGTTAAAACATTTTAATAACAGGAAAAAGGAAATAAGAGTGCACACAGTATTCCAGTAACTGCGGACGGTGTGCACGCATTAACAATCGCATTTTCTCAAAATGCCGCATTTTTAGGATGCTTTGTCAAGTTAAAAGTACAGTGGAAACTTTGAAAATCACATCTCAAGATTCCTGTATTCTCTGGTGTTTTGCCACCTGTTGTGCTTCCACCGTGAGCGGTTCTCATTCTTTGGCTGCGCTGCTTGTGAGGTTTGTTGAGGCACGCTGCCACCTATTGATGCGGCTCATATAAACAGATGTACTTCAAGCTTGAATTGCTCATGGGCGTAGATTTGGCTTGACTACTGGGGGGAATTGCAGCATGAAGCATCTACATGTTTCCATTGATCATGGTATAAATATTGGGGGGGGTTGTACTTGCTTGTTTTGATTATTGGGGGGGTTACCTCCCCCCATCCCCCCTGGAAACGACGCCCCCAAATGCATACTTTTATTAAGGGAATTTACGTACGCATCAGTGGGCATGAATAATTGCGTACATTTTTTTAATACTTTATTTTTATATGATTAATCGCAATAAATTAACACGCTAAATGGACAGCCCTCCTTTAAACATGAACTCATGCGCATCTGCTGAGTCAAGGTACTGTTTAAAAGGGACTTTGCACACCGGTCTATTATTGTGATAACACTATGGCACGTAACAACAAAACGAACTGTGATTGAAAGTTTGCATGCATCAGACAGCTCCTTCACATGCAATCAAGTTATTATCGGCACCTTCACCGCTCGCAAAAATAATCAGACAAACGGGAAGATTTATCGGCATATGCCGATAATTAAAAAAAAAAAAAAAAAAAAACTCTACTAACATCTTAAGTGGACTTCAGGGAGAAAAATTAGAGGAAAAAAGTATGACGTGACCACTTAAAAGTGTGTACCTCTCTCAGTGAGGTGGTCTCTCTAATGAAGAACATGTTGATGATGCCAAGATATTTGATGATCTTTGCTCCAGGAAGTAAAGAGAGGGGAGTCATTTTGACCACTGTGACAGAACTGCCAGAGTAGGAGCGATTCCTCCGAAGAGAACGAGAGTGACCTTCCGGCAACGGGCTGGCCTTCTCCAGAGAAGATGCTGTTTAGAGTAAGACAGAGCGAGAGAGAGGGGTAGAGAGAAAGACGAGAGAGAGAGAGAAGAAAGAACGGGGTGGGAAGATACCAGACACGGCCTTCAGAGGGCGCACTACAAGACCAACGGATGTGACGAGACAAACATAGCACAGTGTGACCAAGAGAAAGGGATAAGTGTGCATTTGTGTGTTGCTCAGATCAGCTGCATGTGATCAAAGCAAAGCAATGGCACTGCATCATGCAAATAAACACCATGCAAATACAGAGGGACAGAGAGAGAGAGAGAAAGAATGAATGCCGCATGTCGAATCTCCCTTGATCAATCAGGAGGGAGGAGTCTTTCAAATCAAGAGTGTGAAAGATCTCATATCACCAGTCAGAGCTGTAATTCATCATACATTACGCTGCATCACAACTGTTCCACAGAGTACCAATGTGTGTGCAGCTTTGTCAGTGGACTGGATAACCTGTAAAGTCATGCTGATGATTCAATGATCACATTAGCACATTAACAAAAGTTAAAATATAAGATCATTGAGACACAACTGAATTACTGATTGTCTTCATCACGGTCCATTATTAGGGTTCAGCCTCAACTTTCACACTCTGTCAATCAAGTTTGTTCAGATCAGCGTATGGCAGCAAGGCTCTTTAACTTTTGGATGCAGGACATTTGTGTGTAATGTATGTATGAGTAAAGACCACAGTCAGAGTAGACATCATATTAAATTTGATAAGAAATAACGTTAGTACAGGCTTGCTGCAGAGTTTTTAAAATCAAATGTAAGACTTTTTTAAGACTCTGGAGGACGCAGCGCATGCATTTATTTAATTAAATCATATTCTTTTGAAGTTTGATAATCACATTAGGTCATATCACGATTCCTGTCTTTCTGCCTCCAAATTTAAGACCTGTTTAAATAAAAATGAAGACTTTTGTTGTATAAAAAGATATTTAAGATGTTTTATGACCTTACATTTTGGAAAACTGAATTAAAGACATTTCAAGGCTTTTTAAGGATCCGCGGGAACCCTGTAGTACAGTCAATATGTTGACTTGCCCTTGGGTCTCAATCATTCAGCCAAAGAAATATTGAAGAAACAAATTTAAACTTGGGTTGTGAAAATTAGACGTGCCCTCCAAGCTTTGTTGTCATTCATGTCAAATTAAAGGGATAGTTCACCCAAAAATGACAATTCTGTCATTATCTACTCGTCATTGTGTTCCTTTTTTTGTGGAACACATTGCAAGCAGAATATTCCGGCTGCTCTTTTTCATACAACAGAAGTCATCGGCAGTCAAGCTCTAAAAAGGACATTACAGGGGTCATGTCATGAGGAATCTTTGTCATGAGAAATATTTTGACATATAAGAGGTCATTGTACTACAAAATCATACTGTACGTTTCAGAACTCAAAACGTTCCCTCCGGTCCAAAAAAAAACATTTATTGTTCCCACTTTGCAAAAACAACTCATTTTGAAATCGGTTGCATTGTGACATCATTTAAGTAGCCCCGCCTCCACAACATACTTAATCGTTGAGGTGAATTGATAAAGAGAGAGCGGCTGAGGTACTCAAACTCTGAAGCTGGTACTATTGTTACTGTAGTTTGCTTTTAACCAACGTAAAGATTAAGTTGTAGAACAACGTCCTAAGACGTTGTTGTGCTCCTGGTTGTGAAACAACTGTATCTCTGCATAGGATCCCTATGTTAGGAATAAGTGGCTTAAATTTATGGTAAATGGTCTGCACTTATATAGCGCCTTTTTAACCTTAGCGGTTCTACAAAGCGCTTTACGCTGTGTCTCATTCACCCATTCACACACACACACTCACACACCAATGACAGCAGAGCTGCCATGCAAGGCGCTGGCCTGCCACTGGGAGTAACTTGGGGTTCAGTGTCTTGCCCAAGGTCACTTCGGCATGTGGAGTCATGTGGGCCGGTATTGGACAACCCGCTCTACCACCTGAGCCACAGCCGCCCACATTATTTAAACAAAGTTCCTGAACATGTCAGTGTGGAATTAAACACTTATTAGGCACATTTCTCTAAGGATTGTTTTTGAGAAGGATTATGATTCAGGCTTTGCAAAGAAACTTGTATTGAAAGATGGAGCAATGCCAACTATACTGGACATGACAGTAATGCTGGCGAGTAACAAATTTAATACTACTATTTCTGTCTGTCTGTGTTTGTTGCAAAATAAACCATGAACTCCAACGCAGAGCGGATCGTGCTTATTACACCACTAGTTACCAAAAAAAAACCAAAAAAACTTAATTGCTCACGAAATATTGATTTGAAATTAAACTATTTGTAGTATAATCTGGTAAGGGTCAGGGTTCCCATTCTTTTCAAGGCACAGTTTTCCAGGACATTTTATGTTCCCAACAAGTGTAATATTTAAGCAAAAAATACATGCATCCATTTAAATCAAGCATTTATTTTGGCATTTCGGTGTGTTTTGGACGGTAGATAAACAGTACGTTACATGGACATAGTGTGATTATTAATCCCCGTAAAGCTGTGACTTAATCAAATAAATGCATAGTCTGTATGTGCTGCACACTTCAGAGTGCTCTGCTCTCCGTCTTCTCATACACATACACACACACACACACACACACACACACACACACACACACACACAGAGCGTGCGCGATGATCATGATGAGGTGTTTTCAGTTTATGAGCAGCCGGCTTCTCATTAATTTTGATGCGCGCATCACTTGAAGATTACATATTTATGAATACATTGTGAATTCGTTTTCAAAATAATTAGTGGTCAAACTGTCATTGTTGTCTAAAGTTTATGACTCAAATGTTTTTGTGGTTAACACAACAGCAATGCTGGAACAAAAAAATCGTATTTTGTGCTATAGCAATACTTAAACTATTTAATCGGAGCAAAGCAGAGATGACAGCAGATGAGCAGAAAAAAATATATGTCACAGGGCTTCGTTCACGACAGTTAACCGTTGATGTTTCACAATGCGCAGCTGCCGGCAGTGTTAAAACGATACCAATTTGTGTATTTGAGTCACGATCGTTACCATGTCTTTGTGCATGTAACAAAAACCATGCTAGCAACACAGTCAAACAGTTCTATTATACTAAAATATTTTCCAGGACAATTTATTCTTTTCCAGGACATCCACACGTGTTTGGTGGTGGGCCTTTATTCTGCAAAGATGTCAGCCAATCATAACAGTGATGAGGGCGAGACAGGTTGGAAAAAGGTCATGTAATACTACATATTATAACTGTGCAAAAAGCTTTACTAATATTATAAGTGAACCTTATAATATTAAAAAAAAAAAAAAAAAAAAAACTCATGACATGACCCCTCAAGTCCATAAAAGTAGTCCATATGACTTGTGTGCTACATTCCAAGTCTTCTGGAGCCACACGATAGCTTTGCGTGAGAAAGTCTTGCCTTCCACCCTATTTCTCTCTTTATCCATTTGTCTTTCAAGCTTCTGGGTGTTCAAAACTGATGCTTTGATGCTACATGCGAGAACCAATGAAGGCTGTGCAGTTTCTTCTCCTCCTACTTCTGCTTCTTCTATGGGGTAGAGTGTTGATAGAGGGTCTTGCATGTATTGCGAACGCGCTAGATTTGAATGTGCAGAGGTATGAATGAGATTTGGATAGAGATATTTAATATGACATCCACCCTGAATGAGGTCTAGGTGATTGTATATGTATGTGTATGCGAGTTTGTTTGTATGCATGAGTTTGCGTGTGTGCTCCTACTTGTTTTAACTGATCCACGTCTTATGGTGTGAGCTTTCAGTCTAAGCTGCTCTATCCAGGAGCTGCATCTGTCTGCAAAGGAACTGTAATCAACTGAGGGGGCTAGACACACACACACATACACACATGTAAACGGACATTCAAATACAGATAAACACGCACACATATGCACACATGCGGTCAGAAGACCCATGAACACGTACATCCGCACATGGATACACAACAAAGCAACAGAGAATAGGAATCAGTACACAGAAAGAAAGAAAAAAGAAAAAAGGGGTAAAATGGATGATGCTGGGGTGTGTGCTGCAGCACTTCAATCTGTCACACACAAAAGGAGCAGAAATCAAATGAAAACAACCCTTTTGCCTTCAGAACTCTCAGCAAAGAATTCTGTACTGACCTCTGGCCGACAGATGGCTGCCCAAAACATCTGATAGACCTGTGATAACAAAAAGGAAGCCAATGTTAAAGGGGACATAAAGAAAAACAGAATTTTCCCTCCTCTTTTTAACCTCCAACTCTGGGGCATTTTTGGGCTGCCACATGCAATTTTGTAAATCTGGTTCTATTCACTACATCTCCCTCCAAAAACTGTTTTATTCCACTCTATGGCAGCAAGCACTCATACAAATATTTTTTCCTCTATCACCTTACATCACAATATACAGATCTGAAATGTAGGTGGAGCTCTAATGCATTTTAGCCCTCACAGATGTGCTCGTCCATAGACATTCAGTCTAATTTTCAGTTCATGCACCACCCCCATTGCTTCATCGAATATTTCAGCCTCTGAGTGGACTAGAAGCTCAATAGTAGTCGATAACATACATTTCCGATGATTTGTTTAGCATGCTTTTCCTGCTAGACCACATATTTTGTTCTGGACATCTAAGATATAACATTGGATTATTCACAAAAACAAGCTCACAGACAAGTACAAAATGCCTAATTTTTTTTGGAAAACTGCCCAAGATAAAAGCAGATATAAAGTTTTTAGCTATTTGGGGCTAACAGCAGCAGTGATCAGCACATAAAAGAGACGTTTGTATCTAATGTCTTTCAAATATCATATTTCACTTTGTGATTCCTTTGAAATTCTTTCAAACTGTGGTATTAGGGCAACAAAATAAACTGTACAGTCACATTCCTGGAAGTGAGAGCTTTCATTTGATATGTGATTTGTCTATTTAAGGGCTATTTGAAAGATTTTTACATTCATATTAATATTTCTACGACATGACCTCTAGGTGGCGCTGATGTGTGACATGAATGTTTTCAGGCCTTATTTGTTATGTTATGTAACAAATTCAGAAGTGATGGTTCAGATTCTAAGCTTTCAGACGATACCTCATATGCCTGACTTATGTATTCAGAGACTTGAACATTTTAAGCGTATACTTTTTTCGCAATATAGCACCCCCTTTTGGACCCGCTGGCGGGTCCGTTGCGTTTAAGAGATTAAATAAAAACTTTGACGTACTCTAATGTTCAAAAAGAAAAGCTCCCTCTCCAGTCTACCCAAACCCTTTATTGAAACTAAGCTACTAAAAATCGGCATGGTACTGATGTTTAAATCATGAGCTCATTAACAAATGACCATCCACACCTATACATCAACGATTCAATTTTCAGCAGTCTTTTTTTTTCTCCCCTTTTTCTCCCCAATTTGGAATGCCCAATTCCCAATGCGCTCTAAGTCATCGTGGTGGCGTAATGACTCGCCTCAATCCAGGTGGCGGAGGACGAATCTCAGTTGCCTCCGCGTCTGAGACCATCAATCCGTGCATTTTATCACGTGGCTTGTTGAGCATGTTACCGCGGAGACATAGCGTGTGTGGAGGCTTCACGCTATTCTCCGCAGCATCCATGAACAACTCACCACACACCCCACCGAGAGTGAACCACTAATCCCGACCACGAGGAGGTTACCCCATGTGACTCTACCCTCCCTAGCAACCGGGCCAATTTGGTTGCTTAGGAGACCTGGCTGGAGTCACTCAGCACGCCCTGGAATCGAACTCGCGACTCCAGGGGTGATAGTCAGCTACCCAGGCCCCCAATTTTATGAAGTCTTAAAGATACAGTAGCAAAGACAACATGTTTAATTCTAAGGGCCAGATAGAGGGTGGAAATGGTGATGTAAAACGAAATTATGAACTTTACCTTGATTATAAGTAAACTTCTGGGGAATAGTTATAGTGCCCTTTTAAAACTGCAGCTTAGATATGAAATAATCTTAAGAGTAGAATATGCTCTTGTTTATTTTACCTGGTTAATTTTGGTGTTTAAATGTGCTTTAGAAAATAAAGTTGTATTGCATAAAAAAGTATTTAATTTTAATTGTTCTGTATTGTACTGTTTGAAAGGATTGATTAGGACATAGGTAAATAGGTAAAGGGTTCAGGGTTCAGGCTATACCTTTGGTGGAGCTGAGAGGGTTTGGAGAAGACAACTCCGCATTGAGCTCCAGACTGAACTGAAGTTGCTCGTCATTTTCTGTTATTGCTGCAAAGGACACGAGACAGTGAAACTCAGATTTTTAGAGAAGTGTGATGAACATAATACACAATTATAGACCATGCTTACCCTTTATCAGGGTCTTGTCCCCACTTTGTCTTCCATTCTCAAGAGTCTGCTCTTTGTTAAAACTCATTGCAACAGCTGTCACCGCCACCTGTCAAATCAAACATTGACCAGTAACATGAAACAGAGATAAAAGGATGAGAATAAAACTGACTTTAAGGGCTCAATTCTTCATTTTTTTTTTAAACATTTGTAATACTAGAAAATGAATGTTTAATATAATATTTAACAATGGCAAATGTTTTACATCTACTTTTTTGCATTTACAGATGCTATTATCCCAAGTCCATTCATGTAGTACATTATGTCAGCATGCGTGCTTCAATTTAAGAATGTAAACTTGCGATGGTTATGAAGTGGTTTCAGTACAACCAATTAACAGCTGTGTTCTCACCTGTATGAGCTCATCTTCAGGTATGGCCACTGTGAAGTTCAGGTGACAAAGACAGCAGGGGACCATCGACCGCAGTTTGAAGTAAAAACTCTACAGACCACATATGTTTCACAGGCTTACGTTAAAGTAGTGATTAGCAAAAAAAACTCAAACAATTTAACTATGATTCTACTGATCTTTCCAGATCACGCTCAGAGCACATGAGCAAAAAAATGTCTTCACCTTAAGCAGGTTCTCACAGAGGTCACTGAAAATCTTATTCAGTCCCTGATTGGTTAGGTTGGCGTTAAGGCGGAAGACCCTCACAGAGGTAAACATCTGATACACAAGAAAAATATGACGGTACATGGATCAACACGCTCTGAGGAGAACATTTACCACCATCTCAAAAATGGTGGTAAATTAAATGTGTGGCAGACATTAGGACAAGAGTAATGTTCTTCATTGTTAAATTTGTATATTGCTGATTGGATCCTTTGATGATAATAAAATGCTCTGCATTTCTCTCGCTTTTCTGCTTTTGTTGAGTCTTGAAAAAGTAAAGGACAAGAACTGATTCAATGCGTTGAACGGTACCTGTATAGCTGAAGTCCAGTTCTGAATCCCAGGCATGATTTCAGTGTTGCAGCTGTAGAATCCTGAACGAAAGGCAAGAGAACACACCCACACATGTGTACATACAGTCCAGGATACATTGATATACAGTTTAACAATGGCAGACTCCATAGTTGAGTAGAGATGTGTACCTGGTGGCGTAGGGACATCAGTCAGAAGTGCATGTATATCTTCCACAGCGTCCGTGTCATCAATCTAGAAGAGAATCAAAACATCAGGCGGACTGATCCACCTATCAGTCCATCCACAGTATAAAGTTATCTCACCTCCAGTACAAAGGCATCCTTCTTTCCATAGGATAAGTCTAGTTCCGACACCTCATCTGAGCTCTCCGAGTGAGAGCGGAAGAGGCGGGACCTCTGCCGGGGCTCAGGGATCGGTGAACCAATTATCTCTTCCACAACCTCCTATAAGAGAAACAAATAAATAAACAAAACAACGAGTTTTAAGTTCTGACTCAAAACCTAGTGAGCTGCCTTGCAAAACTGCATTTCGGGGTAAAAATCGCTCATTAGTAACAAACAAATCCCTAAAGTTGCTCAAAGTAACCAGAGAGCTAATGTAGCACGTAGATGTGCATGTGTTTGTGTGTGTACTTACAGGTGGATTGACTTCATATATTTCTTTGTTTTTAGCAATGGTGTCATTGATTTTCTTTTGCATATTGTAGATGTGCTGCTCGTATGTGATGTCGCTGGGAGTTTTTCCTGCTATCTGGATTCCTCCCGGACTGGGTAACGCTGTCAGATAGACTCCTGTGGCAGACTGGACATTTACACAGCAGATATAAGAAGCAACACATTCAGTCATGTTTAATAAACTGAGCATTGTGTGTAATGGCAGACTGACCGCCAGTCCTAACAGCATGGTCTCTCCCACGCTGATCTGGATGCGCATACCGAACAGAGCGTTCATGCCCCGTAGCTTCAGCTTGTTCATCAGCTGTGTGTGGAGCTCGTACTCTAGAAATGGAAGAAGGTTGCTAATGGCCGTGGCGTTACCCTCCCCCTGGGCCTTCTTTTTAGTCCGACAAAGCCTACAGTGGGGTGGATATTGAGTCAAGTGAGAAAGGAACAGACAGAAAACTTCTACAGCTTAAGGTGCACATTATGTGTCCACATGTGCGTATGTAAACAATGCATATAAAGAGAATACCCGGAGGATCTACCTGGCTTGAATGAGGCAGCCCTTGCCGGTGATGTTGGCTTCAGTCGGCAGGTCAATTGTGGTGAAGAGAACATCGGGCACTTTGTAGCGGCGACAGCAGTAGCAGTTAGTGAGCTGAGCAGGAAATGGTATATTCAACTCATCGTACGGTATGTGACAGAAGCCACAGCCAGGGGGCGCCACCTCCTCAAATCTGACAGACATAAACGCTGCAATTAGTACAGCATAGCGTAAGGTAAAATACAGACAAAAACACACTATCCAAGCAACCTCATGAGGTAAGGGAGAGTAAATACCATGTGTAAACGTCAGTGTGAAATAAAAAAATACAAAATTTGTAAAGATGACATTATTTCTTAAATATAAAAACGCACAGGCAACTGTTTTTCCCTTTGTTATGAAGTCCTCTGGACTTGACTTGGTTAGTAGCTGTAAAAACCGTCCTTAGCAAACACACACAGACACACACACACCGATATGATTAGTACTGTTTAGTATTGAGATTAAAGAGATAGTTCACCCAAAAATTAAAATTCTGTCATTATTTACTCACTCTCAAGTCATTCCAAACCTTTATGACTTAAGAGGACGATTTTCAGTGAATAACATGCATTTCAGTCTGTTCCTCTCACACAAAGCTTTCGTACGGCTTCAAAAGACTTTTTGCGTGAACTACTTCTATGGTGCGTTTATGGCACTTTTTGTCATTTTTGAACCTCAACATCCATCTTCACTCATTACAATTGTATGGTAAAGAGCAGCGTGAACATTCTTCAAAATTTCTCCTTTTGTGTTCCACTAAACAAAGTCAGAGACAGGCCTCCACACTGCAACTAAACGGTCATATTTTGCAACCATTTTTCCTGCCAGTGCAACTTAATTTTGTTTCAGGTCGCACCGGTGCAATGGCAAAAGAGGAATGAAACCTTGCTATCTGCTACCCTGGTCAATTATTAGCAAGCCTCAATGAACAGAGCCGGCAAGCACAGAGCAGGTGCGTTTACTTGTGACCCGGTCTCACCCGCACAGCGCGGATCATTATAAACAGCCCTGTAAGAATAACTGAGAAACAGCACGAGTCGCGGAACACATCTGAATTCAGCACAGAATTTTCTGCTGCAAACCACTACAAAACATCACTAGCTATGTTTCCATCCAAGTTGCAAAATTAATATATGCGAAAAATCAGAATATCGCAAAAACAACGTGCGGATAAAGCCGCGTTTCCATCCCTTGCATTCAAAAGAACAAAAGTGCCACTTCCAGGGGAATTGTAGCAACTGTGTGACTCTTTTATTAATAAAATACTCGCGGTTAAGGACGTGCAGACAAAACACTTTAATAACTTGTCTCATGATTGGAAATGACAGGGCGTCACACAGTTTTGCGAGCACTGTGTGTGTGCGTTCCTGCATCAAGACTTTGCGGAGTGGATCTATAAGATATTTTTCTAAAGTACCAATAAACCTGCTTTTTGGGAAAAAGTGCAAGTTTGTGTTCAACTTATTTGCTCTGCAGACTCTATGCAGGCTTTGGATTTTTAGGACACCGGTATTTCAGAATGACCAGAGCAAAAATTCGGATGCGATGATTGGTCCGCAGGTCGTCCAGTTATAAATGCATTATTCAGTCACGTGACGTTTTTGATGCACATCTTGTATTTCTGTTAAATTCAATAGGAGTTTATTCGGTATATGTGTTTCCATCATAGTTTATGAGCATTTCTTCTTTTCGAATTAAAAACGGATCCACCTCAAACGAACGTATACGGTTTACGCTCATTTTGGAGATTTTATTCGCACTTGGTGTCTCCATCCAGCAGATTTTATGCAATATGCCAAAATGCGCATAAAAAAGCGCTGATGGAAACATAGCTAATGTCTCAATGAGTAAACTAGCTTAAAACAAAATAAATGAGAACACATTTCAATCCGCACATTACTATATTAACAAAAATTTTACATTAATTTACTATAGCAACACTAACTGTACTAACTATAGTATTTAAGGAAGAAATATATTCACATTCAATATTATTAATATAAATAAAAATATATAAAATGTACATAATATATACATAAAATGTAATTCTAATAAATTTACTGTAATATATTAGGAGTGTGAGGGAATATAATTCATTTTTGTTACAACTACGACAGTTTCAAAATTTTTATATTTTGTATTTATAGTTTTTAAATATGTTTAGATACTGTTTTCCATTAAAAAAAAAAAAGGCATACTTTAATTGAAATCATATTTCATCTAACCATGGTTGTGAAGATCCATGCCTTTTTTTCTTATTAGAAATATAACTGTTAAAACTATGAATACATCTGCAGAACTATGGTAAACATTTTTCATAAGGCATGTACGAAATGGAAACAAGGGTTTTAAAGCCTGGACCTTTGATAATTAAGAACAAAACTAGTTTTCCTTCTGGGAAAAATCTGTTCTCTTCTAATGCTCTCTGATTGTAGGAAGATAAACTTTTTTTAGGGATGTCCCGACACTGATATTGGAATCGGGTCCGATACGCGCTCATGTACTTGTACTCCTGTATGTGAAAGTGCCCCAAAAACAAAACCGATACCATCTGACGTACGAATGTCATTACGCAAACATTCAGCGCACACATTAAAATCCCGTTATGTCCTAGTTTGATTATTAAACCTCAAAGGCTGCGACTGAATTAGATAAATAATAGAATGCATGTGCTGAGCACTTCAAAGTGAATGTGTGGAGCTGATGTTGTTCTGACAAAGACACAAAGTGCCTTTTAGAGCTCCTATGCTTATACACCATCATGAGCATCGCATGCTCTGTTTGTAGCAGATGACAGCGAGCAGAGCACTAATTCACAATGTACCGTGCAGCACATACAGACTACATATTTATTTAATTAAATAGCAGCCTTTTGTGGTTTAATGACTACCATTGGGTCCCGTAACAACCTGCTTTTCCTGAAGTGAGAAGCTACCGTCAAAAACACACAGAAACGGAAAGGACTTTACTCCAAGATAAAAGCTCTATTTAAATGAAAAAAGTACAACAGAAATATATCACTGCTGTATAGTTATTTAATATTCACTGTAATACTAATTAGAGCCCGACCGATATGGGATTTTTGAGACTGATACCGATTTTAGAGAGGGAAAATTCACAGATTACCGATATGGTGGCCGATATAGCTAATTGTTTAGCTGGAATGAAAACAGACTTTTTCTATGTGGATTTTGCACCGATATGACTATGCAAAGGTAGTCAGAAGGCTGCTTTCTCAAAAAATATTTTTATCAAAGAATATTTGACATTATAATTACACATTATCAACCAATTCTAGAAATGAACACTGAGAAAATAAAGAATAAATAAATAGCTTAATAAACATCAGCACTGTTTAGTATCAGTCAAATTCTGACCATTAAAATAAAGAATAAATAAAAATAAAATAAATAGCTAAATAAACATCAGTACTGTATGTTTAGTGTAAGTCAACTGCTGACCATTTAAATAAAGAATAAATAAAATAAAATAAATATCAGTACTGTATGTTTAGCATCAGTAAAATGCTGACCATTTAAATAAAGAATAAATTCAAATAAAATAAATAGCTTAATAAACATCAGTAGTACTGTTTAGTATCAGTCAAATGCTGACAGTTTAAATAAAGAATAAATAAAAATAAAATAAATAGCTAAATAAACATCAGGGGCCGGTTGCACCAGCTATACGTTCGTTACAACTTAACCTAGTTGTGGCGTAAATAGGCACTAAGTCAAAATTTATTCACTTCAAATATTTGGGCGTTGCACCATTACATTTATGTAGGACATAACCCAACGTATAAACTAAATATATACGGCAGCCTCCGACCAGGAGTACTGACTGAATAAAAAAGCAGACTCACTTAATGACATCAGTGAGCTCATGTTTTGGTTGACAGGCTTCAGTCCTTTCGACATATGATGATATTGGCATTTACACTCGTTTACATTTATGAAAGAGAGAAAAAAAAAAAAACATACTTTTAAGCAGCTCTTCAGTATGAAACCGATCTAACGTGCCATTTTAAGGGTGCATCGCCTGGTGTCATATTTCAACACATTCAAAATATATATATAAAGGATATTAAAATGAATAAATGTCTGTTTTTCCAGCCTGTTGTATTAGTATTTATTTATCACCCCTCATTTATTTTAGATATTTATCTATTTATTTCCTATATATTATTATTTACACAGGGCAAATATACTATTTATTAAATCTACTTTTATTACGCATCCTATTTTAATGTCTGGAAAACCAGACTTTTAAATATTAAATTTTATAAATGCAGCGACTTGAATTGTTCGGTTGAAGTGGGTACCAAACTGTGAATCATGAACAAAACAGTTTGGTGAATACATGTTTACACGCTGACAAGGTATGAAAGTAGCTACGTGGTTAACTAGTTAGTTAACTTTATTTACTTTCCAGCATTGTGTCTCACCAACTAGGTAACAGCGTAGCGTGAAATCAACACTCAACAGACACAATCCACCACCGCACCGTTGTCTGCTGAGCTGCAAAAAGATGCTCTGATGTTTACCTTTCAATCTGCTACATTACTGACTGCACTGACAAACTATAGCTGGCTAACAGCAAACAGATGGGATAAACATGAGTGTCAGGGACATGGTTAACGTTATATTAGTTATATAAAATGATGGGGTCATTGTTTATTAACTTTCTAGTATGTATTTCACAAACTAGTTAGCAATTTACCAAGAAGATACCGCTGAACTCCGCCCTGTCTGCAGAGCCACCGTCAGCTCAGAGTCAGCTCTCTAAACAATGGAGTCGGAGCGCGCTCTGCTGGACAAACTACGTAATGACAACAATTATAAAGCATTTGTTTCTGCATTATATGTTATGAAAAACGTTTTCATATCTGCGCATATCGGTAAACATATACGCCGATACCGATATATCGGTGAAAGGCTAATATCGGCCGACCGATATATCGGTCGGGCACTAATACTACTAATAATAATATTAATAATAAATCAATAGTAATTTTATTATATTTAAGCAATATCACACATCTGATATTCTTAATTGTTATTTTTTCATTTTATTAAAATTGTAATGAATTCATTAATTTAGACACCATTTTGACGAAAAAATTTAAATAAACTGTTTATAAGTAATTCAGAAAAACTAAACAAAAAAAAACAGCTATCGGTATCGGCGAGTACCAAAAAGGAAATATCTGTACTCTTGGGCAGCAACTAACGATTATTTTGATAATCGATTAATCTAACATTTATTAGAACGATTATTCGACTATTAATCATTAGCTCTTAACCGATTATTCAGCTTGTGCCCAGACTTAAAAGGTTGTATTAAACATGCTTACTAACAATAAAGAGGACAAAATCATCTTTTAAAAATACCTCTAAATGACATTCACTGCATTAAAGGGAAAAAAATACTTTTTATTAAGTTTAATTCAGTAAAGAAATTCACTGCAAAAAATCCCATTGTTATCAAGTGTTTTTGTCTTGTTTTCCATTTAAAATTGTCTAAAAAACCTTAAAACAAAATACATTTAATTGAGAAGCAACATATGAGATATTTAGACTTGCTTTAAGAGAATGTGTCTTAAATATAAGTGTATTTTGTATATAAGTGTTTTTTTTTTCACTTGGTTATACTTCTGCGAGTGCAGTAAAGACAAAATATACTTATATTCAAGATCTTTTCTCTAAAAGCAAATGGAAGAAGGCTCTAAATATCTTACATATATATATATATGCTGCTTCTCGGGTGAATGCATCTTTTTTTAAAGGATTTTTAGATATTTTAAAATATTTGTATTTTTAATTATATTCAACATTCTCAGATATCAATTCTTTCTTCTGCAGTATAGCTGCTAAAGTAAATGTACGTTGTTTTAAAGGAGTTTTAGATATTTATATTGGAAAACAAGCCAAAAGATAAATACATTTTATTGCCGTGTATAATGGGGCGAAGACTACCCTCTCTCACCTTTCTGTTCACTTCAATCCACCTTTAACACAAAAAAAAAAAAAAAAACTCTCTCTTATTAATAAAGCTGTGATAAGAAATGCACAGTGACATATATATTATAATTAAATAAGTCGTGAGCCATCACGTTATAATCTAGCTGCTTTAAGTGCATGCTCGAGGGACGAGCGTCCCGTGACAGAGTGTGCATCAGCCGGGTGCAGTTTCAATCTCTCCCTCTTAGATCAGGACATTCATTCAACTCACAGAAGAGGTGCTGACCGCACAGAGAAATGCCAGTTTCGGAGTTTGTAGTTATTTACATGATCTGTTTCCGTATTATTTGAACTTTAATAAAGCTATAACGCATTAAATATAATTGCATTTAAGGTGTTTCCTTTAAAGAGCTCCAGCTCTTTATTCCACAACGAGAGTGCTTCTGTATTTACTTATTTTGTATTTTTGCATTATAATTCCCTCATACTTTGCGATCTACATCACCTGAAGCTGTGAAAGTTTAGAGTGCATCTGGACTGTGAGCTGTGTAATTCTTCCTCTCCTCAGTCAGGTGTGAACTGCAGTGCTGCTCTCACGCGTCATCAATAGAGTTTAATGTGATCTCATGTTACGTTAAATGAGATCAAACTACTATTCGACAATGAAAATTTTCTAAAAGTCTAAAAAATTTTATTGTTGATGTTGTCAATAACGTCTACTAATCGTTTCAGCCCTACTGAACTCCTTCTCAAAAAAGGTATTGGGATATTGAAATTCTTTTTTTTTACATTATAGTTTTTAATACCAGTAAATTAACATCTGTTTCCCAACACAAAATCAATGACTTACTGTCAAATTTCAGTGGAACGAAATATGCAGTATTATTGGTAACTGCACTTATTTTGGTAATACAATGATAATATCACTTATATTTTTAGTTTCTTTTTGTTTTAAATGTATTTCTTTTTTTTTTTTATATAGCCCCCAACCCTGACCCCCACCAGTGCTACTAAATCAAGTGTTGGTGCTACCATCTGTAGAACTTACTCTCAAATGTTAGTCTGGAGTCCTCATAGAGGTTTGGAAGTAAATGATTACAGAATTTTAATTTTCAGGTCAAGTATTTCTTTAAGTGTCCTGTTTCAGGGGGCCAAATGTGTGTGTGTGTGTTTGTGTGTGCACGTGTCAATAACCTACCCTAATGAGATTGAACTACCCATATCCCCCTCGACCCTCTCTGCCCCGGTAGAAAAGACAAGGGGTTGCCGTGACAACCTGTGTTCGGTGTCCAGTGGGCCGTCCTGCATGAATCGGGAGCTGAGGATCACCGCGGTGCCCGACGCAGACAGAATGCACACCTCCTCACTGCACAAACAAACACAGAGAACATAATATGAGCCTCTTTATCACTGCTGAGTGACAGAAATTAAAAGGGAGATAGCATTTGAGGATTTTTTCACACTAGAGCTTATGGTGCAGAACAGATTCAGTTCTACATCAAAGTTTAGTTCATTTGTCTGGCGTGAAAGCTGTCTTCCAAACTTGGATTACGTGAACTCCAGTAAAGTTTGCAATTGGTATGAAAGCAAATTGTGGAAGTGAACTGCTATAAATGATGTACAATTTGCCTATGTAGGGAATAATATACAGAATGATCAGGAATCCAATGCAAAGCAGAGGGGGAAAAAGTCTTGCAAGGGCAGAGGGGAGAAGGGTGCAATCGAACCCTGAATCAGACCTAAGTGTGAAAACATCCACAGACTTGTGTTCCATGCGTATTTTAGTACCAGATGCTGGTGGATTCGCTGTACCCAACCACAGCATGGCAGCCGAGAGCTTTGGCATGACACTTTATTTCCTGACGGATCTCCTCCCACCAGGCATCTCGTGTCTCCGGCTCGTCTGAAACAAACATAAATGCAACGTCACACATGCTGTTAGCACACAAACACTCCTTCTCATTGTAGCAGCGTACTAGCCACGTTAGCTGGTTTCTTAATGCTCCCAGTTAAAAGACTATTCCGGGTTCAGTACAAGTTAAGCTCAATCAACTGCAACTGACAATGCTGATTACCACAGAAATTGTTTTTAACTCACCCCTCAGTTATAAAACAAAAAACAAAAAGAGGTTACAATAAGGTGCTTACAATGAAAGTGAAAGGGGCAAGTCAATAAACTCTAAATTCACATGGTTTCAAAAGTATACCTACAAGATGTAAACATTTTACATGTGAACATGATTTTAGTGTGATAACATCCTTGACTAACCTTGGGTTCTATTTACGTAAGTGCGCAAAGCCGTGTGTTACGTCTTATCCAATTTTTGTGAGAGCGCCAATTCTACGCTAAATTTTTGTGCTAGCGCAAAGCGCAAGTGGGCATAGGTGGGATTGTTTGCATTATCTGTGGGTGTATGTGCGCAAACTGTGGGTGTATTGTATGTTAATGAAGTGGAGCAAAATGCAATTTGCTATTTTCCTGAGAAATAGGTCATTGCGCTAAGACATTTAAATACCACGTCTGTTTTCAGCACAAGTCCAAATTAAGTTCCTGCATTTGCAGTTTGGAGATTCCACCAGCAGGTGGTAATAAAGTTAATGCCCAAACACAAAATATAGTGAAACATAAAATTATGTCCATGACAATAGCCTTTTTATTAAACAAAATGGTATGAGATTTGTGTTAAACTATCTACAAGTCATGGTTTATTTTTCTATTATTATTATTACTATTATTACCATTATCTTTATATTTACAACTGTATTTACGATCTAATTTATATTTTTTCATCTTTTGTCTTAGAGTGATTTTTAAGTCCACAAAAGGGGCCGGTGGAAGAAGATGGAGAGGGTAAAATGTTTGGATTTGGTATGATTTTTTTGACCACTTCCTTATTTTGATTATATTTTGGCTTCGTTTGAAGTGTAATTTGAATTTAGAAATAGTTTTGGTTAAATTTTTTTTTTCAATACAGGAATTACATTTTTCAAAATCAAAATCGACCGGTAGAAGTGAAGCGCGTGCCGATACAATCCTTTTAATACTAGCCATGATTTGCATGTCAGTAGATGAAAATGATTAATAATACACACATTTAGAGGTCGACCGATAGTGGATTTTGCCGATACCGATAACTAAGGTGTTGGGAAAGGCCGATAACAGATTAACCGGCCAATAATTCTTAAGATCAATTTATAAAATGTCAAAAATATATATTTTCTTTCTTTACCATGGCAGGCAAAGAGAGTCTAAAATGAATAAAATCCCAGATGCAGTTTTTTCAACCAAGATCCCAATAATAACCAGAAAATATGATAAGATTTGGTGCATAACGCGGGACTTTTAAGTATAAACAACCCCAAAACTCTTATTTTGAAATGAAGAAAGGATGAAAAAATGATCTGCAACTATCTGAATAGATAACTGATAGTTCCAAAAAGCACCAATCGGCACCAATTAATTGGTGAAACCGACATATCGGTCTACCTTTACTTACATTCTCTATAATTTACGGAGCATACATCCATATCCTGTACCATATTTTTCATGCATATAAAAGGAGCGTGTCCCATTTAACAAGGACGCAGTTAATGCACAAAATAATGCAAGACTTCAAATCTATTGTTCTAATTCATTGCATAAAGTCCATTTACACTACCAACTTCTTATAAATGTGCCATCTTTGTTTATATAGCTGGTGATTGACAGGAAATGGAATATATAAAAGGACGCAGATAGTGCCAGAGAAAAACCTCCAAATTAAATTGCACTTGACCCGATTAGCACCTTGTGCGCGATTTCGCCTAACCCACTTGCTCCTAGACTTAGCTCATACCTGCACGAAAATACCAAAACTTCATGACCATGTTTATTGACTTTGCACTTATGACTTAAAGTATAGCACTGTGCTTAGCACTAGCGCTCTTAAAATAGGGCTTCTTATCTGTATAAAGTTATATACAAAAATGGGACTAGAGGGTTTCGTTGTCATGACAACAAAGCTGTAATATTGGATACAACTTTACACAAATAAGCTTAGTTATCACACTTACATTAACGTGTATAATTTTTACGTTTTGTGGCTATACTTTTGAAAAGGTGTGTATTTTATTGTTTATGGATTGGCCACATTCACACATCCATTGTAAGTGCTTCACTGTAAGCGTGATTTTTTTTTTTTTTTTTTTAAAGGCGGCACAGGTCAATATAATTTTAGTGGAAATCAACATTATGCCACAAATGCTTGAGCTTAACCCGAAACATTCCTTTACAAATCTGCCACTGATTTGCTTCTTATTTTTCTTTATCAATGAATGAACAATTTTGATTTTGAGGGCAATACTAAAATTATTACCATTCCTTATAAGATGAATATGAAAAAAATGCTACAGTATAAATAATAAAAAGCATGGCAGTTAAATATTTAAACAGTGACAAATTGTCTGCAGGGGAGCAAACCATGTGCTAAAGCAAACAAGGCTAGCACTTGAGCATTTCTCTTAAACGCACACACACATGCAAACACAGGTGCTCACATTTCTCTGAGAGCAAGAGGTTTTCACAGCTCTGAGAGAAAACTCCCCTGCCTGTTTACCACATACTAGGAGAGAGCGGGGAGATGAGGAAGATGAAGATGGTGGGGACGAAGAGGACAGTGGTGTGATTAACAGTGAGCTGCCATTCTTCTGACTGACAGCTCATATTAACTAAGCTACAACAGTAGGCAGAGCATTCATTCCCCTACTAGTGCAGTCATGCTTCGAATCAGGGATTCTTAATGGAGGACAAACTCCATCCTTTCCTGGATAAACAGCCAACAGCAGGAGGGAGTTTGGTGAATAACGGTGACATTAGAAGAGAAGTGCACAACAGAAAAGTATATATCAGAAGCAGAATTAGGTGCTAAAAAACAAATGAAAGTCTAATGTTCATCTCACACTGCTATTAAATCATCAAATCTCTAGTTACCAAAGTTTTAGATCATTGATATAAACTATTTAAACTATAGTCCTAGTAATGCACTGAAGTGTGAGGTCATTGGCTGAGCATTTAAAATAGGGGTGTACCAAAGTGTAGGGCCCTATGATTTCCGCGATGCAGAAAACACGGATACAATCGCAAAATCCAGTCATAAAAACTGAATTAACTATAAAATGTGTAAAATTTGACATATTTGGGATAAACAATGTATAAATGCAAAAATAATAAAATTAGAACTGTGATATGTCCTAGTGTGATGATTAAATCCCAAAAGGTTTAACAAAATAAATATACAGTATGCATGTGCTGCACGCTTCAAAATTTAAGTTGGCCCCTCATATACTGATAACACCGAATTGGTCCCTTTCAAGGCTAAATAGTAGCTGTGTCCCAAATGACGCACTATACACTATACACTCAGCCATGTAATGCATGAATTTTCAAAGTGTAGTATCATCCCAAATATAACACTTTTCCTACACGGAAGCATTCGCTGTTTAACTGCTGACGGAAGTGACGTTTTAAACACATACTATGTGTTGTCGCTATCTTTAGCACATTAGCCAACCTCAGTTCAACACTTGGATCTCAAATAATATACATATTCACACAGCGTGGATTAATGGTAAAGCATTCAACTCACATTTGTAAGGTGCTTTTTTCACAGAAGTTTTGCTAGTTTCTACATTCTCCATTATTTACAATTGTTTTGTCAGACCAGCATCGCAGCCAGGTAACTCCGCCCCTTCCGCTATGTACGGCAATCCGCGAGTGCTAAGTGCATGAAGTGTCCAACATTCCACACTCCGTTTTGACGGCTGAAGAAGTGCATCATCCGGGTACTCATAGCACAATACTTTTTGTTGAATTTTCAGTGTTAATGTACTATTCGCAATACATTTCAAAACGGCGTAGAATACTGCAAAAGTGTGCAGTTTGGGACGTACCTAGTGTCTGATCATTAGCATCACGCGTGCTATGTGTGTAGCAGATTACAGAGAGCAGAGCACTCATTAAGCTTGAAGCATGCAGCACATGCAGACTATAAATTGCAGCCTTTCGAGGTTTAATAAGCACATTTAACCATACAGCGATCTGCTTATCTAGAAGTGAGAAGCTACCGTCAAAAACAAACAGAAACTGAAAGAGCTTCACTCCAAAATAAAAGCTTACGCAAAATAAAAGCTCAATTTAAATAGACATTTGAAAATGAAGAAATTGCGACAGAAGTATATTACTACTATATAGTAAAATTGTATATTCTATGTAGTAGAAGTAGTAGTAATAATTAATAATAATAATAATATATTAATAATAATCACATTATGTTTAAGCAATATCTCACAAGCAAGAGTGATTTTGGTCTGAATTAAAACTCAATGAATTTATCAATACTCTGATGCTCTGCTGTGCAGCACAGTATTTGAAAAAAAAATAAATGTTTTGAATTGTGCATTGAGGATCTGTACAGAAGCACTTCTTTTGATAAAAAAAAAAATAATGCAAAGGTATCTTGAAAAGTAAATGTTCTGTTTAAAGTCTCATTTGATTAGACAGTTTTTTGATGTTAAAATTTTAATGTAAAAAAAATTAAATGTATTTCATAGGGCCCGAAAAAGCATACAACAATGACTCTCCAAAATGAACCATTTGAGCAGGCACATGTTATTGTGAACATAATACAACTTTACAAATTCACAAAAACACTGCCGACTGTCTACTTAAGATCCTGGGCATTTTAAGTTTACTTTAAATAAAAGTTTAGTTACTTTTGGGTACATTCCTTGTCATAGAAACCACCACAAGATGTATTAAAGAATGAAAAACATACACGAAAAATATTTAGTCAAGAAAACACCTTTACAAATCACCTTTACTCTCTACCAGCAAGTACAGCCTCAGACAATATCTTCAAATCAATATGGATATATAACTTTACACATACATAATCCACAATGTATGGATCAATTTTAGGAAAGCAACAATGACCACAGAGTCAGCAGCACTACCAAGGGCACATGATGAAACTGCTGTCATGACTACAATTCTTTGACTATAAGCAGACCAATGTGTATGCCCGCTTCTCTGTACTTTCTCTGGATTGGTAGCTCAAGTGGTCAGGGAGAAGGGGGCACTAGGTAGGGGGTCGGGTGAGACGCAGTTAGAGCAGATCAAAAATGATCAGCCAGAGCAGTGAACAGCCACAAATTCAGCTGAAGCATGCAACAGCCTCATTCATACATAAGCACAGCACATGGCAGCTCATGCAACACACACTACTGGGGAAAAGCTTGAGTGTGTATGTGTTCAGATATGTGTTCATGTGAGATTGTGCATGTTAAGATTAGAAATAATCTACAGGGCAACAACAAATTACAGGCTACTGTGATGCCTAAGAAGTTGCTGCCTTAACACACTTAATTTTCAAATGCCACTTTCCACGAATAGGGTGCACATTGGTGTTCAATTTTTTTTTTTTTTTTTAGAGCAATCAAGACACAAATTCCATTGATGACATGTTTGATAAACAATTCTCTAATATAAAATATCAATACATGAAAAGTAGCTAGATTTAAGCACATCAAATGTATGTGAGTGTTTCTTTAACTTTGGGTACTTTAAGCACTGTGGACTTTCACAGGAGATTTATATAATTTTTTTAATATTTTATGGAAGTCATTAAAATCCTAAATACACACATTTAAATAATATTTTCACACTTTTTGCGTAATTTGGCTAATGACACCCAATAAAAATATTCTGCTCACAAGTGATGCCTACCTTAAATTTTCTTTGTGTTCATATTTCATCTAAACAATGCTCTTCGCTGATACTTTTGTGACTTAGTTAACAAGTACACTAATTTTTAAAAAAAAAAAAAATAAAAAAAAATTTTTTAGGGGCAAAATAGTTTGGTGTTTTAAACCTTTAATAGTTTGTATTTTTACAATGGATTTTTATAGTTCAATATTGAAAGTCTGGGTCTGGGACAAGCCTAAAAAAATAAATTCTATACATAAAAGGCATTTGAAAAGTACCAAAAATAATACAATTTCCTTTACTATTTTTTTTTTTTTTCCAAACTCAAGTTTCAAGCTCTATTTAGTACCCTATTTGAGGAAAGTTCCAAATGAAATGTATTTGTAATGACTTTTAATAAAAATGTGCAACGAACTTTAATATTAATTATTAATGCACTGATAAAGTAATTATTATTTTTCAAAGCTTAAATCAGCACGCACTCAGTATTATCACAGGACTGATTCGATCATAATGGAGCATTACATATTAAAAATGTAACACACAATCCTATTTCTCAATATTACATCAGTGTGTAACAGCTGAGCTGCCAAAGGCTGCGTGTGTTTGTGTACATGTATGTGTATGTGTACGTGAAAAGCAGGACTGAGGGTAGGGTAGTACCTGCAGTGAAACTATTCCAGTCTAGCAGTTTGTATGATCTGGTGTTACCCAAGGCTGAGCCAAATCGCCACATTAGTAGATCGGTTAAAGTAGCGGAGAGAAAAAGAGAGAGAGAGAGAAAGAGTAGAAAAGAAAAAGAAAACCAAACAAAAACTACAAACACAACACTGGACAACAACACTCCACAGGAACTGCAAGGTTAGACAAGAGTTATCTGAGAGGGTGATTACAAGAACAAGAGGGAGGAGATGGACAGAGAGGAAGAATAAAGAGAATTGAAGGTCTGGGAGAGAGAATGAGAGGAAAGAGTATAGAGCGATAGAGCAATAGAGAGATAGAGAATAAAAGCATGCAGCAGCACTATGTCAGTGGCTCTAAACCAGCACATCTCCAATAAAAACTACATGAGTGGCTCATTCAACCAAACCATGCCTTAATACACACACACATACACACTGTTTACACATTCATAAGTAGTTTGTGTCATTTGTGTGTTGTGGTATTTCTGCCGAGAGTGAAAATGACGACTTCAGGGCCATTCACATCAAACACGTCCTTGCTTCTAAAAAAAAAAAAAAAAAAGCTATTTACATTTATGCATTTGGCAGACACATCTCTCGTGTTTGAACGCATCTAAACTAACTGAAACGAGCAATCCAGACAGAGAACAACAATCATTTAAGTGTTATATGGAGTAAAACTTAATTTCACGCTCAATTTGTGCAGTTGTTGGCTGTCATAACATCTCAAAGTAGTTGATGATATCAACGTATCTAAACTTTGTGAGGCACTGTAAAAAAAAAAAGAAAAAAAAAAAAAAAAAAAGTAATCGACTCTGTAAAGTATCTTCATTATAGAGCCATATGTTTTTTGATAATATCTACAAATGTAATAATTCCTTACATTTACAGTTGAAGTCAGAAGGCTACATACACCTTAGCCAAATACATTTAAACTCAGTTTTTTCACAATTCCTGACATTTTATCGTAAAAAACATACCCTGTCTTAGGTCAGTTTGGATCACTATTTTAAGAATGTGAAATGTCAGAATAATAGTAGAGAGAATTATTTATTTCAGCTTTTATTTCTATCATCACATTCCCAGTGGGTCAGACGTTTACATACACTGTGTTAGTATTTGGTAGCATTGACTTTAAATTGTTTAACTTGGGTCAAATGTTTTGGGTAGCCTTCCACAAGCTTCTCACAATAAGTTGCTGGAATTTTGGCCCATTCCTCCAGACAGAACTGGTGTAACTGAGTCAGGTTTGTAGGCCTCCTTGCTCGCACACACTTTTTCAGTTCTGGCTGTTGTCTCGAGATGTTGCTTCAATATATCCACATCATTTTCCTTCCTCATGATGCCATCTATTTTGTAAAGTGCACCAGTCCCTCCTGCAGCAAAGCACCCCCACAACATGATGCTGCAACCCCCATGCTTCACAGTTGGGATGGTGTTTTTTGGATTGCAAGCCTCACCCTTTTCTTCCAAACATAATGATGGTCATTATGGCCAAACAGTTCAATTTTTGTTTCATTAGACCAGAACACATTTCTCCAAAAAAGTAAGATCTTTGTCCCCATGTATGCTTGCAAACTGTAGTCTGGCTTTTTTATGGCGGTTATGGAGCAGAGGCTTCTTCCTTGCTGAGCAGCCTTTCAGGTTATGTCGATATAGGACTCGTTTTACTGTGGATATAGATACTTGTCTTCATGTTTCCTCCAGCATCTTCACAAGGTCCTTTGCTGTTGTTCTGGGATTGATTTGTACTTTTCGCACCAAACTACGTTCATCTCTATGAGACAGAATGCGTCTCCTTCCTGAGTGGTATGATGGCTGCATGGTCCCATGGTGTTTATACTTGCGTACTATTGCTTGTACAGATGAACGTGGTATCTTCAGGCCTTTGGAAATTGCTCCCAAAGGTGAACTAGACTTGTGGAGCTCCACAATTTGTTTTCTGAGGTCTTGGCTTATTTCTTTTGATTTTCCCATGATGTCAAGCAAAGCACTGAGTTTGAAGGTAGGCCTTAAAATACATCCACAGGTACACCTCCAGTTGACTCCAATTAGCCTATCAGAAGCTAACCGGCTAATTGCCTAAAGGCTTGACATAATTTCTGGAATTTTCCAAGCTGCTTAAAAGCACAGTTAACTTAGTGTATGTAAACTTCTGACCCACTGGAATTGTGATATAGTCAATTAAAATTTAAACAATCTGTCTGTAAACAATTGTTGGAAAAATGACTCATATCATGCACAAAGTAGATGTCCTAAACGACTTGCCAAAACTCTAGTTTGCTAATATGAAAAACATTTTTTTAATGACTTCAACCTAAATGTATGTGAACTTCTGATTTTAACTGTATATCGCGCTTTTCCAGGCACTCAAATCGCTTTTGTTGATGCGACAGCAGCTATAGTGCGCCAGTACGCTCACCACACACCAGGTATGAGAGTAGAGTGATGTAGCCAATTCAGGGATGGGGATTATTAGGAGTCCATGATAGATAAGGACCAATGGGGGGAATTTGGCCGGGACACCGGGGTACACCCCTACTCTTTATGAGAAGTGCCCTGGAATTTTAAATGGCCACAGAGAGTCAGGACTTCAGTTTAACATCTCATATGAAGTACGGTAATACTTTACCCGCTCAGAATATACGCTGATGCTGGTGAAAACACTGAAGACCGGAAATTGAAAACAGGCGAATTGTGTAAACTTCCGTGTTCAGGAAAAAGGTGGATAGCGCGAGGCACATACAGACTACATATTTATTTAATTAAATAGCAGCCTTTTGCTGCTTAATAATCACACTGTCAGAAACACACAGAAATGCAAAGGGTTTCAAAATGTAAGGTTCTGCCAAAATAAAAGCCCAATTGTAAATGGAAACATTACGACAGAAATACATCACTACTGTATAATTATGTAATATGTACTGTAATACTACTACTACCAGTACTGCTAACAATAATAAATGAATAGTAATTGTAATTTTATTATATTTAAGCAATATCTCACATCTGTGATGATGTTATGCAGCACTTTATTTGACAAAAATAACTCCAATGTTGTATTTTAGATGTGCTGTGAGGTGAGGTTCTGTGTAAAAGCATTTAATTTGATAAAAATAGTACTATATTATGTTGACTCGTACTCATTCACAAAAGAAATTCTTACTATAAAAAAATGTATACTGTAAAAATTTAGAATTATACTAATATATTATACAGGGTTGGGAAGTAACGGAATATTACGTATTTAAAATACAAAATATAAGTAACTGTATTCCACTACAGTTACAATTTAAATAATTGGTAATTAGAATACAGATACATTCAAAAAGTATTTTGATTACTGAAGAGATTACTTTGCATTTTATTGTCATTTGTTTCCTTTAATATTTAGTCCTTTCAGATGGAAAACATTTATACATATAAATGATGCAATCCAAAGTGTATTTGAACAGCGGTGAAACACTTTCTTATGATGTGTTACATTCATACGAGCAGACAGAGAAGTACGTTTGAAGTAAGTTTGGAGCAGAAGAAATAGAAATAAACCTTGTGTAAATTGTCAGCTTTACGCTAAGCTAAAATGCTATTTCTAGCTATTTTAAACGCACGTTACCAGGCACGATCATATTTTTTTATCAAGAAAATTCACGTTGGATCATAATTTCTTTTTTTCCATTAAGACCTTTAATATTAGGGCAAAAATCATATTCTTAATAATATTTTTTGTATTGTTTTCCTGTAAAAATATCTAAAAATCCTTAAAACAAGATCAGTTTGATTTCTCTTGTGTTAGAAACAACACTGCATAAGATATTTAGGTTTTTCAGAGAATGTATTTTTAACATGTGTATTTTGTCTTATTGTACTGGCAGAGTTTTTATAGTCAAAACAAGTGGAAAAAAATCTACCAGTGCTGAAGAAGTAATCCAAAGTATTTAGAATACGTTACTGACCTTGAGTAATCTAACGGAATACGTTACAAATTACATTTTACATCATGTATTCTGTAATCTGTAGTGGAAAACATTTCAAAAGTAAACCTCCCAACCCTGCGCATAAATTAAAGTTATAATAAACATATTTTATGACATCCTTATTTATAATATATCAATATAATCGATTACTGATCGGCCTGTTAATTTATTGATAGATTTTTGAGGCGTCAATATATTAAAATTAGGCGACATTTAAATTAGAAGCCTAATTTGCATACTTTCCAAATCAATCAGTTGGGCTTTTGTTAAACAGTCTGGCGTAATAGTGTTGGGAGACCACAAGAGGGTGATATAACATTTACTGAAGCAGGTTGCGGTCAGGAAAGACACAGGTATCACACAAACAATCACACAAACACACAGGAGGAGCTGATGCGGTGCAGCAGATGGCAGTCCAAAGTTACTAAGTTTTTTGTACTTCTTCAAGAATTAACAAAGTGACGTTGATGAGTTTGCAGGTTAGTGTATGAAACTGGTGTAACTGCGCAAACTGAACGAGTAGAAATGGCAAAATGTATTATGCAATTTCTCTGTATGTAGCCTTAAATGTGTCTTTATTTTTTTTATTCAAGCTGTCAAACCACAAAACGACATACTTGTAACTGAAAATACATTGTGTAGGCCCTAAGAAAGATACATACACACAATATATCATCCAGTGATGGCTAGAGTAAATAATCTTTGTCCTTTGATAATGATTTGGGTCCCATTTAATAGAAAACTATGCGAGTTGCGCTCCGTAGCACTGCAAAATGTTGACGCTGAGCAGCGACGGTGTATGTACCTTCGTAGAAAATAATTGTTTCTAATTTTAGAACATGACATGTCATCCGTCAGACATGTCCGGTGTGCGACCCCCTTTAATTAACCCTGCCTCTCACACTTTACCAAAGTTGTGTTGAGAAATACGTTTTAAAAGACATTTATTCATTTGGCAGACTATTGTGCAACAAACAGCTCTATTTATATCTGAAAACAATCCTGATATATATCAGTAATCATCAGGAAAATATTCAGATTAACAATGCGTGAAAAAGACATCGATCCCAAGCCAAATAAAAACTAATATAAGCCCTTGAGGCTACAGGGATCCAGCTTTGTGGCGTCTTTCCAAAGTTGAGTAGCCCTGATCTAGTGCATGTTTACATAGTGGGGGAAAAAGCACAGCACAGAATGACACAAACGCGTTTGGTATGAATGGCCCCTTACGGTTGGGTTTATGTATTATATGACTATATGCTGTCTATGTGGACGTGTTTGCAGTCATTTATGAGCTACAATTAGAAAAATATGACACTTTCTGAGCTCTAGTTCAGAGCTTAATGAAAAACTTTGATTAAAAACAACTAGACCAAATATCAGCTTCTCTATAGGACACCTAATATATAGCATGTCAGCTGGTAAAGTGCAGATTAGTAGGTACTGGCTCAGCTTGGATAGCTGGTTATTCACCACCTTAAAGATCACATGTAGCTTTTAAATAGTGGTGCACTGATCAGAAAATGTAAGGCCGATAATGAACACTGATATTGTAACACTGTAATCGGCCAATACAATCAATTTCCTGACATTTAAGTGCCACCTGCCACACTTTTAAAAGTTATACACCAATCAGCCACAACATTAAATCCACCTGCCTAATATTGTGTAGGTCCCCCTCGTGCCACCAAAACAGCGCCAACCCGCATCTCAGAATAACATTCAGAGATGATATTCTTCTCACCACAATTGTACAGAGTGGTTATCTGAGTTACCGTAGACTTTGTAAGTTTGAACCAGTCTGGCCATTCTCTGTTGACCTCTCTCATCAACAGAAATACTCATACCAGCCCATCTGGCACCAACAATCATCCATGCGATTATCTAATCAGCCAATCATGTGGCAGCAGTGCAGTGTATAAAATCATGCAGATACGGGTCAGGATCTTCAGTTAATGTTCACATCAACCATCAGAATGGGGAAAAAAATGTGATCTCAGTGATTTCGACAGTGGCATGATTGCTGGTGCCAGATGGGCTGGTTTGAGTATTTCTGTAACTGCTGATCTCCTGGGATTTTCTCACACAACAGTCTCCAGAATTTACTCCGAATGGTGCCAAAAACCAAAAACATCCAGTGAGCGGCAGTTTTGCGGACAGAAACACCTTGTTGATGAGAGAGGTCAACAGAGAATGACCAGACTGGTTTGAACTGACAAAGTCTACAGTAACTCAGATAACCACTCTGTACAATTGTGGTGAGAAGAACATCATCTCAGAATGCTATTCTGAGATGCAGGTTGGCACTGTTTTGGGGGCACGAGGGGGACCTACACAATATTAGGCAGGTGGTTTTAATGTTGTGGCTAATCGGTGTATGCTGCAGTTATGTTTATGCCTCACAATGTAAAATTACATTCAATTTACATTAATTATGAAATGATAAAGGGCAGAGGCACAGTGTTTACATTTTTTGAGGAAATCAACCTACAAATGGTTTACTCATCATTATCTCTGCATATTAAGCTGGGATTAGAGTATTTTCACATCGAAAAAATTACAAAAATCATTTTTATAATTTTAAATTTGTATTCATTTATACATTTTGTCTACTAAAAGTTTTTTTTTTACTTCTAGACATACACAAGCACATAGAGCTGTTCAGGCTGTAGTCCAAAAACTGGAAGAGAATTCACCATGGGTTAACTCTGGATTTTCCTATGGGTTTTTATAATGGGGTTTTTAAATTTTTTAGTAAAATAAGGTATGTGGTAATCATGTCTTGACGATACGTGAACGTTTTGTTCAACAACATAAATTACACACACTGGTTTCAAAATTCACTTTGAGGTATTTAAGTGTGTAATATGGGGGGGCCTGGGTAGCAAAGACACTGACTATCACCCCTGGAGTCGTGAGTTCGCATCCAGGGCGTGCTGAGTGACTCCAGCCAGGTCTCCTAAGCAACCAAATTGGCCCGGTTGCTAGGGAGGGTACAGTCACATGGGGTAACCTCCTCGTGGTCGCTATAATGTGGTTCTCGCTCTCGGTGGGACGCATGGTGAGTTGCGTGGATGCCGCGGAGAATAGCGTAAAGCCTCCACATGCGCTATGTCTCCGCAGTAACACGCTCAACAAGCCACGCGATAAGATGCGCGGATTGATGGTCTCGGACGCGGAGGCAACTGGGATTAGTCCTCCGCCACCCAGATTGAGGCGAGACACTACGCCACCATGAGGACTTAGAGCGCATTGGGATTTGGGCATTCCAAATTGGGGAGAAAAGGGGAGAAAAAAAAGAAAAAGTGTGTAATATATATTGTACAACAAAATGTCCATGTACCAAGAAATGTTTACCACATACCTTATTTTACTCATAGATTGAAAAACCCCATTCTAAAAACCTGAAGGAAAATTCAGAGGGAACCCATGGCGAATTAACCTTCCGGGTTCGCCTACAAATTGACATCATGGCTGAACAGCTCTATTGACATGGATACAAACATGGATAACAAGCCACAAAACTCCCATCTTTTATTTCATGGGGTCTTTAAAAAGCAAAAAAGATTAATGAGAAGACAAATAATTAATAGGTTATGTAAGATTCATGCCATGTTAGCATAGGTTATAAAGGGCGTACTGTATGCAGTTTCTTCAAAGGGCAATGTTGATGTTTTGTACATGATTTGTGCCAGTGCTAAAAGGAGAGTAATGCAAAAGGAGGGGGAACAAATTAGGATGAGATGAATTTATATAACATCCTAAAGAGGGTAATAAAAGGGGCATCAGAATAACATCATATGCTGGAGAGAACAATCTATTATATCAATATTCTGGGTTTTCACAGCTAATGTAATTGCAAGTCCTTCAGTTTGCAGAAGCAGAACATATTACGGTTATTCATCCAAAACAGTGTTATACCTGTGGTAATCGTTAGCAGGCCACAAATGCTGTCCATAGACATTAAGCTGTGAATAATCCAGAGTATTCCTTTAAGGCCATGCAATGGTGCAACATGTGATGCAGAGATGCAGAACATACGTAAAGAACTGGATGTGTAAATGCAACAAAAGCCACCAATGGACCCTTTTCAGACTGTCATGATGCATTTACGCATTATTTAGCAGCGTAAATCTAGAAAATGTTCTATATTTGCAATTTTTTAATTATTTTGTGTAAATTAGTAACATTACAACAGTAGTATATCACCCTGGAATTAGTTTTAAAAAAAGAGTTACAACAGATGCAATGAGGTTTCTAATACAGCTGCTGAGAGAGTGACCGTAAGACATTCTCTCTTCCGACAGTCATAATCCATCATTCTCTAATTTTTTCTTTATTTGGAATGCTGTGGAAACTTAATAGTGCCGTTTTTTTTTATTTTTATTTTGGAGCAAATGAGTAAGCAAAAATTATATTTGCCATGGTCTCCCATTCACTGCAATCGAAGTTTACCCTGCAATAGTTTACGTCTGTGTTCCCAAACCCACAAGTGTGAAAAGTGTCCATACACAGAAGTGCTGATCTCCACCTCATGAGATCATGAACAACCACTGTAGTCACCATGTTAGGAGACAACTGTTGTATTGTGTTACTCCTAAGAATGATTATGTTGACACTGATTGTGTTGTATGGTCAGACTGTTTGCGATCAATCAGGTAAATGTTCAATTAATGCACACCGATGAGCCAAAACATTATGACCACTCACAAGTGAAGCGAATAACGTTGATCATCTCCTAACAAGTGCACATGTCAAGGTCGGGGTAGATTAGATAAGCGAACAATCAGTTCTCGTAGTCAACGTGTTGAATGCAGGAGAAATGGGCAGGAGTAAAGACCTGAGCTACTTTGACAAGGGCCAAATTGCTATGGCCAGACAACTGGGTCAGAGCATCTCTGAAACGGCAAGGCTTGTGGAGAGCTCACAGTCAGCAGTGGTGAGTACCTACCAACAGTGGTCAGAGGAAGGACAAACCACAAACTGGCGAGAGAGTAAAGGGCGCCCAAGGCTCATCGATGCACGAGGGCAACAGAGGCTATCCTGTCTGGTCCGAACCGAGAGAAGGTCACCCTGCGGTGTATGGGTCTACCTAGCCGCAGACCGGTCAGAGTGCCCATGATGACGCCTGTCCACCGTCAAAAGCGCCTACAAAGGGCACGCAAGCATCTGAACTGGACCTTGGAGCAGTGGAAAAAGGTTGCCTGATCCGATGAGTCTTGCTTTCTTTTACTTCACGTGGATGGCCATGTACGTGTGCAGCATTTACCTGGGGAAGTAATGGCACCAGGATGCACTGTGGGAAGACGACAAGCCGGTGGAGGGAGTGTGATGCTCTGGGCAATGTTCTGCTGGGAATCCCTGGGTCCAGCCATTCATGTGGATGTCAATTTGACATGTGCCACCTACCTAAACATCGTTGCAGACCAGGTACACCCCTTCACGGCAATGGTATTCCCTGATGGCAGTGGCCTCTTTCAGCAGGATAATGTGCCCTGCCACACTGCACACATTGTTCGGGAATGGTTTGAGGAACATGATGAAGAGTTCAAGGTGTTGCCCTGGCCTCCAAATTCCCCTGATCTCAATCTGATTGAGCATCTGTGGGACATGCTGGACCAACAAGTCCGATCCATGGTGGTTCTACCTCTTAACTTACAGGACTGCAAATGTCTTGGTGCCAGATACCACAGGACACCTTCAGGGGTCTTTAGAGTCCATGCCTCGGCGGGTCAACCAACAGCATATTAGGCAGGTGGTAATAAAGTTTTGGCTCATCGTGTATATAAGTGTTTTTCTGTAGCTTTTAAATATTTAAGCTAACAAAGTTTACAGATTTTGCATGCTAAACATTTCAGTTTTGTGTTTTGTATATCTGTAGTGAGAATGTTGTCTGTATTTTGAGCTTATGTGATACAATCTGCCTTACCTGGGTTGTGGATTCGATCAAGGAGCTTCACAGACCGGGCACTGACCACACCCCCTACATGAAGGAGAAATCCAGGAGGGAAGGAGGTCAACGTAAAGAAAGGGTATTCCTGCAACACACAGAAAGATGATGGAGGGGTCATAAAGAAAGGGCAGATGATAACCAATGGAAAACATGCCCACCTGTGTGTTCAAAATGAAGATGTAATTCCTGTACTAAAATCTAAATAGGAAAGCTGAAGATTGTATAGCACAGAAATTGAAACCTGTTGGTCATGCCATTACACTGTGAATATTTTGCAATCACAACACAAGACTCATGCAGATACACTAGAGAGATTCTAGCAAACAGGCTTTTTTTACTGGTTAACAACTCTGGAGCGCAATAAATCAGGACTTCTCTGATGATAAGGGGACAACAAATGGAGGACAAAGGTTTCACAAATCTGTGCAGATCCTCACAAGCAGACAATAAATAAAGGCTCAGAACTTGATAACATGTCTCACTTTTACTTCAAGAGAATTACCATTCACATGGACATACAGGATTCACAAGTCCTGATTCGTAGCCTAAACAAAGTTGTTGCCAGTATCTGGCAGTATGTTGCCAGTTTCTTTCTCATCCATATGAGTGGAAAGACACAGAAGTAGTCTTCAAGAACACCGGCTCTTCATTCAAATTCATCATCATTTCACAAGCTTAACAAGGAATTTCTTCTAAAACAGACCCTTAGACATACTGGGCACAACCATAGGCAAAACTGTGATGTGACACATGAGAGGTTCCTAGCACCTGTCAAATGTTCAAGAGGAATCCCCATGTAAATACCCAGGAAGTCAACTGACAGAGAACATGTGTGCATAACCGCGTTATGCCCAAACCAATGTTTACCATTCTGATATGACATTGGTTTGATAAACAGTGAACTCTTTGTGACAGTAGAAAAGATGAGGAATAGGATAACATAAAATATTCTAAATGTAAAAAATCTGGCATGCCCTCAGGAGACATACCCTCATCCTAACAAATGCCTCAGTAGATGATGAAAACCCCTGAAATCCAATGAGAGAGTGACAGAGTGGAGAAATGCAATTCTCATCAGCACCAGTCTCACTTTTTGTTTATGTTCATGAATATGTGTGTCTGATTGTTTGTTCTCTTACTCTCTGCTCCAAAGCGGATTGGGTCTGCTGCCTCAGAAGAGCTTTCAAAGGCCCCGTGTCCTTCCCTGTACTGCCGCCACTGCCCATTCCTGTTTATGACAGAGTCAAAAAACCAAGGGAAAATGAGAAACGGTAAACAAATTGAATTTCACTTCTAACAAACACATGCACAATGCTACAATGGCACATCACTCACATTGTCACCCCTTCTGAATGTCAATATAATTAATTTGGTGCACATAGCTTGATTTACCATCTGTTTTACACTGTAGAGCAGCAGCCTAATGTAAAAACCGATTCATGTCATCTTAACATACAGTACCAGTCAAAGGTTTGTACATGCCTACTAATATTATTTGGTAAATACATCAAAATGATGAAATGGCAGAAGTATGGGAATTATGCAGTGACCACAAAAATTTAAAGAAAGCTTATTTTAGAGTGCTTTAATGCTAGCACTTTTGGTGCACAACCTGTTCCGTGCAAACTTGGGTGTCCCCCTGTGAACTGCACCTGTATATTCTTGAAAAGGTGGTCTGGGGAAAGGTTCATGTGAAGACCAGTACAGTTCACTGATGATATGAGAGCAATCGTCACAGAAATAAAGCATTATCGATGACTATTGATTGTATAATGTGTCTTTGCATGCTCCGGGTCTCAATTATTCTGGTATGATTTATTAATCTGCTTGTATCCAAATAGCCTTGAGAGAGCAGCTCTACGTTGGCCCAGGGGTACATAGCACAACAAAATTAGCAAAGCAAATAAAAGCTAAAACACAATGGAACTAAACCACAGCATTAGGCATGTGATGGTATAAGATTTTCACATCACAATAACTGCTGAAGCTTTCATCACTGTATACTGTATTAACACTGTATTGAATTACACTGAAAAAAAAAAAAAGGGTTGAAAGATAAAAAAAACCTTTTGTAGTTCTCTTAATAATGAGTTCAATTACTTTTTGCAATACCAAACTGGCCTTTTAAATGTACAGATAACAAAGAACTTTGAAAAGAACCCTGAACATTTAAAAAACGAATGCATGTTTTTTTTTTTTTTTCTGAATAGCAAGCCAGTTGTTAATATAATGCTAGGTGCTAGCTACAAATTTAAAAACTGCAAGTTCACTCACTGAATGGCAACGTGCGATTGCGCTGCGTTCCAACTTAAACTTAATATTAAAATAATTTTTTTGCAACATTGCCATACTTAATTACATGACTTCGTATTAGCTGATTACAACTGTATTTTGGTTGTTACGATGAGAAGCAAATGTAACTGTGTAGCTAGTGGATTTTTAGTGAACTACTCTTTGTCCACTTGATAGCAAGCTAAACAATATCTGCAAATGGCAAATACTGTTCACTTTCACTGTCGTCTTAGTTGTCACTTAGCAGCTAAGTCTCTCTTAGTTTTCCAAAACGAGCAGAACTGTAAACACTTACCTTTATCTTGCTGAATTGCACAGGATGATTGTCCCGCAGATGTGCGCACATGCTCAGAATCAGAATGAGCTTTATTGCCAAGTATGCTTACACATAAAAGGAATTTGTCTTGGTGACAGAAGCTTCCAGTGTACAACAATACAAAAACAATACAAAAACAGCAGCAAGACATAGATAATAATAAAAAATAAAAAAACTAATTATACACATACGTACAGACACACACATACATACATACACATAGGTAGTGCAAATCTAATACAATCTGTTATGTACAGTGCAAATGTTTTTTTTTTTGTTTTTTTTTTCCAGAGGAATGAAATGGCAGAAGAGGTTGGATGTGTTGGATAAATATAAGACTAAACTGTGTATTGCACATAGTTACTGCTCAATGGAGCAATTTAACTGTTCATGAGATGGACAGCCTGAGGGAAAAAACTGTTCCTGTGCCTGACGGTTCTGGTGCTCAGAGCTCTGAAGCGTCGGCCAGAAGGCAACAGTTCAAAAAGGTAATGGGCAGGGTGAGTGGGGTCCAGAGTGATTTTTCCAGTCTTTTTCCTCACTCTGGAAATGTACAGTTCTTGAAGGGGGGGGGGGGCAGGGGGCAACCAATAATCCTCTCAGCAGTCTGAACTTCTGATGTCTGATTTCGAAGCGGAACCAAACCAGACAGTTATTGATGTGCAGAGGACAGACTCAATGACTACTGAGTAAAACTGTATCAGCAGCGCCTGTGGCAGGTTGAATTTCCTCAGCTGGCAAAGGAAGTACAACCTCTGCTGAGCCTTTTTCACAATGGAGTCAATGTGGGTCTCCCACTTCGGGTCCTGTGAGATGGTAGTGCCCAGGAACCTGAATGACTCCACTGCTGCCACAGTGCCGTTTAGAATGGTGAGGGGGGTCAGTGTTGGGTGTTCCTCCTAAAGTCCACAATGATCTCCACCATTCTGAGTGTGTTCAGCTCATGGTTGTTTTGACTGCACCAGACAGCCAGCTGTTCAACCTCCCTTCTGTATGCAAACTCATCGTCATCTCGGATGAGGCCAATGACAGTGGTGTTGTCTGCAAACTTCAGGAGCTTGACAGAGGGGTCCTTGACGATGCAGTCATTGGTGTAGAGGGAGAAGAGTAGTGGGGAGAGCACACATCCCTGGGGGGCACCAGTGCTGATTGTACAGGTGCTAGAAGTGAGTTTCCCTGTCTCACAAGCTGCTGCCTGTCCGTCAGAAAGCTCAATCCACTGACAGATAGACATGGGAACAGAGAGTTGGTGTAATTTATTCTGGAGTATAGCTGGGATGATGGTGTTGAAAGCTGAACTGAAGTCCACAAAAAGGATCCTTGCATATGTCCCTGGTCTGTCCAGATGTTGCAGGATATGATGCAATCCTATGTTGACTGCATCATCCACAGATCTGTTAGCTCGATAAGCAAATTGAAGGGGATCTAGAAAGGGTCCAGTGATGTCCTTCAGGTGGGCCAACACCAGTCTCTCAAATGATTTCATGACCACAGACGTCAGGGCGACAGGTCTGTAGTCATTAAGTCCTGTGATTTTTGGTTTCTTTGGGACAGGAATAATGATTGGGTGTTTGAAGCAGCATGGGACTTCACACTGCTCCAGTGATCTATTGAAGATCTGTGTGAAGATGGGGGCCAGCTGGTTAGCACAGGATCGAAGACACGCTGGCGAGACGCCATCTGGGCCTGAAGCCTTCCTTGTCTTTTGTTTCCGAAAGACGCGGCTCACATCATCTTCACAGATCTTAAGTGCAGGTTGAGTAGCAAGAGGAGGGAGGTTGCAGGAGGTGTTGGTGTTTGTGTGAAGTGAAGGTCAGTATGGGTGTAGGGTGTGAGATTGGGCCTTTCAAATCTGCAGTAGAACACATTCAGGTCATCAGCCATTTGTTGGTCCACCACAGGGTTGGGGGCAGGAGTCCTGTAATTTGTGAGTTGTTTCATGCCACTCCACACTGATGCAGGGTCGTTAGCTGAAAACTTGTTTTTCAGCTTCTCAGAGTATCTTCTTTTAGCCACTCTGATTTTCCTGTTCAGTGTGTTCCTGGCCTGATTGTACAAGACTTTATCCCCAACCCTGTAAGCATCCTCATTGGCCTGACAAAGCTGCCTGAGCTCTGCTGTAAACCACGGTTTGTCATTGTTGAACTTTAAATAAGTCCTAGTAGGAATGCACATATCCTCACAGAAACTGATATATGATGTAACAGTGGCTGCAGCCTCAAAAACACTCCAATCCATGCAATCGAAGCAGGCTTGTAGTTCCCACTCTGCTTCATTGATCCATCTCTTTACAGTCCTTACTAATGGCTTGGTTGATTTTAATTTCTGCCTGTATTTTGGAAGAAGATGAACCAGACAGTGATCAGGGAGTCCCAAAGCTGCTCTAGGGACAGAGCGATATGCATCCTTTATTGTTGTGTAGCAATGATCCAGTATGTTCCTGTCTCTGGTGGGGCATGTGATGTGCTGTTTGTATTTGGGCAGTTCACGTGTGAGATTTGCTTTGTTAAAATCCCTAAGAATAATAATAACTGAGTCCGGGTATTGTTGTTCCATGTCTGTGATTTGATCAGCCAGCTGTTGCAGCGTTGTGTTCAAACACGCGTTTGGTGCGATATACACACTCACCAGAATAAACGAGGAAAACTCCCGCCGTGAGTAGAAAGGCTTACAGTTAATAAAGAGCGCTTCCAAATTAGGACAGCACATCCTCTTTAATGTTGTTACATCTGTACACCAACTTTCACTGATATAAAAGCATGTTCCACCGCCTCTCGTTTTCCCCGTTAACTCCACGATGCGATCCGCTCTGAACAGCTGGAAGCCCGACAGATGTAATGCGCTGTCTGGAATGGCTTCACTCAGCCAGGTTTCTGTGAAGCACAAGGCAGCAGAGGTTGAAAAGTCCTTGTTTGTGCGTGTGAGGAGATGTAGTTCGTCCGTTTTGTTAGGAAGAGAGCGGAGATTCACTAAGTGAATACTCGGCAGCGCTGTTCGGAATCAGTGCCGACGGAGTTTGACCAGCGCACCGGCTCGTCTCCCTCGCCTGCGTCTCTTGAATAACAAAACTGCGCCTCCAACTAAAATGTCTAGCAAAACATCTGAATATTCGAAAACCGGGAAAAGATTGTCTGGTACATGCTGTCGAATGTTCAGCAGTTCATCTCTGTTAAAACTGACTGGAAAAAGATTACTAAACACAGGACAAACAAAAACAACAAAAGAACTGAGGAGCGCCACACCGTGGCAACCATCCGCGGTGCCATCATGATGATAAGATGATATGTTGGAGGTGTTCCCATGTTTCGCTGCCGCTTTTCTGCCACATGTTTTGCAAAAGGGCAAACACCTTTAACCAACAATCCCTCTGCATTTTTACAACCAAAAATACTTCCACACTTCCGACTTAATCCTTTTAGATGGCGGATAAAGTGTTGGCTGTGTTCCTACTTCAGCCATGCTTCGTCCACGTTGGTTTTGTTTACATCAGAGTGCGCATGTGTCCTTTATGTCACATATACGCAGTCGCAGTGTTGTGAATCTTGATTCATTAATGGAAAACTACTGTGCGATCAGAAAAATCTAGGCTAAACAATTTGGCTAAAACGTTATCAAGAATTATTTACGGTATTTTGAGGTGCCCACGATAACAATATTGTGCATGCTACATGCCTACACAGCACAATGAAACTAAGCCACAACACAACAAAATTAAGCCTCAACATAATGGAAAGGCAACAGCACAATGGAAATAAGCCACAACAGAATGAAATTAAGACAAAGCACAATGGAAAAGCCACAACACAACAAAATTAAGCCTCAACATAACAGAAAAGCCAGAGCACAATGAAATTAAACTACAACACAATTAAGCCACATCACAATGGAAATAAGCAACAACACACCAAAATTAAGCCACAACATAACAGAAAAGCCAGAGCCTTTTCTTTTCCGCTAATTTTGTTATGTTGCGGCTTCATTTGATTGTGTTGTGTCTTAATTCCATTGTGTTTTCAGTTTGTATTTGCTTTGCTAATTTTGCTGTGTTGTGCACCCCTGGGCCACCGTACAGCTCACATTGTTCAGCATCTCTTGCAACACATTTGCAGGCCCGCAGCAGACAAACACTAATATTCTTCATACATCTCCGCACATCCAATGCTTCCGTGACAGACAAATGCAAGTTTGGTGGTAAATTCAAAGTGACAAATACTTAAATAACACAGTAAAACTGGCATCATCTTCTGGCTTCGCTACCTATTTACAATGGTAAACAGCTGCCGCTTGCACTCACAATGGTGCTCACGTTAATAACAGAATAACACCGCAGTTTGGACCCAAATATGCTATCCCATTTATGCTGAACATTTGAAGGCTGATCTACCTCCGGTCCAACTAATCCATTTAAAAAAAAAAAAAAAGTTTTTAAAAGCACTTCATACATGAGCACAATTTATATTTGTCTACGTAACTACTGTAATCGAAAGCAATTAGATTAAAAGGTCTTTAAGAAGAGTGTGTCCAACATTTATCTTGTACTGTACATCTCAGCTCATACACGATATGTACAAATCCCTGATCAGACACTGATCAGACAATATATCCTAAAAGTGTAATAATGAGATAAGTTGGATAAACACACAGTAATTCACAGAGAAGAAAACTTTCAGAGACACAAGAAAGAGCATTCAACAGTACCACTAAAATAATTACACATGGGTTGTCTTTTAGTGCAAGTGATGAATGTTATTTCTTTGAGTGAATGGCTGGATTCAGCTCTACTCATTCACAAGCTAGGCAACCACACTTACCACATTTTAACAGGTTAAAAGATGATAAACTGTTAGAGACACACAAGCTCAGAGCCCAGGCACTAGAAATACATGATATTTATGAAACCAGCCAATAAGAGAGGAGCCTCGTTTGTTTTCAGGCCTGCTCTTCCATTGGCAGACAGATCTATTCTGCGATCAGGATGGGGGGAAAAAAACTCTACAGAGGCACACACAAGTAGGTTTTTGTTAAATCAAAGAACTGCTTTTGCAATCAGGGACATGCAACCACATCATACTATCATAATATGGACTCACAGAGCCAAAAAATGTGTCTGGGCAAACAACGGGAAAATCATTGGTTAGTACTATGAATGCAGAGACGGGGTGTGGTATTCTGCCTCTGGCAGTACAGGGGTTGGTGTAGTCACACTGGATGCAGTCACGGCAGCCAAGGGTCAAAGGTCAAGGGTCATGGGGACAGCAGTGAGTGTGTCCTACCAGAAGCCGCCAACAGCAGTTCCTCACTGAAAGATACGCTCTTTCTCAGCATGGCTGTGTCTGATTGGCTGACATGGAGTGGGGGAGGAGTTGTACTCCTGGAGGCCATCCCTGGCCATAAGTGGCGGGGCAGATAGGCAGAGGGGAGAGGAGATGATTCAGACTCAAGAGCAGGAGAACTAGGAGACAGATATATCCTCGCTGACAGAGAAGGAATGAGACAGAAGGAGAGTGGGAGAAGTATGGAGACATCATGTGAGACAAAAATGAAGGGGGTGCTGAACTGTACAACAGAAACATAAAGAAACAGCTGTGGAAAGGAGACGACCAGGGAGGCATCAAATTAAAATAATAAATCATTTCTTTAAAAATAAAAATATTTTTAAAAATAATTTGAATTATTTTCTCCTGAGGTCAACTTACAATGTTAGTCAAGTTATTTTTGGGTCTCCAGACTTTCTCTGACCTGTGTTTTACTGTGGTGTCTTTAAGATTTCTATGTAAGCTCCCTATTTTTTCTCGGTGGGACACGTGGTGAGTTGTGTGTGGATGCCGTGGAGAATAGCGTAAAGCCTCCACACGCACACGAGATTTGTCCTCCACCACCCAGACTGAGGCGAGTCACTACGCCACCACGAGGACTTAGAGCGCATTGGGAATTGGGCAAGAATCCAATTTAACTTCAAGGAACAACTTTCTTGGTATATGTAACATGTAGAGTAAAAAAAGAGATGCCCTACTCACGGTTCTCTGCTGTTTTTATTTTATTTTATTATACGTTTTGAATATGACGTCTTCTCCACTCTTGTGGGATTATGGGATACAAAAGTGTCAGGTTGATGTGCAATTTAGAATTAGGGATGGGCACGAGTACTCGAGTGGCTGCAATGATCGATCATTAAAACGATGATCAATGGTGATCAAGCATGATGTGACTTTTCACTTAATTAAAAATTCAGTGACAATTATCTGACAACTTAACACACACACACACGTGTCTAAGAGGGAGCTTATTTTTAATTTTGACATTTATTGCGTTGTGATCGTGATTGTCAGAGACGTCTCATAGCAACCAAACTGATATATGATGCTGCAATGCTATCGTTATGATAATCAAAAGAGAGTGTAATTAGTGTTTTGAACACCTGTAAAACGTTTGCTAAACACGCTTTATTATCATTTAATGTAAGAACTTTGTCTCGTTAATAAAGTTGAAAGGTGTCAATTCCAACTCTCCGAGTTGAATGGAACGCTTCATGAATCATCACAGCAACAATGATACGGAGCATTGCGGTTTTCCACACAGGAGTGAACACTTGGTGAGACACACACACCAGGCGTGTGGCAGTAAACTCACGCGCTGAAGCAGCACATATACAGTAGGCGAGTGTTTCAAACAGCTAGGCAGAGTGCAACTAAATGGAACAGAATGCAGCGTCTTCAAAACTGAACTTCAACTTAACACGCATATTAAAAATGTGATGGTTATGGGCGGCGTCTTCTGTTGAGCCAAACGCGATTTGAAAATAGATGGTTCAGACAGTCACTAGAAAAAACTGGGGCACGCTTACTAAGACTACTACGGTAACCTGAAGGAAGAACAGACAGACGAGCGTTGTGCCCATTCTTTCATTGAGTTGGGCAGCGAAACTTCACATAATGACAAAATATGATGCATTATATTTTGATTATGCAATCTTTTGTACATTCTGTAACATAAGATTATTTTATAACAGCCAATATTAATGAATAGGCGATACACTGGGACAACAAGACGCAATGCAGCAGCCAAAGACGTTTGTCAGACATGATATTATATATACACATGTCATTGCCCCTCAGTAATTAGTCAGAGTACTCGAGTAGACAAAATGACCAAAATGCCCATCCCTATTTAGAAACTCGCCAAATGTAGTAAGTAATCCGGGAATTTCACGCCTACTGTTTTATGAATACTAAGGATTCGAACAAACTACTCAAATGACATACTATATCAATTTACATTCTATATCAGTTGACATACTATAAATGCTAAGGATGCACGATCTATTGGTGGCTGAAATATTATTAGCCGATAACCGGGAAAATTAAATATTATTATCGCGCCGATAATGGAATTACCGCCGATATTTCGCAGATCATTCGTTACATTTTATTTACTGCCTGCGGCTTCTTTCCTTCAGGTAGGAACTAGGACAGCCTCAAGCGACAGTGTGCGTGCTGAGGATTATTTCAACATCTCTGCACCATGTTACATTGTTTTGGGTCTGGTTTTAATTCGGGATCATCTGCTGTAAGTAACGACATGTCATTTCCCATATTCCGTTTATGTTACATGAGGCAGTAAATTCAAACACAACAGAAACATGCATGTACAGTTGTGCTTAAGTTTGCATACCCTGGCAGAAATTGTGAAATTTTGGAATTGCTTTTGAAAATATGACTGATCATGCAAACAAACTGTCTTTTATTTCAGGATAGTGATCATATGAAGCCCTTTATTATCACATAGTTGTTTGGCTCCTTTTTAAATCATAATGATAACAGAAATCACCCAAATGGCCCTGATCAAAAGTTTACATACCCTTGAATGTTTGGCCTTGTTACAGACACACAAGGTGACACACACAGGTTTAAATGGCAATTAAAGGTTAATTTCCCACACCTGTGGCTTTTTAAATTGCAATTAGTGTCTGTGTATAAATAGTCAATGAGTTTGTTAGCTCTCACGTGGATGCACTGAGCAGGCTAGATACTGAGCCATGGGGAGCAGAAAAGAACTGTCAAAAGACCTGCGTAACAAGGTAATGGAACTTTATAAAGATGGAAAAGGATATAAAAAGATATCCAAAGCCTTGAAAATGCCAGTCAGTACTGTTCAATCACTTATTAAGAAGTGGAAAATTCAGGGGATCTCTTGATACCAAGCCACAACTGCCAGAAGAATTGTCCAGGATACAAAGAAAAACCCACAGGTAACCTCAGGAGAAATACTGGCTGCTCTGGAAAAAGACGGTGTGGTTGTTTCAAGGAGCACAATACTTGTTGCCCCCTCTCCAAACATAGCACTTATGGTTGTGACCATAAAGCTCTATTTTGGTCTCGTCACTCCAAATTACAGTGTGCCAGAAGCTGTGAGGCGTGTCAAGGTGTTGTCGGGCATATTGTAACTGGGCTTTTTTGTGGCATTGGCTTCGTTCTGGCAACTCGACCATGCAGCTCATTTTTGTTCAAGTATCGTCGTATTGTGCTCCTTGAAACAACCACACCATCTTTTTCCAGAGCAGCCTGTATTTCTCCGGAGGTTACCTGTGGGTTTTTCTTTGTATCCTGAACAATTCTTCTGGCAGTTGTGGCTGAAATCTTTCTCGGTCTACCTGACCTTGGCTTGGTATCAAGAGATCCCTGAATTTTTCACTTCTTAATAACTGACTGAACAGTACTGACTGGCATTTTCAAGGTTTTGGATATCTTTTTATATCCTTTTCCATCTTTATAAAGTTCCAGTACCTTGTTACGCAGGTCTTTTGACAGTTCTTTTCTGCTCCCCATGGCTCAGTATCTAGCCTGCTCAGTGCATCCACGTGAGAGCTAACAAACTCATTGACTATTTATACACAGACACTAATTGCAATTTAGGTGTGGGAAATTAACCTTTGCCATTTAAACCTGTGTGTGTCACCTTGTGTGTCTGTAACAAGGCCAAACATTCAAGGGTATGTAAACTTTTGATCAGGGCCATTTGGGTGATTTCTGTTACCATTATGATTTAAAAAGGAGCCAAACAACTATGTGATGATAAATGGCTTCATATGATCACTATCCTGAAATAAAAGAGAGTTTATTTGCATGATCACTCATATTTTCAAAATCAATGCCATAATTTCACAATTTCTGCCAGGGTATGCAAACTTTTGAGCACAACTGTATGTAACTTCGGGGCGAACATTTTTGCTTATTACTTCATGAAACAGAATGTGGGAAATTGCACATTGTTACTTGCAGCACAGCATTGCAATTAAAACAAGCCCCAAAACAACCTAACATGGTTCCTAGAAAAAGATAGTGACTCAAGATGGCTAAAAACACTAGTTTGTGAGTGAAACTAATCTGCTTGTTGTATTTTACAAGTTGAGAATTTTTTTAATGTTATGACTCATGACTATTCGATCTGTATGATGTTACCGATTACCATTATGATTGTTGTGTTCACATTTCATAAGTTATACAGTGGAACTGTGAATGAAACGCGCATATGCGCATGCAAACAAACACACAATCACACAAACCACGCTGCACTCGCAGTCTTGCTGCTATCATAAATATTACAGCATGTATACAGAGATTAGGGTTTGTATTGTGTGTTTTGTTGTTTAATTTTCGTTACATGCGGTTTATCACCTCATTTTGGTTTAATGCATTATCACAGCTGTTAGAAGTTCATTATTCTCTCTCTGTGACCGAGTCATCAGGATTATCGTAAACATTAATATAAATTGGCACCATACAATTTATGCAAGTGTATTTTCATTTATTTCTCATTCAAATCAGCATTCATCTGTAATATAGGCACATTCCTGGTTCATGTTACATCTGCCAAACCTTAAACTGCAGCAAGTCCAGATTTCAAGCTTTTAAATGACACACATTTTTCAAATAAAAAGCTTTTAATGAATTAGCTAGCAGTTCCAAGTTAAAGGATTAAAAATGAAAACTTTTTTAAATATCGGTTATCGGTATCGGCCACAATGAGCTGTGAATTATCGATATCGGCCCAGAAATTCCATATCGGTGCATCCCTAATAAATGCTTCTGACATACAGTGGCAAGAATAAGTATGTGAACCCTTTGGAATTAGCTGGTTTTCTGCATTAATTGTTCATAAAATGTGATCTCATCTTCATCAAAGTCATAAGTATAGACAAACACAATGTGCTTAAGCTAACAACACAAACAATTATAATCTTTCCTGTCTTTACTGAACACATCCCATTAAACATTCACAGTGCTGTGAAAAAAGTGAACCCTTGGATTTAATAACTGGTTGATCCTCTTTTGGCATCCATAACATCAACCAAGCGTTTCCGGTAGCTGAGGATTAGACCTGCACGACGTTCAGAAGGAATTTTAGACCATTCTTCCTTACAGAACTGCTTCAGCTCAGCCATATTCTTAGGCCGTCTGGTATGAACGGCTCTCTTGAGGTTATTCCACAGCATCTCTATTGGGTTAAGGTCTGGGCTCTGACTGGGACACTCAAAAAGGTGGATTTTCTTTTTTTAAGCCATTCTGTGTTGGATTTACTTCAATGTTTAGGGTCATTGTCCTGCTGCATCACCCAACTTCTACTGAGCTTCAGCTGGCACACAGCCATCCTGACATAAACTCGGGAACTCAAAATGTTTGTGTGCTTTTTTAAAAGTCAAAGAAGCTCTAACCCACACCTCCAATTTCGTTTCATTAAATGAATGCCAGGTTTGCCCTCTCCTGACTGTAATTAACTTTTGCTGACATCATTAGCCTAGGGGTTCACATACTTTATCCAACCTACACTGTGAATGTTTAAATGATGTATTCAATATTTACAAGAACAATACAACAATTTGTGTGTTATAAGTTAAAACAGATTGAATTTGTTCATTATTGTAACTTAGATGAAGATAAAACCAGATTTTAAGACCAATTTAAACATAAATGCAGATAATTCTAACAGGTTCACATACTTTTTCTCGCCACTGTAGTAGGAAAGTATGCATATTCGGATAGTGGGTATATTTTCATAGTACATGAAACTTTTTTATTTCAAAGATCGAGGAACATTTCTCAAGATATGACCCCTTTAAAGAGGCTTATCTACATAAGGTAGACTCAGTGGAGCTTCATAATTTGATAACCTTCATAATTTTCTGCAGGTTATGAATGTAAATAATCAGAAATCACAGCCTTGAACCAAATAAAACTTGATGGCATTTCACATTCACACAGATGAAGTAATATAAACTATGGTGGGAAAACACAACAAAACTTAACATTTTATTGAAATGAAAAAAAACAGACAAAAATAAATGGAGACACTGTGCCCTACACCCTCTGCCTCTAGGCCTCGACACCGTGGTCGGTGTACCAATGATTAAAAGCAAAGTTGGTGTCATGCAGGCCCATGAAGAGAGGGCGTCTGGTAGAGTGCCGGAGGTGAGGTGGGGTCGGGTATCTTACCAGTTTTGGGGGTGAGGCTGAGCTCGGTGTCTGAAGAGGAGGACTGGCGACTGTAGGACTTGGAGGGGGAGAAGGAAGAGAAGGTTTGTGCTCTCAGAGGGGTTGGGGGTCCAGAGAATAATGGGATGCCTGGGGCCTCCTCCCCAAAAATTGGCCTGTCAGAGCAAACACACTCCCATCAACACACACAGACTCACAGGTTCATACATTACGACTGTGCCCGTGTGCCTGTGTTTGAGCGTATGAACGTGTGAGGAGGAGGGAGAGATTGAGAGAGAGCAGAGAGTGTTGATTGCTTGCTGCTGAAAGGGAAGAGTGCCAGAGGAAGATGAAAAGAGACAGAAAAGCGTGTGATGGTAGCCGAGCGGGGATAAAAGAATGAATGGAAAAGATTGGAACACTCCGGACACCCAAAAAAGGCAAAACAAATGAAGCGCAAAGGAGATGGAATAAGCACGTTTCAGCCAACCAAAGCACAACGCTTTCATAACGAGTGTCGATAACACATTTTTTTAGCGTTTAAACGAGACCAAAATCTAAAAAACATCAACCTACACACAAAAACTTAAACACAGAGGCCAAACCACACCTCTGATCGGATATATTCATGAGTGTCAGCTGAATGTAGCTCACTGACTTGTCAGAGGCAGTTTTAGGGACAGGCCTTAGCTGTTAACAAGGTTGCTTTGGCAGCTGAAGGGAGGGGACTGGTGATGTCACAGCTGTCTGCCAATGAAGAACAGGGGGGTGGTGAGAGGTCTTGGCAGAGTGGTGACAGGGTCATGGGGTACCTGCCTACACTGCCTGGCTCTGGGGGCTTTTGAGCTCTTGTGTCTGGGTTTCATACCGGCGAACAGCAGTGTTGGCACAGAAACAGAGAAGCCCTGAGAAAGACGACTGCTTGCGCTGTGAACTGGACTGCTGTGTGTGGAACGACATCCGAGAGTGGAAGGTGCAGCCTGTGGAGAGCTACATACAAACACACACACACGTGTTTCACGCATATTTTATACATTTTATCCACACACACCCACAGTGTGCCAGGGTCAGAAATCAACTTTTTTTAAATTATGGAGCAATATTTTCCCCCAGGATCTGATTTTCAGGGGCAATTTACAGAACTCCTATTTGTATCACTCCGCAGCACCCATAGCTGACAGTTTTTGCTTAAGATACTTGAATTTAATTAATTTATTAAAATAAATCCCCAATTAATTCAGTAAGGTTGTTACCTATTAATTTAAATCAGAATCAACTCATATTTTGTGATATAAATTTGGCTTACAATAAAATATTAGGAAATATATCCAAATTAAAAAAAGAGAACAAAACAATTATATTTTGAATATGGGGTGGCATTTTTGCCTCTTTTAGTTGCATTTTTGCCCCAAGGCCCCATTAATTTCTTACCCTGCTGTGTAGTGTACATTCACAGAAACACAGACAGATGCTTAACATTGACATTCACAAACATGCACATACACACAGGCCCAAGGCAGACTTCATGGAAAACTGATAGAGGAAAGGTTCATGACATACTGTCTGTGTCTCATAACTTAGTAAGCCAACCTAGACAGCATTTTTGGGCATCACAGACACATTCAAATGCTCAATTCAAGCTTTCGAAATCACCTATGGTGCTCAATAATGCTGTCTAGCAGGGGGGCTGGGTAGCTCAGCGAGTATTGATGCTGACTACCACCCCTGGAGTCGCGAGTTCGAATCCAGGGCATGCTGAGTGACTCCAGCCAGGTCTCCTAAGCAACCAAATTGTCCCGGTTGCTAGGGAGGGTAGAGTCACATGGGGTAACCTCCTCGGTTCTCGCTCTCAATGGGGCGCGTGGTAAGTTGTGCGTGGATCGCGGAGAGTAGCATGAGCCTCCACATGCTGTGAGTCTCCGCAGTGTCATGCACAACGAGCCACGTGATAAGATGCGTGGATTGACGGTCTCAGAAGCGTATGCAACTGAGACTTTCCTCAATCCGGGTGATGGAGGAAGAGTAACCGCGCCACCACGAGGACCTACTAAGTAGTGCGAATTAGGCATTCCAAATTGGGGAGAAAAGGGGATAAAAATGAAAAAAATAAATAATAATAATAAATATATATATATATATATATATATATATATAAAAATAATGCTGTCTAATGGGGTGGGTAAAAATACTGATTTCCCGATGCATCGCAATCTTCATTTATATGATCTTGACATCGATTCTTAAATCCCAAAATCGATCTTTTACTCTATGTGCAACCCTCCACTACAATTAGAGGAAGTTGTTGGCATTTGCAACCAAATGTCACGTTATGCGACTAAAAATAGAGTCGGACCTCGGTTCTAAGAGATCCACGTAACCCATTTGTGAATTGATAATTTCTCTTCAGTCAGTTGTTGATCAAAAACAACAAAAAAGTAAACATTTAATTTTAATCAGGAATAGTATACAGTTGAAGTTTACATACACTTTAAACTAATGTTTTCACCACTCCACAGATAATATTAGCAAACTATAGTTTTGGCAAGTCGTTTAGGACATCTACTTTGTGCATGACATGAGTCATTTTTCCAACAATTGTTCACAGACAGATTGTTTCACCTTTAATTGACTATATCACAATTCCAGTGGGTCAGAAGTTTACATACACTAAGTTAACTGTGCCTTTAAGCAGCTTGAAATATTCCAGAAAATTATGTCAAGCTTAATTTAGCTTCTGATAGGCTAATTGGAGTCAACTGGAGGTGTACCTGTGGATGTATTTTAAGGCCTACCTTCAAACTCAGTGCCTCTTTGCTGGACATCATGGAAAAATCAAAAGAAATCAGCCAAGACCTCAGAAAACAAATTGTGGACCACCACAAGTCTGGTTCATCCTTGGGAGCAATTTCCTGAAGGTAACAGGTTCATCTGTACAAACAATAGTACGCAAGTATAAACACCATGGGGCCACGCAGCCATCATACTGCTCAGGAAAGAGACGCATTCTGTCTCCTAGAGATAAATGTAGTTTGGTGCGAAAAGTATAAATCAATCCCAGAACAACAGCAAAGGACCTTGTGAAGATGCTGGAGGAAACAGGTAGACAAGTATCTATATCCACAGTAAAATGAGTCCTATGACAACAACCTGAATGGCTGCTCAGCAAGGAAGAAACCTCTGTTCCAAAACTGCCATAAAAAGCCAGACTACAGTTTACATGTGCACATGGGGACAAAGATCTTACTTTTTGGAGAAATGTCCTCTGGTCTGATGAAACAAAAATTGAACTGTTTGGCCATAATGACCATCATTATGTTTGGAGGAAAAAGGGTGAGGCTTGCAAGCTGAAGAACACCATCCCAACAGTGAAGCATGGGGGTTGCAGCATCATGTTGTGGGGGTGCTTTGCTGCAGGAGGGACTGGTGCACTTCACAAAATAGATGGCATCATGAGGAAGGAAAATTATGTGGATATATTGAAGCAGCATCTCAAGACATCAGCCAGGAAGTTAAAGCTCGGTCGCAAATGGGTCTTCCAAATAGACAATGACCCCAAGCATACCTCCAAAGTTGTGGCAAAATGGCATAAGGACAACAAAGTCAAGATATTGGATAACCATATATTGGCCATCACAAAGCCCTGACCTCAATCCGATAAAAAAAAATTGTGAGCAGAAGTGAAAAGGCGTGTGTGAGCAAGGAGGCCTACAAACCTGACTCAGTTACACCAGTTCTGTCTGGAGGAATGGGCCAAAATTCCAGCAACTTATTGTGAGAAGCTTGTGGAAGGCTACCCAAAACATTTGACCCAAGTTAAACAATTTAAAGGCAATGCTACCAAATACTAACAAAGTGTATGTAAACTTGAAAGAAATGAAAGCTGAAAGAAATCATTCTCTCTACTATTATTCTGACATTTCACATTCTTAAAATAAAGTAGTGATCCTAACTGACCTAAGACAGGGAATGTTTTCTATGATTAAATGTCAGGAATTGTGAAAAACTGAGTTTAAATGTGTTTGGCTAAAGTGTATGTAAACTTCTGACTTCAACTGTACATGAGGTAAAGTCATTCAAGTCCTCTTTCGTTAACACGCTCATTTAAAGACCCTCTTTACAGAAATGCCGGGTTTCCTTAAAGAGACAGTACCGGTTTTTAGAATGCGTTTAACAAATCAATGTAAATACCTGTAAATAGTACAAATTATGCAATTAAACAATAAACATGTAACAAAATATAATATATACAATATAATATTTATTGACTAAATACATTGATTTGTTAATTTTTAAAAAGCTAAAATGTAACCAAAATGGTGAAACACTAATAAAATATCATTAGTAAAATGTATATTTTTGTAATGTACCTAGTTAGAAGGTCCCAAGTATAACTTACAGCATTAGCTGGGAGAAAGTTTATTTTATATGTAAGCAAAAGGAACATTATAACTAAAATATACCCATATGAATCGATATCGAATCGAAAGCTTGTGAATTGTAATCAAATGAGGAAATCTGTATCAATTCCCAGCCATACTAGCTAAGTTTTGAGACACAGACATTCAAAAATTCTAAGCTCCCAAGAGAGCAAAGGACAAGACAACAGAGACATTGACAAATGCAAAAGACAACAGACTCAAGACAGCACTCCAGATGCAGGTCGCCTTGTCTGGGATTGCACAAAGAAACAGCCGTCTAATGCAAACACATGCTAGTGCAGGAGAGATGCCGCATGCAGGAGAAAGTTCAAGAACAGACAGAGTAAGAAGGAGATAGAGGGAGCGAGAGAGAACATGCAAGATTGAGGTGTGGTGTGTTTGTGCGTTGAGAATGCATTTTTGTACCACTTATAAAACAGCAATTCATAAAACAAACACACACACCCTCAAATTCACTTACAAATAAGACCAGAAAAACTGCATTTTTTTTTCTCTCTCATTCATGTTGCGTTAATCCTTGTTTACCTAAAAGAATGCTACCTGTATTACCATACACAGTAATCAAATAATTTGATAACATTAAAAGGAATGTTCCAGGTTCAATACAAGTTAAGCTCAATCGACAGCATTTGTGGCATAATGATGATTACCACAACAAACACAAAAATCAGGGACTAAAAACGGTTCAAGGAATGAAAACGAAAAATTTTTAGCAGAACGTAACCAAAAACCAGAACAAAGTGATTTTCAATTGTTACGGAGTGAAAACATTATTTTTAAATGCTGGTAACCGGTTAATTTTGTTCCGATAATGTTTTCATGAAACTAAAGACCAAAGGGTCCCAGTAAATTTTTGGAACTACACCACTTGCCTGAAAAAATTAAACACGTGCTTTAATCCTGAAGGAAACTGCTGCATCACACATTGTGAATGTCGCATTCTGTGAATGAAAACCTTTTTAACAACCATGTATAATCAGGGTTCCCACTCTTTTTAAGGCACAATTTCCCAGGACATTTAATGTGCCATACAGTTGATATATTTAAGCAAATACACACAAGAGTGTTTTTTTTTTATTATTCCGTATTTTATAGTTCATTTAAATGTCATCATCACAATGGTGTCTAATCAAATTAATTTGTTAAAACTTTAATCAAATGAAAATATCATTATTTTAATTAATTCTATTTTCAACATTATATTGCATTATTTTTATCAAATGAAGTGTTTTTCTAAAAAATCCTCACAGCACAATCCGAAACAACACTGGAGATATTTTTGTCAAATAAAGTACTGCACAACAGAACATCACAGATGTGAAATTAGTGGTCGACCGATATATCGCAGAGGCCAATAAATCGGCCGATATTCTGACTTTTTTAATTATTGGTAAATTTTCCTGTTTGGCCGATGTTTTTCTTGAGGGCACCGAAAATCACCTGCTTGCATGTGAAAAACTGAGACATGTAAACGACCAGTCACGGTTCGTTTTGTTGTTACGTGCCATCATGTTATTACAATAATAGACCAGTGTGCAACACAGTCTAATTTAAACGGTCCGTGGCAGATGCGTTTGAGCTCATAATGTTAAAGTGCTTGCCTGTTTCATTCTCCCTCTCTCTCCTCAATAGTTCCCTGTAACCTTTAACTGTCTTGTCTAATGATAAAAAGGCAAATATCAATCAAACTAATATCATATATACCGTCTGCTAATATGCACATATCTCGTTTAAACAGATAATAAACAAACCTCACACAACTTGAGCAGATCCAGCATCCTGTGGAGCGCTCATTTATTTACCTCTAAAGCATGTATTCTAACAGCCTCTCCTCAGCAATTCCCTGTAACTTTAAATTTTCTTTTCTAATGATAAAAGACAAATATCAATAAAACTATTATACCATTTGGACATATGCAGATATCTAGTTTAAATAGATGTAATCTATGAACCTCATGAAAATCCAGTGTAGTAAATCAAGTTTTTATTTTGCCGTTCTGCGTGATTTTTACTGTAGTTTCTCACCTCCAGATAAGCAGTTTGCTACATGGCCCAGTGTAATTATTAAACCCCAAAAAGCTATTATTGAATTAAAATAAATATATAGTCTGTATGTGCTGCACGCTTCAGAGAGCTCTGTAGTCATCTACAACAAACATGCATACAACCATAGGACACGTGATGCTCTTTTCAGCATACGAGTGGCCGGCTTCACACACTGATTTTGAAACCCGCAGCACATGCAGGCTTTATATAGTGCTGGCCGATATGGCCAAAAATAAATAAATCATAATATTCTTTTTCATATCATTCGATTTCGATATTTATCACAATATACATTCACATTTGCACATTGCACTTTTGTTTATTTTATCTCCAAGTTGACAGAAGAAAAAATTAATCCTAAACAGTCAAAATAGTCATTATAAAACTGCATTGGGGGCCTAGAGAAAGCCAAAGCAGTGGATCTTTGAGGGATCTTTTACCAAAATATTAAAATATTTTTATAGAGTTATCAGTCGAGTGCATTTGGAAATTAATGTTAAAAGATCATCTGTTTGTTTTGAAGTATAATGACAGCAGTGCAGTATTTGTTTGAACATTTTTACATTCAAATGATACATTTTTATATATTTCTTTAGATTCAGATACCCAAGTATGGGGACATAGAAGCCCTTGTGACTGTGGAATGATACTCTATGGGGGTTCAGGGGTATCCCCTGAGAGACGAATTTGAAAACATAAAAGTCTGAATGGAACATTTTTATATTTCCTTTAAAGTGAGAAAGACTAGGCTACCAACTAATAATTTTATTGTCCATCCTTGTCATCCATGACAGAGATGATGATATCTGATTAATTTTCACAAAATTAGAACAGAAATATATTTGTTTATTATTTAAGGCTCGTAACATGCTGATTAATAAAGCAAAATGTAGAAGAAAAAAAGGATATGGTCTAAAGGCGCTTCGGAACTACGTTAACTTATGCGGCGCCTCATGTCTACTTGCATGCAGGGAAAAGAGGCAATGCGTGCGGAGCGGGACAGGGCCTAAATGAAGCATGTCCGGTATTAGAAAAAATATTAGTCAAGTACTCGAGGGGCAATGACATGTACATAACTGTATATATAATAACATGTCTGACAAACGTCTTTGGCTGCTGCATAGCGTCTTGTTGTCCCAGTGTATCGTCTATTCATTATTACTGGCTGTTATAAAATAATCTTATGTTACAGAATGTACAAAAGATTGCATAATCAAAATATAATGCATCATATTTTGTCATTATGTGAAGTTTCGCTGCCCAACTCAATGAAAGAATGTGCAGAACGTCTGTCTGTTCTGCCTTCAGGTTACCGTAGTAGTCTTAGTAAGCGCGCACCAGTTTTTTTTAGTGACTGTCTGAACCATCTATTTTCAAATCGCGGTTGGCTTAACAGAAGACGCCGCCCATAACCATCACGTTTTTAATATGCGTGTAAAGTTGAAGTTCAGTTTTGAAGACGCTGCATCCTGTTCCATTTAGTTGCACTCTGCCTAGCTGTTTGAAACACTCGCCTACTGTATATGTGCTGCTGCAGCGCTTAAGTTTACTGCCACACGCCTGGTGTGTGTGTCTCACCAAGTGTTCACTCCTGTGTGGAAAACCGCAATGCTCCGTATCGTTGTTGCTGTGATGATTCATGAAGCATTCCAATTAACTCGGAGAGTTGGAATTTACACCTTTCAACTGGGGAAAGTGCAACGGAATGACACTTTATGTCGGACTTCTAACTAGGAAACTCGTGCGGAAATCTTCAAGTCCCATTTCATCGAGATGTAGGTGTGTGTTACGTCACGCAAACATGTGGGCACCCAGGGCAGGGAGGTTTACTGTCAGTGACAAACATTCACTTCTATTGAATAATATCCATTAACGAGACAAAGTTCTTACATTAAATGATAATAAAGTGTGTTTAGCAAACGTTTTACAGAGACAGGTGTTCAAAACACTAATTACACTCTCTTTTGATTATCGTAATGATAGCATTGCAGCATCAGATATCAGTTTGGTTGCTATGAGACGTCTCTGACAATCACAATCACAATCACAACGCAATAAATGTCAAAATTAAAAATAAGCTCCCTCTTTGACACGTGTGTGTTAAGTTGTCAGGTAATTGTCACTGAATTTTGAATCAAGTGAAAAGTCACATCATGCATGATCACCATCAATCATAGTTTTCATGATCGATCATTGCAGCCACGTCCGAGTACCTGAGTACTCGAGCCCATCCCTAGTGGAGACGTAGCCTGAGAAAGCCAAACTGTTTGCGTTTTTAGTGACACGCACCTGATCATCTAATTTTATTTACAGCAGATCTGTAAATATAATTATACTTTACTTTTAATTAACTGCTTGTTATGATTTCTATGCCGATAAATCCACCACACAGGAAAAAAATTAATTACTTATTTTCGCTTATTTTGGTGTGGCAAGTGGCTTATTTTGGGCTTGTTTTTCCAGACCAGATCGCTTGTTTCTCTTGCGAGATCTGGCAACACTGAAATTTGTATTTCACCCACCCCTTAGCAATGAGTATTGTCATTTTTTAAAGAAAGTATTAATCGTTCTATCATTTTGTTCAAACTGGTAACCTTTTGGAAAGGAGGATGCAAAACTTCTGAACTAGAACGAAAAAACACAGTTTTTGCTCAGAACGAACCGAAATGAAAAACATTTCATTTTTAGTCCCTGCAAAAAAAAATAAACAACTTATCCATACTTATCTTTAAAAAGAAAACAAAAAACAGTGGATTTTGACCGATAGTGGATTTTGCCGATACCGATAACTAAGGTGGTGGGAAAGGCCAATAGCCAATTAATCGGTGATAATTTTTAAAATCGATTTATAGAATGTCAAAAATGTTATTATTCTTTTTTTACTATGGCAGGCAAAGACAAAAGTCCAAAATGAATAAAATTCCAAATGCCAATAATACCCAGAAAACCTTTGTGCATTACGTGGGACTTTTAATTATAAATAAGCCCAAAACAAGCCCACAACTATCGACAGATTTTTGCCGATAACCAATAATTCAAAAAAGCAACTATCGGCACCGATTAATCCGTAAAACCGATATATCTCTACCTCTAGGCAGAAATGTGACGCTTATAATTTTATAAAAGCACTTACACTAATTCTTCTGTTAAAACATGTGTATTATTTGAGTTGTAAAGTTGTTTAAATTGTCATTTTTACGTTACGATGTCATGGCAACAAAGTTATATGCAATATTACAACTTCACACAGAAAAGGTTAGTAAGCGATTTTACATGCATATTGTTTACATCTTGTGGCAATACTTTTAAAACAGTATTTTAACATTGACAGATTGGCCCCATTCACTTCAATTGTAATTGCCTCAATGTAACAAGCCGAAATACATTTTTGTGGTCATCAACATTATCCCACACATGCTGGCGATTGAGCTTAACTTAACCTCGGAATATTATTTTAAATTGCTTTGGATGAGTGTCTTCTAAAAAAAAATTCATGTACAGGTCAAAATAAATCAGGATTCATTAGGTGCAGTTTAAAAAAAAAAACAGCCTCTTGATTATTTTTACTTATTAAAAGAGGTGTAAAAATGCATAGATGCATCACAAAACAATTCTTGACCTGTCTGTGGTAGTAAAAATCCACTAAATCCAGATGCCCAATTTCTTTCAGGAAATGACATGAATGTAAAACAGAAAGTGGTGTTTTTGACAATACTTCAATACAATGTATACTGTCACTTCAGCATTTGTCTTTAAAAAAATGTAGCTAAATTTTGACCAAATTTCAGATTTATGATGCATCATTTAGTAAAGAACTGAAATCAAATCAAATAACTGTCAGAGCAAATATTTACACCCCTATTTATCAAGAAAATACAACATTTATGTACTGCAGATGCACTGGGATAACTGTAAAAAAAGAAAAACATCAGCCATTTTCAATCTCTTTAAATATTAATGATAGTAGAGGTCGACCGATATGTCGGATTTACCGATTACTCAGGCCGATAATTGTACTATCGGAAAAAAATTAAATCCGATAGTTTCCGATAGTTATTTTTGGTTTGGTTTGGTGGAGAGGATGCTAACATTAAAGCTAACATTAGCTGTTTGAATCATTAGAACAATGTTTTGAATAAAAAAAAAAAAAGTCACTTTTGAATTCATTCGGTCGACCTCTAAATGATAGACTTGATTCTGATACAGCCTCTCATGCACGCACGCACGCACGCACACTCACATTCATACAAACATTTAATCCTTGGCACAGAGGCGGTTTAAGTGGGTGTCTGTGTCAGATTTGTAAGACACTCACTCTTTCATGTCTTTTGAAGGAGAGGAGTTGCTGGGGTGTGTGGTTGAGGCAGAAGTAAGGGTGCTAATTTTCTCCAGTGTGCAGGCTGTCCCGATGGCACGGACCACGAGGCCTGATTCTCCTTCCAGGTCGAAACACTGCAGGTACCCCACCACTGCATTCCCTCCCATCTCCAGGACCTTAAGACCAATCTTCCTCTGCAATTCACCTACAATGAATGCAAACAATTACACACCCATTTACACACACATAAACCGCAGGAGCCAGGAAATGTGTCTCAGATAACACATGCATCTCCAGAGACATAGTTAGTAGTACCAGATGCTTTTTTTAAAAGCACTTATTAGACCTGTCAGAGTAGTCACAATATTTAAATTGACATGAAGGAAAATAAGGCTGTGAGGGATAGAGATATTGGCCGTTCAATATGCTGTGCTAAAAATACATACATCTGTGCATACATTTTCTGTCTCTCCGGCTCAATCTTTGCAAGTTAGTACCTGACATGAGAAAGATGAGTCTCTGTCGGGCCTCGTTGGATGCACGAGGGGTTCTGATGCGGTCAATCCACTGGTACTCTGGATCCTCATTCACCACAAGCTCCTCTACAAAACCATGAACCATCACGGCTCGGTAACATCGAGGAATTGAGGTTGCTGGAAGAAAACAAAGCCAGAGTGTGAGAAAAAAAAATGAATACATGGAAGAAAGGAACAGGCTTTAAAGTGGAAAAGGCATCAACAAAAGAAGATGAGATTGCAAGAGAGGAAAAAACAGAAAACATCAAGATACTTACTACAGAAGAATTTAACCCCACATGAGGACTGCCTGAAGCGGTTCAGGTCATTAAAGAGATCCACCTTCACCAGCACATTGATTTCCCCTCTTATACCTAAACAAAAGGATGTCATTGCAGCAAAACAACTCAGAATTATCTGCAGCAGTATACAGGTTGTTTTGTCTATAATGTATATGAAGTAAATTAAGTCTATTTTTAGAATGAAATATATTTTTAATCTACATTTCTCTTAATTTATCTGGCATTTTGGATATTTTTTTTATTTATTTTATTTTTATCCCCTTTTCTCCCAATTTGGAATACCCAGTTCCCACTACTTAGTAGGTCCTCGTGGTGGCACGGTTACTCACCTCAATCCGGGTGGCGGAGGACAAGTCTCCGTTTCTGTGCATCTTATCCCATGGCACGTTGTGCATGACACCACGGAGGCTCATGCTACTCTCCACGACCCACGCACAACTTGCCTCACTGAGAGCGAGAACCACTAATCGCAACCACGAGGAGGTTACCCCATGTGACTCTACCCTCCCTAGCAACCGGGCCAATTTGGTTGCTTAGGAGACCTGGCTGGAGTCACTCAGCACAACCTGGATTCGAACTCACGACTCCAGGGGTGGTAGTCAGCGTCAATACTCGCTGAGCTACCCAGGCCCCCCGGCATTTTGGATTATTATTTTTTTTCCAGTGAGCTTGTCGCAATGCATTCTGTCGCCTTAGATTTTGGCCAAAAGTATCTTAGACTACCTTACACCCTTACACACATGAGGCTCACATCTGTCTAGATAGGCAGCTATTTAGATTTTCAAGCATGTTTGTTTGCAAATACACACCATGAATTGTGTCATAGATAGGGAGCCAGCCAGAGATGACAGTTGCTGCTTCACTACAGAGTAAGGGATCTATGTCAATGTACACCTTTCCTATGGCATCATTAGCGCTGTATATGTCATGGTCAAGAACTGTTATCTGCAATGGCTCGTCTTGTAAATCCTTGTCATCCACCTGAGAGAAAGAAAGATAAACAGAGAGAAAGAACTACAGCACAGAGCCCAAACCAAAGCAAACTCTTGCAAGTAAAGCAAAGCAGGAGACAATGAAGACAAACTTACCTCAAACTTGAACCATTCAGAATTCCACTGAGGGTTCAGGGACTTGGGGTACACATCAGTTTTAAATGTTGTGTTTCCAAACTTCACCTGAGGAACACAACATCGTAAGCACTGCTTTATCAAAAATCAATGGCGGTGTCTCAAAACATAGTGAGCTACCTACCTACTTAGCATTTTTGAGCATCAGAGGCATGTTCGAAAAACCCAAAAATGCTGTACAGGTAGGCTGTTCACTTGGTTAAGATGTCTTCTCATTTTAAGGGATAGTTTTCCCAAAAATGAAAATTCTATCTTTATTTATTGACCCTCATATCATTCCAACCTTGCATGGCTCTATGTCATTCATGGAACACAAAAGGAGATATAAGGCAGAATGACAGCCTCTGTGAACTTTCACTTTCATTGTATGTAAAAAAAAAAAAAAAAAAAAAACATGCAATGAAAGTGAATGGTGACTGAGGCTGTCAGTCCGTAACATTCTGCCTAACATCTCCTTTTGTGTTCCTTGGAATAAAGTCATGCAGGTTTCGAACAACATAAGAGAGGGTAAATGATGTCAGAATTTCCATTTTTGAGTAAACTATACCTTTAAGTGTACTATGAACTAGGGATGTCCTGTCACCGATACTGGTATCGGAATCGGGTTCGATACCCCGCTCATGTACCTGTACTCGTGCTCGTAAAAATGCTCCGATCCCAAAAAACTATACCATCTGACGTATGAATGTCATTCCGTAAACATTCGCCCCACAAATTAAAAACACGTCATGTCGTAGTGAGATTATTTAACAGCAAAAGCTGCGATTTAATGAGATAAAAATATAGTTTGCAAGTGCAGTGCTTTAAAAGTGAATCCTTGTGTATGTGTGAAGCCGGTGTTGTGTTGACATAAAGACAAAAAGTGACAAAGATGACAGTGAGCTGAGCACTAATTCACTTTATAGCATGAGACACACACAGACTATATATTTATTTAATTAAATAGCAGCCTTTTGCGGTTTAATAATCACATTGAGTCAAGTAGCGACCGGCTTTACCAAAGTAGGAAGCTGCCGTCATCACGTCAGAGCTCCTTGGTCATAACAACACAGAAACACTTCAAAATAAAAGCTCGATTTAAATAAGAGAAAAAAGTACAAAAGACATATATCACTTCTCTATAGTTCTGTAATATTCACTGTAATACTACAAATAATAATAATAATAAATCAAGTAATTGTATTATATTTAAGCAATATCTCAAATCTGTGATGTTGTTATGCACTACGTTATTTGACAAAAACAACGCCAATGTTGTATTTTGGATTGTGCTGTGAGGTTCTGTAGAAAATCACTTAAATTAATTGTTATACTTTCATTTGATTAAAGTTTTAAGGAATTCATTTATTTAAACACAATTTAAATAAAAGATGCCAATCAATTTAAGATAAAATGTAAATAAATTGTTGCTAAGGAATTCAGAAAAAATTAAGAAAAAAAAAAAAAAAACAGGTATCGAACTCGGTATCGGCCAGTGCCAAAAAGAAAGTATCGTTACTCGTACTCTCTCAAAAAAATGGTATCGGGACATCCCTACTATGAACTAGTGTTCAATGTGCACTCAGTACAACAGACCTCCACAAAGGCGTCCGTGAGATCGCTGGCGCGGTCCATGACGGGCAGGTGCCGCCCTGCGACAATCTTCGCCTTTAACTTCCCAGGCATGGTTCATCTAGTCTTGATTCGAACACATATCAAAATAAACAATACAATTTAGATTAAGATTAATCTGAAAAAGGCAGAGAGAAAGCACCATGACCCACAGGTTTTTGACAGTTTGGAGGACTGAAAGAGAGGCAACTTGTTTTGATTTATATTAGTTTTTTGAAAGCAAACTGACTCCGAATTATTCTTAAAGGGAAAAGACTTGTTTACATAAAAATGAAGAAAATGTATAAGTACTACGGACTACTAAGAGATATTTAAAAATGAGAAAACCATACTTTCATACAATTTAACAGTTACAGTTAATTCACGTTCCAATGTATTTATTATAGTCTGATCAGAAAGTCAGAGTTAAGTGAGGATACGTGGTATCAGTGTTTCCCCTAGGATTTTTTTCAGCAGTGGTGCTGTTGTGCGTGCGTCTGCAAGCCCGCAACGCCAGGCCCGTATTAAAGCGTGTTGGTCAAAGCATAGATTAAAACGGGGGTGTCAAACTCAGTTTCAGTCTGGGTCACATCACGGTTTATTTGTGCCCTCAAAGGACCCGTTGAAAATGTGGCACCAGCACCTGCTTTGGTAGCACCCATGCAAATAATATTACATGTTATGTGCATTGATTTTGAGGTTGGGATGCAGATAAAAATAATAATATTAACAACAGTAACATCTGTGGAAAAAATGAACACCTAGTTTATATATGGCTAAACTGAAATATTCTGACAGTGTGAATAAGGTGGGTCTTCTTTACAGATTCCTTTCATCAGGCTCCTACTGATTAAACTAAAGTTATGTTTTGGAATTTCTGAAGGCAAACCAAACAACTTACATTTTCCTACAATCAGAGAGCATTACAAAACTACAGATTTTACACAGATGGAAAACTGATAGCTTGGTCCATATTTATGAAAGTACACCATAGTTCTTCCATAGTATCTATAGTTTAAACAATTATATTTGTAATAGTTCATGGTAACTATAGGTAAAACCATGCATGGCTCCTCACTACCATGGTTAGTAACTATGGTTTCTATATAAAGAACTATGGCATTTTTGTAATGAAAAAAACAGCAACAACGTGGGGGCTGTTTGTTTTAAACTAGTTTCAGCGGCGAGACATAAGAGTTTTGCAAAAGACAATTCTGTACCACATTCAAATGAGTTTCGCAATCCCCGCCATGCATTTCACTGGTTCACAAGCGCATTTAAAATAGTCTGTGTAGTTGAGACACTGCAAAATGCATATAGGGGAAACACTGTGGTATTATATACTATAAAAAAAAACAATGTTTAGTATTTAGTAAAGCACTCTCTTCATCTACTGTAACACACAGCTAATGTAACAGAATTAGTCAAAGATTAACTGAAAATAAACTAATTTATAATGCATTCCCAGCATTATTCTCTAAGATAATATTACAAAATAATATATTAATGTAGTATATAAATGATACATGTATATCATGTAGTATACAGCTGAAGTCTGCATACACTTAGGTTGAAGTCATTAAACATATTTTTTTAACCACTCCACAGATAATATTAGCAAACTATAGTTTTGGCAAGTCGTTTAGGACATCTACTTTGTGCATGACTCAAGTAATTTTTCCAACAATTGTTTACAGACAGATTGTTTCTCTTTTAACTGACTATATCACAATTCCAGTGGGTCAGAAGTTTTCATACAATAAGTTAACTGTGCCTTTAAGCAGCTTGGAAAATTCCAGAAAAATATGTCAAGCTTAATTTAGCTTCTGATAGGCTAATTGGAGTCAACTGGAGGTGTACCTGTGGATGTATTTTAAGGCCTACCTTCAAACTCAGTGCCTCTTTGCTTGACATCATGGGAAAATCAAAAGAAATCAGCCAAGACCTCAGAGAAAAAAAAAAGTCTGGTTCACCCTTGGGAGCAATTTCCAAACGCTTGAAGGTACCACGTCCATCTGTTCAAGCAACAGTACGCAAGTATAAACACCATGGGACCACACAGCCATCATACCACTCAGGAAGGAGATGCTTTCTGTCTCCTAGAGATGAATGTAGTTTGGTGTGAAAAGTGCAAATCAATCCCAGAACAACAGCAAAGGACCTTGTGAAGATGCTGGAGGAAACAGGTAGACAAGTATCTATATCCACAGTAAAACGAGTCCTATATCGACATAACCTGAAAGGCTGCTCAGCAAGGAAGAAGCCACTGCTCCAAAACCGCCATAAAAAAGCCAGACTACAGTTTGCAAGTGCACATGTAGGCAACGATCTTTACTTTTTGGAGAAATGTCCTCTGGTCTGATGAAACAAAAATTGAACTGTTTGGCCATAATGACCATCGTTATGTTTGGAGGAAAAAGGGTGAGGCTTGCAAGCCAAAGAACACCATCCCAACCGTGAAGCATGGGGGTGGCAGCATCATGTTGTGGGGGTGTTTTGCTGCAGGAGGGACTGGTGCACTTCACAAAATAGATGGCATCATGAGGAAGGAAAATTATGTGGACATATTGAAGCAACATCTCAAGACATCAGCCAGAACTGAAAAAGCGTGTGCGAGCAAGGAGGCCTACAAACCTGACTCAGTTACACCAGTTCTGTCTGGAGGAAAGGGCCAAAATTCCAGCAACTTATTGTGAGAAGCTTGTGGAAGGCTACCCAAAACATTTGACCCAAGTTAAACAATTTAAAGGCAATGCTACCAAATACTAACAAAGTGTATGTAAACTTCTGACCCACTGGGAATGTGATTGAAAAATAATTAACATTCTTAAAATAAGGTAGTGATCCAAACTGACCTAAGACAGGAAATGTTTTCTACGATTAAATGTCAGGAATTGTGAAAAACTGAGTTTAAATGTATGCATGTAAACTTCTGACTTCAACTGTATATGTATTAAATATGTATGGACCGTAATTCCATGCCGTAAAGTCACAGGCAGATTTTGCTATCTGTGATGTCTACATAATGTACAGAATGCATAGGTACAGCTGCATGTGCCTTGTTTACATTAAAACAGTATTGGACACAAAAACATAATACCTGCATAAATTACGCAATCACTAAATAATAATGAATATATAAAGAATATGTGTATACCTCTGTATGGTTGAGGCAGGTCAGCTGCATTAACATTGTAGTATTATAATACACACAAAAATATGCTTCTTGAATGATTTATGTAGAAAATAATACGATAAATTGGATTAATTCACCAGATTCACCTCAATCTGACATTAAAGTCAGTCCTTCGATCCTCCCGCCGTTTAAAACGATTCTTCTGTCATGATCAGATCTCAGGAAGGTGCCGTATCGATTCCATGAAGCATTTTGACGGGAATCATATCAAAATTGTAACGTTTATACGGCTAATTTTATAAATAAAACGGTCTGTTCAGGTCAGGAGAAGCAGCTGGCGCAGGTGGGAGGGGCGGGAGAAGTCAGAGCACATCCGGGTCACAGGCATTGACACCGTTCACACGTGTGTTTCTAGGTCAGATGGGTGCTACTGCTTAAAAATGTAGATTTCTGTTCAACATTTTGCTCATCATACAACATATTAGATCTTCAAACTATCAAATAACTGCAGGAGATAAGCAGCAGTACACTCTTACAATGTAGCAAGGATTACAATTTAATAGATTGAAATGCTAATCCCACTGCATTCATATTAAAACGAGCCAAAGTTTGTGTTATTACACTGCAACCCCACTGGGTTGAGTCTGCTGGTGTCCTATGTACCACTTTAAACACACATACACACATGCAAATATAGGGCATACTTGCACTTAAAAGGTCATATAAGGAGGGCTACATTTCTTCTATGCAGAAGGCTACATTTTCATGTCACCATCATGTCGTAATAAATGTGATCAAATATTAAACAATTTTCACAGATGTAAAACATATTAGTTTCATCACAATTTGAGGATAGTTCACCCGAAAAAATAAATAATTATCTCATAATTTACTCACCCTCATGCCATCCCAGATGTGTATGACTTTCGTCAGTTGAACTCAAAGATTTATTTCAGCTCTGTGTGTCCATAATACAAGTGAATGGTGGCCAGAACTTTGCAGGTCTAAAAAGCACATAAAGGCAGCTTAAAAGTAATCCACACGACTCTAGTGGTTTAATCCATGTCTTTAGAAGCGATATGATAGGTGTGGGTGAGAAACAGATCAATATTTAAGTCCTTTTTTACTATAAATTCTCCTCCCTGCCCTGTAGGTGGCAATATGCACAAAGAATGCGAATCACCGGGGGGCCTGGGTAGCTCAGCGAGTAAAGACGCTGACTACCACCCCTGGAGTTGCGAGTTCAAATCCAGGGTGTGCTGAGTGACTCCAGCCAGGTCTCCTAAGCAACCAAATTGGCCCGGTTGCTAGGGAGGGTAGAGTCACATGGGGTAACCTCATCGTGGTCGCTATAACGTGGTTCTCGCTCTCGGTGGGGCGCGTGGTGAGTTGTGCGTGGATGCCACAGAGAATAGCGTGATGCCTCCACATGCGCTAGGTCTCCACCGTAACACGCTCAACAAGCCACATGATAAGATGCGCAGATTGACGATCTCAGAAGCAGAGGCAACTGAGAATCGTCCTCCACCACCCGGATTGAGGTGAGTCACTACGCCACCATGAGGACTTAGAGTGCATTGGGAATTGGGCATTCCAAATTGGTGAGAAAATGGGAGAAAAAAATAAATAATGTGAATCGCCAAAAACAAAAAAAGAATGTGGAAGTGAACATGAATATAGTAAAAAAAAGAACTCAAATATTGATTTGTTTCTCACCCACACCTATCATATCACTTCTGAAGACATGGATTAAACCACTGGAGTCTTATGGATTTCTTTTAAGCTAACTTCAGGTTGATTTACACATACAGTAGGCTAACTCTCAATCCCTCACTGAGCAATGGCTAACTTGTCTCTATTTCCATCCTGTTCGGTTCCAACCTGTTAATTTTCATTCCATTCTGTAAATAATCTACATAAGAGCCTGATCTGGACCAGAGCATATTTCTTTTTATTATTTTTTTATTATAGTTCAAACATATACATTTTTAAAAGTTACAGAGTTCAAAAGTTAGCCTACTTCATTACAGGAATGAACCAACAGGTGTCTTACACAAGCAGGCATCCTGTTTCATAAAACCCACACCTGACATATTGTCATCAAAGACTATTTTTGTGTGCATGTCTTTGTGCATGTGTTTGAGCACATGGTTTGGCTGGCTTATATGTGTGCATGCAGTTTGTGAGTGTGTGATAGGATAATTGTACCGTAGGTGTATGTAAGGATCAATATGTCGAACATATTGGCTTAGTTTTAAATTAAACCTTAGATTACAGGGGTTTTCACCTCATTGAACTGCCTTAGGTGGCAATGCGCTAATATTGGATCACATACGCGGGGGGTGCATGAGAGGTATTCCGGACATCCTCAGCTGCACCAACAGTTCACCAACAGAGTCTGTCAGTCAGTGCCAGACGGACGGGTAGAACGGTACACATGCACCGATATACAGAAATCAGTGTCATAATAAATATAACTTGGCTTTGAAAACACATTAGGAAGCTCCTGCATTCTCAGTGTTGACACAATTTATTTTTCCACCAGTCACAGGCCAGAACAATCAGCACCTGCTAAACCTCACATGTTCATAAGCAAACCTCACTTCCATAAATACTTATTTTAAACACCACTTGCCCACCAACCAAACACTTGTCTTCCAATATTAGCCTTTTTATCTCTTTCGTACTGTCAAAAATCAAGAATAGCTCTTGTACATACAAAAATTGTGAATATGTAGACTAACTGATACCGGATGTCATCTAAATCCTGGATTCTGCAGACTGAATCATCATTTAAGTGCTGAATAAAGAATTTCCAGGACCGTTTGACTAGTTATATTCAGTAGTTTTAGAAACATGCCATGACCAAAATCAGGTCAAGAGATCTGGCAAACGTTCTACATGAAGGCTATTTGTTTAAGAGTCCTTTGGGATTCGGTGGGTAAAATTTGTCTGCTGAAGGTTAATGATCTTTTTATTCAGTAACCTTTCCATACTGAGAACTGAGGCATGCTTGCCTTCCAGTCCATGTATGAACATTTGTTAGTGGGTGTTTTTATGTGAACTTGACAATGTTGGTGTTCCTACTAAAGAGGTGAAGACGTTATGACCTGACGTTTTTACTGTAATTTACTGATGTGTCTGCCTGTTTGTTTATGGCAAGCCGAATTCACTTTTAATCACATGCAGGATATGTATATCAAGAATTTATATTAAGAAGTAACATTTTTACTAGTGCAAACCTAATTACTAATATAAAAAATAAGCATTTTCACAAGTTGGAATTCCATTGCTGATCTCAAGAATTAGCATTTTAATTGGTGAAAATTGAATTATGCACCCCGTTTTCACCTGGTATTACGATGCGTCTCGGGAGATCCGATCACATGTAGTCAGGTGAGACACACCTGGTCACTTAAATGCGTCTCCTGTGACCACATATGTTCAGGATTTGGAGGGGAGGATTTCATGACGACATACATCAGTCACTATGTCAGTGTGTTACTGCACGATAATAAAGCGCAACAAAGTCAGAAAAGACAAAGAAAGCGCAAAAAAACGGTGCGCTGTTTCTCCCAGATGTGGTTGAAATTTAATCCAAGCACAAGCTGAATTATATGTTATTTTAGTGGATTACCTGTATTAAAGGAACTTCAGGTGTTTGTGCTTCTCATCTGTGTTGATATCAGACACACTAAAAAGATCTGTGAAGTTCTCATGATTGTGTATGTATCCGCTTTTGACATTTTTCTGATCTGACAGTTAGTTCCTTTTAAAGCCGCTTGCACACGGCAAAGTTTACACTCTTGTTTTAGCACAGCGGTTGATTGACAGGTGGCTGGCGCTTCACTGCTGCCGGGATGCATATACAGGACGGATTAGCGTTTACATCTCAAATGTGATGTGGTCACATGCGATTTTGACCACATTCGAATGTGTTTTTTGTGATCTGATCACAAAATGTTTTAGACCCCAATTAGACCTGTATTTAGGGCTGACCACATTTGGTCGGATCACCAGAAACGCATCTTAATACCAGGTGGAAATGGGGTCATAGATATCTACATATCTTGCACATGATTAAATGTTGAAAGGGCTTGCCATACTGTAGTTTGTTTTAGTTTATGGAACTTTACCTTCTTCTTGTGCCTGTTTGATTTCACAATTCCCCATTGTTTAGATTCATCCATTCAAGGGCGTACCATCTTTATCTGTTGCGTTGCATTAGAGATGCATGTAAAAATATATCTTTGGGTCATGTTGAAGCTGGAAGAGGTGTGATATATAGTTGGCTTTGAATTGCTTTGTCCTTGTGGCATAGGACACACAAAGACAGCTATGGTAAAGACAGCTGCCATGTTCATTCTCATTCCTCTGTCTCTGAGCTAAAATTACAAAGCCCGTGCCTGTTACACATAAAAACAATTGTCTGTGTCCTTTGTGCTTTTAGAAGCTGTTTGATAGGACGGGCAGCACATCAGGTAATGCACTTCTCTGACTGTCAACCACCACATTCCTAGAAATCTGCAACACAGGATCAAACAGAACAGAGGAACTTATTTTGTTCAGTATTGTGATTGCATCTTTACATTAGGTATTTTAATGCTATGTTTGACTTTGGAAATGACTTTGATGGGCATGAATGTCCCATTGTCAACTTAAACAACAACTTGCTTATTTGTTGCCATGTGGATTTTGGATGACACATTCAAAATCAAAAGTGTTGTTACTTTTGATTTCATGTGTGATTGTTTTTTTATTCACAGGTTTCACAATGGAAGACGAGTAAGTAGTTATATGCATTCGTTTTATCCCTCGATTGGCATGCGTGAACACAACATGCTGCTTAATAGTTGCACCATTTTATTTGCTATTATTATTTTACAAACACAATGCATTATTTGTCTTATTAATGTAACTTAAATATGCTTTTCTCCTTTTCTCTTACCTACAAATCTGCAGTGATGTAAGTAATCGGTCTATTCTACATGCAACTTTTAAGAGTGAAATAAATAACCTTAATGCAAGGGGCGTAAATTTGCAGCGTGAAGTATTTACATGTTTAGCATGGTTGAATAATTGGGTGGGGGGGGGGGGTTTGTACTTGCTTGTTTTGATTATTGGGGGGGGGGTCCAAATGATGCCCCTGCCATAACAGAATTATTTAAAAACCTTTAAATCTAGAATTTAATGTTAAAGAATTTTGTGTCATTAAAGGAATATTCTGGATTCACTCCAAGTTAAGCTCAGTCAACAGCATTTGTGGCATAATGTTGATTACCACAAAAATTTATTTCGACTAGTCCGTCCATTGCTGTAAAAAAAATTACAGTGAGAAGTTTCAATGGAAGTGAATGGGGCCAATTTTTGGAGGGTTTAAAGGCAGAAATGTGAAGCTTATAATTTTATAAAAGCACTTACATTAATTTCTCAGTTAAAACTTGTGTATTATTTGAGCTGTAAAGTTGTTTAAATCGTCATTTTACAGTCGTTTTATGGTTTTAGGGTTTGTTGACATTACATCATCATGGCAACGAAGTTGTAAAATTGGTTGTAACTTTACACGGAAAAGGTTAGTAAGTGATTTTATCGCACTAAAATCATGTTAACACACATGCTGTTTACGTCTTGTGGCTTTACGTTTGAAACAGTGAGTATTTTAACGTTTACGGATTGTCCCCCATTCACTTCCATTGTAAGTGCCTCACTGGAACTGAGATTTTGGCTTTTTTTTTTTTTTTAAAGAAAAGGACGGACGAGTCTAAATTAATTTCCGTGGTAATCAGCATTATGCCACAAATGCTGCTGATTCAGCTTAACTTGTAGTGACCCCAGAATATTCCTTTAATTATTTAATATGTACAATGTTATTTCATTCTAATTTTTACTTTTATTTTTTATGTTTTGTTATCATCAAAAGGCACCCAGTCCACTGTCCCCTCGAGTACAAGCCAAGGTGTTTAAGTATATTGTGATTACAAGACGAAAATAAGATGATATTTAGTCATTTATAGCAATAATTTTATATATATATATATACATACATACATACAGTAGAATTTAATTTTAATTCATTTATTTTCTTTTTCCAGCCAAAGTCCAAAATCTCTGCATCACGAAAACTCTCTCTGAAGGTACAGTATGGTGGTGTGTGTATATTTTCTTAGCTATAGTTTGCGGCTTTCTCTTATTGTTTGTTTTTGTGTTCGTCTATAGTAAGTGTAATTAGTTGTTTTATATAAAAACAAAAGTCTGTGGGATCTCCTCATTTAGATGGTAGATATGCTGGCATGTTTGTGCCTTGAGCAGGTATCTTAGAATATGTGTTTGTTTTCCCAGATTCTTTTGCTCCAGAGAGCCATAGATGATTTAGAGCAGGAGAAGGTCAGTCGCGATGAGGAGAAGGTGAAATATCTGAGCGAGAACCTTCCACCCCTTCAGATAACCGGCCTCCCAATAGAGGAGCTGCAGGTTAGTGAGAGAAACATGGATAAGTCTCACAACAAATGCTCTTAAGGCGGCTACCCACGTATATAGGCACTGATCAATTAGTATAAAGCTCAAAACAGACTGATAATACAGTACATGATGTGCTTAGCAGATGCTTTCTTATCAGTGCAATAGTGTCTTAAACATGCAGTTTTGCAGGCTACATAACAATACATTATGTAAAGTAATGATACAGCTTAATGCAGTAACTTATCAAGAGTTTTGAAATTTTCTATTTTTAAAAAATAACTTATTTAAAAAAATCAATTTTATATTTTAATAATTTATCAAATCAATACCTTATATTAACTTATATTTCAAATCACTATTATATTATATTATATTATATTATATTATATTATATTATATAAAGGTTTCCTAGGCAAAGGGTGGCTACTATTAAGAAGCTAAAATATTAGATTTATTTGATATGTTTATCATTGTTTTCTGCACTATGTAATTTTCATACTTCCTTTGTGTTATTTCATATAATTATTTAATGACTTATCTTTTATTCTAATATGTGTAAAATAGTAATTATAAAGACTGAGAATGTTTCTCCTTATCCACACTGTAAAAATAATTCCATTTACGGGATGTAATTTTGATGCCTGTATATTTTTTTACATAAACTTAATATACTAACCTTCTGGAACTATGCTTTTCACTTTAAAGTGTATCATTAATCAGCGTTGTAGCAACAAAAGGCCACATAATGACTTAAATATCATCAAGAGTGGCCCTTCAGGAGCAATAATTAATACACATGTAGAGACAGTGCACAGTTTTACTCACACAAACACAAATACTATCAGTGTTACACATGATGTGACACTAAAATAATGCAATAAATATGAACTAAACTACATCAAATGTAAAACAGAACACCCTAATGTTCATAACTGATATTAAAAACAAGAAAAAACATAACTATTCCCATAAAATATAATGGAATTTGATGGCTCACGCTGGGACTTCTGGAAAAGCCTGATTATTGTTTTTCACTGTAATTTAAACAATAGTTTACCGTTAAAAGTAGGCTACATGTATTCTCTTGTTAAACATAATATACATTTTTACCATTAATTATATGGTAAAATAATACTTTTACATCGAAAAAAATTTCTTTTTACAAAATTTTACAATAAAAATACAGGTATTGTCTTGTTAAAAAAATTATATTTTTTTACTGTATATGTTAAGGTAACTGCACATTTTTTACTGTAACATTTTTGCATACTTTTACCGTTAAAATTATGACATTTTTTACAGTGCAATGTTTTTGCAAGGTCATTTATATTCATGTCACATTTTGCATATGTGCAGAAACTGTGTAGACAACTCCACGCCAAAATCGATGTGGTAGATGAGGAGAGATATGACTTTGAGCACAAAGTGATTAAAAACAACAGAGATGTGAGTGTCAAGTGGACTTCACCTTTTCTGAATACACGCCGAGAAGAAAAGATCATTTCCTGTAATGAATAATGTGTCTATGTGTTAAAGATCCATGAGTTGAAACTGAAGGTGCAGGATTTAGGAGGAAAGTTTAAGAAACCTGCTCTGAGGAAGGTGCGTGTCTCTGCAGACGAGATGATGAGAGCTCTGCTGGGCTCTAAACACAAGGGCTCCATGGACCTCAGGGCCAACCTCAAATCTGTGAAGAAAGAGGACATTAAACAAGAGAAGGTACACACATGCTCTCACATGTATGTGTGCTCTCATATAAATCATTCAATGAATGGATTTCCTGTTTGTGTCACAAAAAATAAATAAATAAATAAATAAATTTTATATATATATATATATATATATGTATTGATAAAAAATATAACTATTTTTATGAATGCAACATTATCTTATTATATTTTGGAATTTAGCATTTTCATCATGACAAGTAAACATTTAAATAACATTGACAATAACATTTCCATTTGTTATTTTACTGACAATTACCCCCATACTCATTACCGTAATGTGAAAATAAATATAAAATTAATTAAAAATGTTGTTTGAGTTGTTTAGTAATACTCATTATTCTCAATTTATTTTTTACTTACTTAATTATATATATATATATATATATATATATATATATATATATATATATATATATATATAATTTAGATATTATATACAGTATATTTAATAATATAATTATTACTAATTATTACTAATTGTATAGTAATAATAAAATTTTTTACTTAAATCAAGATAAATTAAGCTGTAAGCTTCTACACTCAAATAAATAATTATGCATTTCAGTTTCAGTTTCATAACAAAATTTTATAAAATTGAATCTTTAATAAAATAAAAAAACTAAATATTTTACGTTTTATTATTTTAATTTTGTAATAAATTACATTATTTAATTTGACGATTTTATTTACATTTTTTGTGTATAACAAAATACTACCATGATGTGTAAATGCTTCATAAATTTTAAAAATATATCATTATTATTATTGTTACTATTGCATTACAGTAATGATCATTGGAAATGAGAATCATAAAACGATTCATTACATGACAGTAATAAGAATAATGCAAAATCAATGTGTTTAATAGTCATAAAGGAATTTTACACAAAAAGCAAAAATGACTTAAAACATAAAATTACAAGAAAGAATAAATAAATGATTTTTTCCATACATTTCACACTGAAAAAATGACTGTTCTTGACAGATTCACATGTAAAACTGAAAGATTCTTAACAGAATCAAAATACCACATTTCTTTTCAACAGGTTATATCGTCAGAGGTGGGCGACTGGCGTAAAAACGTTGAGGCCATGTCTGGAATGGAGGGCAGGAAGAAGATGTTTGCTGGTGGAGGACAGTAAAGAAACAGTGTATATAACTAAGTGTGTTTATAACGTTTAAATCACCACCAATAATAATCACTTTCAATCTCAAATGAAAGCCTGTAACTTTACTAATGTAGAAATAAAATGTTTACTCTTTCTGTGTTTAATGTATACTTTTTACCCCTTTAAGGTTATTAAAATGTTCATGATGCTAAAATTGTTTGTGATTCATTAAGACAACAGACTGTCTTGATATTTTTAACTCTCTCTCACACAGTGCAAGTAAAACTTCACGACCTTGTGTGACTGACAGCTTGGTTTCCTCTCACATATCAGGGCAGAGGGGTCACGTTTACCACTAACAGATGACAATTGACTATATTCACATTGTGTGACTGGCTGTGTGTTTGTGTTCAAGGACAAGACAAGCTCTGACAGTGATTAATTTGGTCTACACCTGTTTAGGGTAACAAAAGAGATGCATCTCAGTTGAAAGATGAATTGAGGACAAGCAATGTGGCCTTGTTTGACAGGCATTTGAACAATGGGGTGTGTGTGATGAGTAAGGAATAGCATCACCACAAGGGAGCAGTTCAGTCTATAACTTTTACTGAACATATAAGTTTGATAATGAGCGGACCTATCTTAATCAATTCGCTCTCATATTATCATAGACCCACTATGACAGGGTGAATATTATATATGTATATATATATATATATATATATATATACATACACACAAACACACACACACACAGCTCTCTGGAATACTCTATTCTGATTGGTCAATGACGCCTTATAGCGGTCTGATATTTCTCTGTATCAACCGCAGATCCACGTAACAGACCACTCATCCGGGTACTGCGAGCAATCTTTACAGCTTCTCGGATCACTGTGCGATCTCTACAAGTAAGCTCAAATCAATGTTTCATGTGTATTTATTTATTGATTGATTTGACAAGTAGTCTTGTAATAAGATGCATAATGAGCAGTCAGACTTTCTGCTGCCCACAGTTTTTCACATTCATATTTAAAAGCTCACCATTCACACATACTTTGGAAAAATATGCAAATTGCTCAAAATTGGTCTAATGTTTCAGAGAACTGCCCAAATAATAATAAAAAAAACTCAAATTATTCATAAATAATATTGTGTGTTTATAATCTTATGATAAACAGAAGTGTTTCTGGAAAAAAAAAAAGAAGTTTTTTGTTGTTGTCCTAACATTGTAATTCTGGATCTGTTCACTCAACCTCACTTTGAAACATCTCATTTTATTCCAGTAGGTGGCAGAAAGCACTAGAAAAAATATTTGTTTCTCTATCACTTTCCATCACAATATACAGATCTGAAATGTAAGTGGCGCTGTAATGCATTTTAGCTCACACAGTTATGCTCGTCCATAGACATTCAGTCTAATTTTCAGTTCAAGCACCACTCTTGTTGTTCCATTGAATACCTCGGCCTCTGAGTGGAACAGAAGCTCAATCTAGGTGTCATTAGAAAGCCGAGACCCTCCCCTTTGCAATTATGTAAAACATTTTATTCACAAAACATGTTTTGCATGCTTTTCTTTCTGGAAGGCATATTTTATTCTGGACATCTAAGACATAACATCGGATTATTCAGCCAAGCAAGGTCACAGACAAATAAACAATGGCTAATTTTTTAGAGAACTTCTGAAGGTAAAATCAGATATAACGTTTTTAGCTATTTGGGGCTTACAGCAGCAGTTATTGCAGCTTAAAAGAGACGTTTGTATTTGATGACTTAAAGACATCATATTTCACTTTGTGATTCTTTTGAAAATCTTTCGAACTGTGGTAGTAGGATAACAAAATTTGATATATGATTTGTCCATGTATGTGCTATGAGAAGGACTTTTATTTTTATATAAATATTTCTATCCCCTTACCTCTGGTAGGTGCTAATTTTAAATGCAAATATTCTGAGGCCTTATTTTGTTATTATAAGTAACATAAATTCAGAAGTGATGGATATCTCTGAAAAGTTCAGATTCTAAGCTTTCAAATGATACCTCATGCCTGTGAATACGTAGACTTTAATGTTTTAAGTGTCACCAGTCCTGCTCAAACCACTCCAAGCATGATTTGAACCAGGGTCTCCAGCATGGGAGGCGGGCACGCTAACAAGGAGGCTAAAGGCTACAGCCTCTAGCATCAGTCGCTAGTGTGCCTCTTGAGGCCAGAGGAGTGAGGTTTACACACTGCACAGCTACCTACCAGCTGGCTACCGTTACGTAAGCGTAACATTTTTTAATGATATAGCATCCCCCATTGGACCCGCCGGCGGGCCCATAGAGTTTAAGGGTTAACACTTTAAGCTCTGAAGATGTTTTTAAAGGTTTCCTGTTTCAGTGGCAAGCCCCCCCCCCCCCCCTTCATTGGTACAATTTTGAAAAAAACTTTTCAAAATTCTTAATGATATATATTATGATAAATTATAAGAATCTCATCCTAAGAAACTGCTGAAAAATCATAAAAATCTTTTTTTTCTTATTATTTTTCTGATTTGACATTATGCATCTCTGGGTGTAAATAAGGTGGCTCCGAAAAACTGCTTTTGTTTTGCTTCCAATCATGTCACCTGTAACTGACAAAAACTTTGTGTTGACACGATAAAGCAATCAAAAGTTATAGCATTACAAATATAATTTATTCTAGTGTCCAAAACATCTCAACACATGCAAATACACATACAAATACAACAATGGCTAAAGGTATGCTCTCGCTCCAAAGCATGCAGGCATAAGTAAGTTCAGTTCCATTCTGTGTCATTCGAGTCATCATTGAGTCGTCATTGAGTCTGTGTCATGTATTTGGCACCATTTCCTGGTGGCCATATATAGTTAGAGTAAACAATCCTTTCTGCCCATATCTGGATGCCTTCCACTCCTGGTTGCAATCTGAATCTGAATCCTAATACGATTGGTTTAGCATTCCATGATGCTGGACAACGTGGGGGCCAGTTCCCCTCTGTCTAAACAACATGAATATAATGCCAATATTAGTTATTTATGTGCAATGCAAGTCATGGTTTAAAATTTGTAAACTAAGTAAGTGTTAATGTCCAGTGTTTAAAAATATATATATATTTTGTATGAACTGTAAGATTAATGACTAGTCCATCCTGGATTAACTGCAGAAGTTCACATAGATGCATTGTCCTTTGTTAGTTGGCTGATGAAAGCTTTTGTTGGCAATTAAATGGTAGTCTATGTATTCCATTTCAAGAGTGTAGTCCATCAATAGACGAAGGTGATGCAGGCAGAGATCAATGATGTGCATCGCAGTTCAACCAGCAGGTCATTTTGGTGAGGTTCGGTGGGGTCCATCCTAAGTCCAAGGTTCAGACAGTGGCGTATGAATTATCCGATGTCTTATGGTTGGAGTTGGCATCAGTTCATCCTCTGAAGTCCATCGTAAAAGACTGAAGTGATGTCTGGCTAGCACTGGCTGTAGTTTGTCGTCATCTCTCAGTGACACGTAGCAGTGGAGTCCGACACCAGGCGGGAACGGAGCTGGATCTAGCCGGCTCTGGTAACCTCGGTATATGAATCCTGAGCTTGAGACATTGAAACAAATAGAATAATATTAGTGTAGATGTCTTTCAATTTAGTGCAGAGTTATAGATCATAATAGATGTTTCTGGTTCTGGCAGACCTAACTAAAGCAGCCTAATTGTGAGTTGATGAATAAATTAGGTGTATGCCTGGCTAAATAGATGAGTCTTTAGTCTAGACTTCAACTGAGTGAGTGTGTCTGCATCTCGAAAAGTGTTAGGGAGACTATTCCATAGTTTAGGAGCCAAATAGGAAAAGCATCTACCTTCTTTTGTGGATTTTTATATTCTAGGAACTATTAACAAGCCAGAATTTTGTGATCGTAATGAGCGTAATGGAATATAGCATGGTAGAAGGTCACTTAAGTACTGTGGAGCTAGACCATTCAAAGCTTTGTACGTAGTTAACAGAATTTTAAAATTAATATGAAATTTAACAGGTAGCCAATGTAACGATGATAAAATGGGGCTAATATGATCATATTTCTTGGTTCTCGTCAGCACTCAGGCTGCTGCATTTTGAACCAATTGAAGTTTAATTATTGAACTTGCAGGACATCCTTACAGTAATGCATTACAATAATCTAGTCTTGAGGTCATGAACACATGCATTAGTTTTTCAGCATCAGTAACAGAGAGCATGTGTCGTAACTTAGCAATATTTCTGAGGTGGAAGAAAGCTGTTCTACAAACATTGGACATTTGATTTTGAAAAGACAGATTGGTATCAGATATAACAAGTTCTTTGCTGTTGAAGACGATGTAACAGTACATTCATCGAGAGTCAAATTATATTTTATCAGCTTATTTTTAGAGGTTTTTGGTCCAATAATTAGTACCTCAGTAGTTTTGTCGGAATTGAGTAGAAGGACATTTCTGGCCATCCAATCTTTTATTTCATTGATACACTCTGCTAATTTGGAGAATTGTGAATTTCGTTACAGTGTCTGACATCGTTTTTGCAAGTTCACACACCTCTTTAACATTATATTTAGTGATCTCCAACTGGCGAAGCCCGACATCATTAGTGCCGACATGAATAACAAATTTTAGAAAATCTATGTTTAGCATTAGCCAGCACTTGTAAATTTGATCTGATGTCAGATGCTCGAGCCCCCGGAAATGCATTTAACAATGGTGACTGGAGTCTCTATTTCCATGTTCCTTACAATAGAATCACCAATTATTAAGGCTCTTTCAACATGATTCTCAGTGGGTACTGTGTGGGGAGAATCGATTGGAATTCCTAACAGGAATGGGAGAGTGGTGTCGCTTTGCTGAGTGAGTATGCCGCCGAGACGCCACCCAAATGCCCTGCTGCGGGGGCTCTACATCCGAAACCAAAGTGTGTGTGTTGCTCGCTGTACTACCCGCATCCGAAACAGCATCTACTGGCTTCTCTTTCTCACTGATCTCCACTAGCATTCGGATGTGTGCCTCTAACTCATTAACCTTCTCCATCAGCCTGACTAATTCCTTATATTTATCACATGCGAGTCCCTCACTGCTGACAGAAGAAGCTATAGTAAACATGTGGCATGCAATGCAGGAAGAAATAACATGAGTGGATACCATGACTTACCAAAATTGTTAGTTGTTTTTGTTATGGTTGTTCTCGAGCAGCGAGGGTTTGAGATTGATGTGGTTCGATGGGGTCAGTTTTGGTCATAATGTCTACATGCATTGTAAAGTACAGCCTCTAAGCTGTAAAACGATACCTATTTTGTGTTGGTCAAAACTGTAGTTTTTAATTTTTTTTTGCGGGCCCACCAGCAGGCCAATCAGAGCTTACTAAACATCACATTATCCGCAAAAAACATATGCAGATGAAAGTGAAAACACTGGAGACCGAAAAAAGAAAACAGGCTTCCGTTATGAATTGAAATGTATTAAGAAATAAACTAAGCCACCCAATAAATCCGGGACACAAAATATCAAAACCCTAGCCAAAAGATGTCTTGATTAAAGCAGTGGTAAAGACGCTGGCTACCACCCCTGGAGTTCACTAGTTCAAATCCCAGGGCGTGCTGAGTGACTCCAGCCAGGTCTACTAAGCAACCAAATTGGCCCGGTTGCTAGGGAGGGTAGAGTCACATGGGGTAACCTCCTCGTGATCGCTATAATGTGGTTTGTTCTCGGTGGGGCGCGTGGTGAGTTGAGCGTTGTTGCTGCGGTGGATGGCGTGAAGCCTCCACATGAGCTTTGTCTCCGTGGCAATGCGCTCAACAAGCCACGTGATAAGATGCACGGGTTGACGATCTCAGACGCGGAGGCAACTGGGATTCATCCTCCGCCACCCGGACTGAGGCGAATCACTACGTGACCACATGGACTTAAAAGCACATTGGGAATTGGGCATTCCAAATTGGGAGGAAAAAAATAAAAAATAAAAAACATATGATTGCAAATAATTTCATAATTCATGGATTGTTAGTGAGTTAGTTGTACATATTTTATGTATGGCATACCACAACGCATTTCAGATCATCTAAGACACAGTTTCACATCTCCTCCACCATCAGGTGTAGCACCATGCTGTTGTCTGTTGTACCAAGCGTGGTTTTTAGACTGGCCCAGAACAACCACTGCTTAGTTTCATTCTGGTGCCACTGCAGGTAGGTCTGCTTTTGGATTAGGTTCCTGAAATGCAGAAACTTTCTAGGCATGGATTCTGGAGGAATGGGCTCCAGAAGAACAAATACCAGAGAATTCTGCCAGGTCGTAAGGGCTCTGTGTTGGGCAAAGAACAGCTCGTAGTTACACCACTCGCTCTGCACGAAGCTCCAAGACAACACAAACACTGTTTTGTAGCTCCTCTTGATGCAGTTGATGATGTTGTCAATAATCCAGGTTCCTGGGAGAAAGTCTTGCTCATGGATGCACAACCGGAAGCTAGCTTACTACAGGTGTGGGATCAACTGAGTGGGAATCAGTGGACATCAGTTTGACTGTAAGAAATGAACGCATGGTATCGGAACGAGGTGCTCTCCAATCGAGCTGCCTCCCGTTGTTCGGTGTTTACAAAGGTGACATCTTTCTGTTGCATGTGCTTGAAACCATCAATGAGTTCATCAGGCACTTTGCAATGTCCTGGAAGGAAGTTTACAAGGATAATTTCTCCACTTTGGACTTGTTCAAATCTTCAAGTATTTTAGAAAAGAATCTGAGTCAAAGGCAGAAGGTCATCTTTAGTGTGAGCTCCTTTAAGTCCACAAGTTTGGAAAAGGGGCCAGGCTCATATCTGGTCAATTCGCTGCCAACTCCAAGAACTAATTGTTTCAGAGGAAGGTTTTTGAGAGGGGTGAAGTGTGATTGGTTAATTGCAGATGCTTGGGGACTCCCAGTGGAGAGGACCGTTAAGCTCCACATTCCTTCATATGATTTTCCAAAGGTATAAGTACCATAGAGGTTCTCTGACAGGTCCAAGATGCTCAGGTCAGGCAGTGGCTGGATCTCGGGGATAATGGTCAATTTATTGAAGGAAAGATCGAATTCTTGTAATCCGGTGTTGGTGAGATGAAGTGTAGGCCATTATGGGAGATCTTTAGGATGCAGAGGTGAGTCAGGGAGGCTAGAGCTCCACTTGAGGGGTTCTGGATTTTGTTGTAGGACAGATCCAAGTATTGGGTGGATTTGGGCAGATTAGAGGGGACATCACAGAGATTGCGTTTCAACAAATCCACTCTGAATTTTGCTTCGACAGAGCACAACACTCCAAGTTGTGGAGAAAGTGTGGAGCGACAGGAGCGTCCAACATTAACTAGGAGCAACAAAACCAGGAAAACATCAGGGAAGAGTTACCTTCATTCCAGTCTGAAAAACAAAACCATGTCAAAACTGTAAAAAAACAATGAAAAAAGATCCTGTTCAATTTGTCATAAAAAAATTTTTTAAAAAAAGGCAATTGTGTCAAGCATTACGGGATGTCATTTTGGTCCAGTATATTTTACAGTTTACTACCGTATATATATCATTAAATCAAATAATGTTAATATACCAACCTTTTGGAACTATGAAAATCTACTTTGCACATTTCATCAAGAGTTGCTGTTCCAGTAGAAATGGCCAATAAATATGTATAGTGTTCAGTCTCACTCAAACACAAAACTCCATCAGGGTAACAGGAGACACTAAAATAATGCAATAAACGTTAACTAAACAACATAAAACACCCCAATGTACATAACTGATACCAAAAATAAGAAACAAATGTTTCAATAAAATATAATCAAATGTGATTGGTCATGCAGGGTCTTCTGGAAATGCCCAATTCATAAATCATACTATTTATCAGGGGAATTTGGAGGCCAAATCAACACCTTGAACTCTTTGTCATGTTCCTCAAACCATTCCTGAACAATTTTTGCTGTGTGGCAGGGTGCAATATCCTGCTGAAAGAGGCTACTGCCATCAGGGAATACCGTTGCCATGAAGGGGTGTACGTGGTCTCTAGCAATCTTTAGGTAGGTTGTACATGTCAAAGTAACATCCACATGAATGCCAGGATCCAAGGTGTCCCAGCAGAACATTTCCCAGAGCATCAACACTGCCCTGCCTTCTTCCCATAGTGCATCCTGCTGTCATCTTTTCCTCAGGTAAATGACGCACATGCACCCGGCTGCCCTCATGCTCTAAAAGAAAACGAGATTCATCAGACCAGGCCACCTTCTTCCATTGCTCCATGGTCCAGTTCTGACCCTCACGTGCCCATTGTAGGCGCTTTTGGTGGTGGACAGGGGTCAGCATGGGCACTCTGACCGGTCTTCGGCTACGCAGCCCCATACGCAGCAAGCTGCGATGCACTGTGTGTACTGACACCTTTCTATCATGGCCAACATTAAGTTTTACAGCAATTTGTGCTACAGTAGCTCTTCTGTGGGATCGGACCAGATGGACTAGCTTTCATTTCCCACGCGCATCAATGAGCCTTGGGCGCCCATGACCCTGTCGCCAGTTCACCGGTTGTCCTTCCTTGGACCACTTTTGGTAGGTACTAACCACTGCATACTGGGAACACCCCACAAGACCTGCCGTTTTTGAGATGCTCTGACCTGTCGTCTAGCCATCACAATTTGGCCCTTGTCAAAGTCGCTCAGATCCTTACACTTGCCCATTTTTCCTGCTTCCAACACATGAAATTCAAGAACTGACTGTTCACTTGCTGCCTAATATAATCAATGTTATTCACGTCACCTGTCAGTGGTTTTAATGTTGTGGCTGATCAGGGTAAAAAAAAAAAAAAAGTGTTATCTGAGCAGTCAAAAACATCTTTTTAGCAGTGTTTATGCGGATCAGTTTGCTCAATGTAAACAGTACTTTGCAGACAGCTACATAACTTTCTGGTATCATTGCACATATCATGAGTTTAATTGGTTGAAATATTGGATATAATTTTGCACAGACAAGGTCTCATGTTTAAACACGTCACGTTTAAGTCTTGTGGCTATATTTTCTAAAGTATTTTAATGTTTATCCTGGTGCAGTGGCTTGCCTTGTTGAAAGTCATTCATAACAATCATTCATTTTCTCTTCCAATCACAAACAAGACAACACTTTTAATCTTCGAGGGCATAAAGACACCAATAGATGACCATTATGAGCATGCACTTGAAAAGAGGAACACAGCACTGCTTTTGTATCGTGGCTCTATTTTGAGTGACTGTTGTACAGTAAATACACAGAATTCAGCAAAACAGGAACCTGAAAAACATTTTATTTTAAGGTTGTTGATCTGCATAAACAAGTAATTATTAAGGTCATTTGTGCATTTCTGCTTGCAAGAAGATCCTTCACATACAAAATGTGGCACAATAAATAAACAGCATGTTTTTTTTACAGCATCACATTAAGAACTGTTAGATCTACAATGCATTACATTTTCACAAGCCACTGAAACAAAATGACATTAACTTTTCAACTTTTCAAGCACAAGTAACCGTAAAAAAACGAATCTTCATAAAAAATTGTGCCAAAATGCCTATACAAAAGAGTATACAGTAGATATCCCCACTTGGTTTTCAATTAAGCATAGCAGAAGGCACTTACTGTATGAACGAGCATGGAAAAAAAACTAGCCAGTAATTCATCAAAGTATTAATTCATAACACAAACCGAACCCTTACAGAATAGAACAGATAACCAAGCCACTGTCAACTTGATCAAAAGTATCTGTGGCATGATGTTGATTACCACAAAAAAATATTTTGACTCGACCCTCCTTTTCTTTATTAAAAAAAACAAAATGCAAAAATGGAGGTTACAGTGAGACACTTACAATGGAAGTGAATGGGGCCAATTTTTTGAGGGTTTAAAGGCAGAAATGTGAAACTTATAATTTTATAAAAGCACTTACATTAATTCTTCTGTTAAAACTCATGTATTATTTGAGCTGTAAAGTTGTTTAAATTGTCATTTTTACAATTGTTTTAGGGTTTGTTGATATCACGTCATCATGGCAACAAAGTTGTAAAATTGATATACAGTAACTTTACACAGAAAAGGTAGTTAAGCGATTTTATCACACTAAAAGCATGTTATCACACATATTGTTTATGTTTTGTGTCTATACTTTTGAAACGGTGAGTATTTTAACTTTTACGGACTGGCCCCCATTCACTTCCATTGTAAGTGTACTTCCATTGTAACCCAGATTTTTGCTTTTTTTCAAGAAAAGGCGGGACGAGTCTAAATACATTTTTGTGGTAATCAACATTATGACATAAATGCTGTTGATTGAGCTTAACTTGTACTGAACCCAGAATTCCTTTAATGCCTCTATGAAATTGTGAATTCCTAAAAAAAAAAAAACAACAACAAAAAAAAAGTGATTTTGCACCAAAAAATATTTTTTTTCTTAAACAAAGGGGTACCTATTTTAGGATCATTGAAATGTTTTGCCATTATATATTTTCTTCCATGTCAGTAAGTACATTTTCCCTCAAAATCATTACCATAATGTGTCTAGACAATTTATTTAGATTAGTTTTTTTTGTTTTTTGTAATTCCCATTATTCTTAAAAGATGATTCATATTAATCATTACATTACAGTAATAACAGTATTTTTGTCATCAGCAATTACTGTAACAGGATTTATTTTTAACAGAATTATTGCAGTACAACAAATACTAACATGATACATAAATACTTTTTCAATGTAATAATAATCTTTTTTTTCTTTCGCATTACAGTAAGTAGTAGTTTTGGAAGGTATGATGTGCTTAATTGTCATGAAAATAATGTTAAAATGCAAAACATCTAAATGGTCCAAAAACAGGCTTCATTATCTTCGAAAACAAAATGTTAATTTCTTATTTCTTTCTTTTGATTTTGGAGTTCTGACAGAATGATGTTAAATAATATCAGACTGTCAAACTAACTTTGAATGACATCAGCAGTCAAATAAAATGGACCGAACGGCTCTTCTCTGGTAATATTGCACATCTCTTTGGTTTGACCATTGATTCTTCCAGTCCTGATGAGGTCACACAGTGTAAAACACATAACAGTGTGCTAAGTCGAACCCAGGACACATAGCTACCTGAATAAATACACATTTTCTCATTATATACACACACATCACATTTCTGTCTGTCGAAACAGAATACTCATATTTAGACAGACAAAATCTTAGGCAAACATGTTATTGGCCTGGAAGTGATAACAAGAGCAAAACACCTCATTAACAATGATGCATTGACCTGTACAGTATCACTGTTTTTACTCAATTTCCTTTGGTCAGTTTAGTTTGTGTGTCATTGATGGTGATTGTAGTTTTCATTGGAGCCATAATGTTTTAATTGCAGTCAAACGCCACACCTGGGAATGATCCAATAGCAGCCGTAGAGGTCAGGATATAAATGTGTTTTGTGTATTTACTGTAACTTCTCATCACAGAAGTCTCTTTCTTGAGTCCCTGGGCATGTTTCCATCACTAATAACCTTAAAATCATCTTCAAAAAGCTGTGATGGATGGATGCCGTTCACCAATCACAATTCAGAAATGCCCTGAGACGCACCGAATGTCACCTGCCAGTTGCCGTTTTAAAGTGCCATGTAACATTTGCTTAGCAGCAGCGAGGCTGTTGGACCAGTTACGTGTTGCGAAAGGGCTGGCGGTTCCACATTCCTCGCTTTGAGTGAAAGTGATGGAAGAAGTTCCTCAGATAGATTCGTTCCACCTCCAAACCTCCCTCTAGGATCCTTGAGACAATTGATAAGAGAGCACACTTTACTTTTTTTACGCACAACTTTACGATACTTTACTCCCAAGGATACGCAGCTGCAAACAAAACATACTTAAAGGAACAGTTCGCCCAAAAATGTAAATTCTATCATCATTTACTCACCCTCATGTGGTGTCAAACCTGTTTGACTTATGCGGAACACAAATGGAGATGTTTTGAGATGTCTTTTCAATACAATGGTAGTGGATAGTGATTCACTTTAAAGCTTAAAAAGAACCCAAAAGAATCATAATAGTAGTTCAAATTAGACTTCTGCATCATGTTCAAAGTCTTCTAAAAGCATACAGTAGATGATTAATCCTATAAAACCACCATTTGATATTTTTTAAAGACTGTGCATCATTGACATAATAAAAACATTGCCAAAAATCCTGTTGTCTGCAATGTACTAGATGTCTGCTGCCACCTGGTGGACGTTTCCAGGCATTTTTTTGATGGAAAAGCAATTTTAAAAATGTTCCAAATATGTCTGCTTTTGTATTGCATGCACTCATTTTTTTAATGTGAAGTATTTGCTTTAATGAAGTATAAGTGACAGTAATTATTATATTGTTACTGATATTTTAAAATAAGTATTTGCTGAATATAAGCAACTTGTGCTTGATTAAAATTTAGTATATTATTTTATTGAAAAAACTCATTGAAATCCATGGGAAAAACTGACTTTTGAGGTATATCGCTCAATCACACAAAAAAAAAAAAAAAAAAAAAAAAAAAAAAATCACAGAGCTTACAAAATTCTGACATTTATGTCTTTTTCATACCAAATTGTTTTAGATCTTCAAACAAGGTATAACATAAAACAAAGGCAACCTGAGTAAAAAAAAAAAAAAAAAAAAAAAAAACAGTTTTCAAATATATAGATTTTGTTATTGAAGCAAAAAAGTTATCCAACACCTATATCACCCATGTTAAAACTAACTGCCCCCTTAAACTAAATAGCTAGTTGTGCCACCTTTAGCAGCAACAACTGCAACCAAACGTTTCGATAACTGTGCTGTGCTGTAATTTTTGCCCACTCTTCTTTGCAACTGCTTTAGTTCAGCCACATTGGAGGGTTTTTGAGCATGAACTGCCCGTTTAAGTTCCTTCCACAGCATCTCAATCCGGTTCAAGTCAGGACTTTGACTAGGCCACTCCAAAACTTTAATTTTGCTTCTTTTGTGCCATTCAGAAGTGGACCTACTCCTATGCTTCGGATCATTGTCTTGCTGCATAATCCAGATGCGCTTGAGCTTCAACTCATGGACTGATGACCGGATGTTCTCCTTTAGGATTTTCTGGTAGAGAGCAGAATTCATGTTTCCCTCAATTATTGCAGGTCACCCTGAAGCAGCAAAGCATCCACACACCATCACACTACCACCACCATGCTTGACCGTAGGTATGATGATCTTTTTGTGGAATTTTGTGTTTGATTTACACCAGATGATTTCTCCTCATCACTCTTCCATGGATGGCATTTTTGTCCAGTGTCTTTCTGACAGTGGAGTCATGAACAGTGACCTTTATTGATGCGAGAGAGTCCTGCAGTTCCTAGGATGTTGTCCTTGGCTTTTTTTGTGACATCCTGGATGAGTTGTCGCTCTGCTCTTGGAGGAATTCTTTAAGGTCAGCCACTTCTGGGAAGGTTCACTACTGTGTGTTTTCTCCATTTGGAGATAATGGCTCTCACTGTGGTTTTTTAGAGTCTCAGAGTCTTTGAAATAGCTTTGTAACCCTTCAACTTCATGCTGCTGAAAAAGTTCAATTTAGGTGTTGATTTGATTGAACAGGGCTGGCAGTAATCAGGTCTGAGTGTGTCTAGTCCAGCTGAACCCCATTATGAATGCAGTTTCATAGATTTGGGTATTGGATAACTTTTTGCTTCAATAAATAACATCATTTAAAAACTATATTTTGTGTTTACTCAGATTGCCTTTGTTTTATGTCAGAGTTTGGAACAATTTAGTATGAGATATATACAAAAACAGAAGAAATCATGATGGGGGCAAATACTTTTTAACAGCACTGTACCATAAGTTCCTGAGACCCAACGAAAAAAGTTTTACAATTTCACTTTTTTAAATGTCAATATAGTGTTTGGTGCATAAAATACATATGATAAAAAATTTTTTAATTAAAAATAATATTTTATTCATATTGTATTTGATGTGCTGAATTGAACTGTGATACATTTCAATCCATATTTATTGACCAAGTAGAGGAATTTGTCATGGCCAAACCTCAAACATTTGGTATCTCTGAAAAGCCCAGGGACTCCTCTGATAATACCCCAAGATTTACCACTGTAGCATGTATGGGCTGAAAAAAACTTTAACAAATGTCCTACACAAACATGAATTGCTGGGCCTCAGGAGGATAAAGACCTTTAAAGCCTAATGTATCAACTATGATACATAGCCTAAAGAAAAAAGTTAAAATGGTACTAAAAACATCATCTGATCATTTGTGGATTCTGTTCATAGAATGAGGCAGAAAATATTTTATTTGTAGCTTTCTATATGCTATACTGGTTAGTATTTCTCATAAGCATCTTTTATTCTTGTAAAAAAAGGCAATTAAAATTGACAAACCATATAGCCTTGTAATCGTGTTTTTATTGGATTTATATTTCATCTGTCAGAGCTTTTCTAACTCTTTTATGTTGCTATAGATCCTCAATGTCATCAGATTCACATTTTCAATCATATGAGTATGAGAGCGCCCTCTGTATGCACATATGAATGTAAATACATCATAAGAAAAAGTTTCACTTTACCAGCTGTTTAAACGCTCCTCAGATCTCTTCATTCAAAAGCATAATATTTTCCGACTGAATAGACTAAACATAGCATAAAACAAATGACAATAAAAAGCAAAGTAATCTCTTCAGTAATCAAAATAATTTTTGTAAGTAACTGTATTATGATTACCAGCGATTTAAATTTGAACTGTAGTGGAATACAGTTACTTATATTTTGAATTTTAAATGCGTAACGTTGTTACATATATTCCGTTACTCTCCAACCCTATTCATACAGGTTTGGAACGGCATGAGGGTGAGTAAATGATGACAGAATTTTCATTTTAGGGTGAACAATCCCTTTAATATAGGCCTGTGTATTACTGTATCTGACCTGTCCAGTAGTTCCCAGTCTTCTCCACCCCAGCGGTCAGTGAATTCTTTGGTGTTCATGCCCCCAATAGATTCCAGGTCTGATTTATAGATGCCCAGAAGTCCAAAGCCATTCACCTCCCAATAACCTGCACAATAAACACACAGAGAGTCTGCAATGTACAACTTTTATACAACTGAAGTGATTAAATTAGATCATTCAAGTGACACGCTCCATCAAAATGAGTCGTAAGTCGCAATGGGCCGTTTTTGGAAAAAACGTGAAATGGTGTCACCAATTTTATTTTCTGATAGAACAAAGTCTCAGCTCATGAAATTCAAACTATTAATGTTAGGGTTAGTTCTTAGCAAGTTATATATAGATTATATTTTTTTACTGGTGTAATGCATTATGTACCATGATTAATTACAATTAATCAGAGAAACTGTGTGATTAGTTAAAAAAATTGTAATGGATTCATAGCCCTAATTTTAATATCAGGTAGAGCAGAGGACCTAGGTAGCTCAGCGAGTATTGACGCTGACTATCACCCCTGGAGTCGCGAGTTCGAATCCAGGGTGTGCTGAGTGACTCAAGCCAGGTCTCCTAAGCAACCAAATTGGCCCGGTTGCTAGGGAGGGTAGCATCACATGGGGTAACCTCCTCGTGGTCGTGATTAGTAGTTCTCGCTCTCAGTGGGGCGTGTGGTAAGTTATGCATGGATCGCGGAGAGTAGCATGAGCCTCCACATGCTGTGAGTCTCCACTGTGTCATGCACAACGAGCCACGTGATAAGATGCGCAGATTGGCGGTCTCAGAAGTGGACCATCAATCCGCGCATTGTTACTTATATTTTGGAATACAAAATATAAGTAACTGTATTCCTCCACCAACTGGATTGAGGTGAGTAACCGCGCCACCACAAGGACCTACTAAGTAGTGGGAATTGGGCATTCCAAATTGAGGAGAAAAAAAAAGAGATATAATGCCCATTGCAATGAAAATTCAGGAAACTGCATTGAGTTGATCCATCCAGATGCAGTACTACCATTTAGGTATATAACCCTGAAAACAAAAAGTAATAGAGTATGTACAGATGTGCAAGGAATTTGCAAACTTTAAGGCCATAATGTTTGCAAAACTCTAAGAAACGATGCCATGAACCTTGCAAACTATGGCAAATCTAGCAACCATTTTTTTCTCGTATTCACCAATTTTGGCCTATTTACAGCCTGCTACAGTATCTTCTAAACTAACTTAACATACCTGATGAATCAACAATAGGGTACTAAACTGTCAGCTGTACACAATGTGCATCAAACTATGGAAAGCCACAAGGGACAAAAATCACGTTTTTAAGTACACAGTGTTAAAAGCACACAACTTCTGATCTTTGAGCGTATCTGAGGCAGAGATAAAAGTTTGTGGGACCTTTTAGGCTAGTTTTTAGTATCAGTAATATTTCAAGATTTACTATATAAAACGTCACCCCACCGATGTAACATTTAAACTTTTATTATAAAGTGTTTTATATTACGATATTTCATTTAAGGATGGCCCTGAATCTCCACTGACCCTAGAACCGTTTATGAACATTTAATTAATTTATTATGCACATGTGGGCACTGAACATGCAAAATAAAAATGATATCACTAGAAAGCTGAGATCTTCCTTTTAACTTTAGTGTATAAATCTCAAAATGTGATTCTGGGTCAATACGACTCAAAATGATGGAGCCTTAGTACAGTTTACCACGTATATGTGTGTGTATTTGTTTATTATAGGTCAACGTTGAGTACTAATAAACAGCCTATAATTACAGAAAACACAACATAAATTAGATTAATCTGCCTATATTATTAGATTACTGCCTGATAATCGTACCTTATCAATAGAAGTGCATGTTACAAAAATGTACTGACAACTTTGTCAGTGGGTAATGTACACTTTCTGTTTTTGTGTGTGTGTGTAAATCTTGTATAAAGGTTTATTTAATTTTAAGCAATTTTGATATCATTAAATTGTAATTTTGTTAGGCTGAATGGTATCAGTCAGCAGTAAAAAGATGCAATGAAAGTGAATGGTAGACTAAAATACTGCCTAACATCTCCTTTTGCATTCCATGGAAGAAAGAAAGTCACACAGGTTTGGAACAACATGAGGGTGAGTAAATGATGACAGAAATGTATTTTTGGGTGAACTATCACTTTAATGCACTCTGCCTGCTCTCTAGATATTGGCATCAGCTGTTGTAAAACCCATAAACAACTAGTTTTCTGTTCATATATACAAGTGTGCATCTTGTGACTCTGTAGGTGTACCATCAGGTTCCTGTGGTGTAGCACCACAGTTGAGTCTCATGACTATAGGAGCGAAAGCCATGCGTCCCTCCACACAGTGTTTCCTTAAAGTATCAATGAAGCCAGTCGGAAAATGAATGTGCAGATCACAGAGAAACACAATACTGTGAACATCCTGACAGAAAGACAGAAAGATTGTTATAAGCCATTCAAGAATCAATTCCCTTGAAACAAATAGTTCCCAACAGCTCTGCCTTAAAGTTGAAGTGTGTAATTTCTGCATCACTGTTGAGCTGATGTTGCTGTGTTGGGATGCACAAACAAACAGAGCAATGTTTTGATAGCACCACAGAGTCATAGGCCAGGGTCTGTTCCAAAACTTAGTGAGCTTCCTAGCTAGTGGTCTGCAACACGGCCCGGGTCCTATGGGACCCAAGAAACCGCCGAGTTTCATGTCAGTTTTTCCAAATAGTTTAGGATTTGTAATTACTGAAAAAATAAATAAATAGACCCTAACTTGCTTTGCGCACGCACGAATTACAGACTTGAGGGCTGTTTACACTAAATGGCTTTTTGCACGCGTTTGCTCTGTTTTTCCATAATGTTACTATGTAAACACGTGCCTGACGGACGTCCTTGACTGTTGCACAGCGTCTCGTGTAAGATTGCAGAAAACTGCTAAGAGTAAGTTTACTAAGGAAATCTTAAGATAAGAGTAAGGCGGAGTTGACCTCATTGCTATGGATGACGTCATGTTTTATGAGCGACCTCTTTTAAATCACCCTCAGTGATTGGTCGACAGGGAAATGCTATTTGTCATCGAAGACAGACAACAAAGATGATAGATAGATAGATAGAACAAGACAGACAGAGAACGATAGATAGATAGACAGACAGACAGATAGTGATATAGAGAGATAGACAGAACAAGACAGAGAACAATAGATAGATAGACAGACAGAACGACAAGACAGACAGAGAACGATAGATAGAGAGACAGACAGACAGAGCTAGATAGACAGACAGACAGACAGACAGACAGAGAGCTAGATAGACAGACAGTCAGTGATATAAAGAGATAGATAGAACAAGACAGACAGAGAACGATAGATAGATAGACAGAACGATAGATAGATAGATAGACAGACCTACAGACAGATAGTGATATAGAGAGAGATAGAACAACAAGACAGACAGAGAACGATAGATAGACAGACAGAACGACAAGACAGACAGATAGAACGACAGACAGATAGAACGACAAGACAGAGAACGATAGATAGATAGACAGACAGACAGTGATATAAAGAGATAGATAGGACAAGACAGACAGAGAACGATAGATAGACAGAACGATAGATAGATAGACAGACAGACAGACCTACAGACAGATAGTGATATAGAGAGATAGATAGAACAACAAGACAGACAGAGAACGATAGATAGACAGAACCATAGATAGATAGATAGATAGACAGACCTACAGACAGATAGTGATATAGAGAGATAGATAGAACAACAAGACAGACAGAGAACGATAGATACATAGACAGACAGACAGAAACGATAGATAGACAGACAGACAGATAGTGATATAGAGAGATAGATAGAACAAGACAGACAGAACGATAGATAGATAGACAGAACGATAGATAGATAGATAGACAGACCTACAGACAGATAGTGATATAGAGCGATAGAACAACAAGACAGACAGAGAACAATAGACAGACAGAACGACAAGACAGACAGAGAACAATAGACAGACAGAACGACAAGACAGACAGATAGAACGACAGACAGATAGAACAAGACAGAGAACGATAGATAGATAGACAGACAGACAGTGATATAAAGAGATAGATAGGACAAGACAGACAGAGAACGATAGATAGACAGAACGATAGATAGATAGACAGACAGACAGACCTACAGACAGATAGTGATATAGAGAGATAGATAGAACAACAAGACAGACAGAGAACGATAGATACATAGACAGACAGACAGAGAACGATAGATAGACAGACAGACAGACAGATAGTGATATAGAGAGATAGATAGAACAAGACAGACAGAACGATAGATAGATAGACAGAACGATAGATAGATAGATAGATAGACAGACTGACAGACAGATAGTTATATAGAGAGATAGATAGAACAACAAGACAGACAGAGAACAATAGACAGACAGAACGACAAGACAGACAGATAGAACGACAGACAGATAGAACAAGACAGAGAACGATAGATAGATAGACAGACAGACAGAGAGCTAGATAGACAGACAGACAGTGATATAAAGAGATAGATAGAACAAGACAGACAGAGAACGATAGATAGACAGAACGATAGATAGACAGACAGACAGACCGACCTACAGACAGATAGTGATATAGAGAGATAGCTAGAACAACAAGACAGACAGAGAACGATAGATAGATAGACAGACAGACAGACAGAACGACAACAGAGAGAACGATAGATAGATGGACAGACAGACAGACAAACACAGACAGACAGACAGAAAGACAGATAGATAGAACGACAAGACAAGGATTTAGAAGTTTTCAGGACTTTAGGAGCTACTTTTAGCGTTAAAATGCTTCATGAATTACTCTTAGATGTCCTAATAATAGGAGTGACACCCCCTAATTTTTAAGAGTTGCTCCTACATTTCCACGTTAGAAGCTACTATTAGCCTTAAGATTTTTTGTGAATACAGGCCCAGGTTGCAGAGGACTTCATGTGAGTGTTACATTGTTTTTGGTAATTCCAGATTGTTCTGCACCAAGCAAAGTTTTGGCGCTTGATGAACGGTGAGCCAATGTTTTTTCCTTCTGCTCTGGTGTGCTGAGGGCCGCCAAGCCTTGTATAAACTGCGTATGTTTATGAATGTTTCCTACGATGCTTACATAAAATACAGCCTATTGCAACAGTACTTGCTTGGAGAAAAAATTATAAAGAGAGTGAGCGATTTCAGGTTCGGCCTTAAAATCTGACGGTACAGTTCAGGTCGGGAAGGGTTCGGTCACACAGCCTCGGGTACTCCGAAAGCACCATAAGTCATTCAAAAAGCACATGGGAGACTCTACTTTTTATTATTGAATGGATTATAAATATATTTATTTATATATATATTATTATTATTTTATATTTTACATAAAAAATGATCTTGTTTGTTCGCCAACTTGGATTTATGTTTCCACCAAGCTCATCACGATCGCCAACCCAAGGAAGGCTAAATACGATGATACCTTTGAATTTGGCCAATACGACGTATCTTAGAAAGCAGCATAATTAAGATACGGTTTGAACAGCCTTCATGTTGGAAGCGTGCACCTATGATGCCTTAAAATGCTGCCTCCGGAGGAAGCTCACTAGGTTTTGGAACAGACCCGGAGTGTTACACTTTTTGGGAAAAAACAACCTAGATATGGCTTACTTATAGTGGTCTCTGCATATTAAGTGGAGTTAGGAGAAATAGTGAAAAATACACACTTCACATTTTAATATAAAATCTTGGTTGAGTGGGCAAAAATATTTTCTAAAACTTACAGTAATAAGGTCTATTCCAGCCTGTAGCCCAGCAGATCTCTCAAAGTTCCCACTTAACCGGAGGTACTGATACCTAAACAAAAAATGCACAACAGAGAGAGAGCCAGCTTGAGTTCTTGAGAAACAATAATATACATATGTATATATACACACTACCGGTCAAAAGTTTAGGGTCACTTACTCATTCTTTATTATAATTTTTTTCACATTTTAGAATAATAGTAAAGTCATTAAAACTATGGAATAACATAAATGGAACTATGGGAATTATGTTGTGACTAAACAATATCCAAAATAAATCAAAACTGTGTTATATTTGAGCATCTTCAAAGTAGTCACCCTTTGCCTAGAATTTGCAGACATGAACTCTTGACATTTTCTCAACCAACTTCTTGAGGTATCACCCTGAGATGCTTTTTAAACAGTATTGAAGGAGTTCCCATCTATGTTGGGCACTTATTGGCTGCTTTTCTTTATTATTTGGTCCAAGTCATCAATTTCAAAAACTATTTTTTTTTTTTTTTTATTACATTTGAGATTTATAATGAAATAAATTAATATGGTGGCACAATTATATTTTTGTCTACAAAACTCATTTCAAACATTTAAGCATACGCCTTCAGATCAAAAGATTTTTAAGATCATGAGAAACATTTCAGTCAAGTGTTTCAAAACTTTTGACCGGTAGTGCATATATATATATATATATATATATATATATATATATATATATGAAAAATGTTGCATAGTGAGGATGTCTTCAAAAATAATGCCATAAATAGTTTTCATTTATCAATTAACATCATACAAAGTCCAGTAAACATAAAAAAAAGCTAAATCAATATTTGGTGTGGCCACCTTTGCCTTTAAAACAGCACCAATTCTCCTCGGTACACCTGGATACAGTTTTTCTTGGTTGTTGGCAGATAGGATGTTCAAAGCTTCTTGGAGAATTCTCCACAGTTCTTCTATCTATTTAATCTGTCTCAACCACTTCTGTCTCTTCATGTAATCCCAGACTGACTCAATGTTCAGTGGGGGGCCATGGCATCTGTTGCAGGGCTCCCTGTTCTTCTATTCTAATCTTTTCTATTTGCAAAAGAAATGTTTGGGAGTCTAAAATTTATTTTTCCTATTGACACACTAAAGCTGAAGATATAAATAACCATCTTAAGACAAATGCTTTTGTGAAACATCTTAAGTGCCTAAGACTTTTGCACAGTTCTGTATATATATATATATATATATAGCCATATACCTTGAAGTCTTGCCTACAAAAAAAGCTACTGAACATTTTTACCGTTATTGCCCAGACAAAAATAATAATAATTTGTGACAACATGCCCCAATGGCTGGACATATTGTCATACTATATGGGGTAAGTTGTCACATAGGGTTACATGTAAACATTGGGGGTCTCCACCACCACCACCAATCACAACCACCAAAACAAAATCAACAACCCTCTTTAAATCTACACCTGCAATAAACAGACTATTAAAGGCTTTTCGGGAAAATTTAAAGTATGTTATTTCTGCGCCACTAGCACCACTAAATTGAATTGCAAAAATAAACAATGTTTTCATGAATTCTGAATACACCCCCCATCTGCCACTGGTCAATCAAACAGATTGTCTCACCCCTCCAACCATTGGTTGAGTAATGTTGTTGGAGCAGATCTAAATGGGTTGCTCAGTCGTTTTTATAGCGCCAGAGAGACAGTGTTTACGGTTTGAGAAAATCTATAAATGAACCTATAAATGGATTACTGACAGTTGTCTCTACATATTAAGATTAATATAAAGTATTTTAAAACTGAAAAAGTTACATACTTCAGCTTTAAAAGTAATACAATTATGAGGCACAAAATGGTTCATTAAACAACAAAAATTGCAAAAGTAACATAGAAAAATATCGAAACACTGTTTTGGCCAACAAATTTATGTTAATTTATGACATTTAAAACAAATGACAACCTGCCCCTTTCATGAAACATACATACAATGTGTTCTTAGAAACATGTCCTAAGAACACATTTAAACCTTTCAGTAAAAATTCAGTAAATAGTACAGTTGTCTCTTGCCTGAATGTATGCCAGTGTGGTTTGATTATGTTCGCTTGTTTACCCAAAAGCTATGACAAAAAAAAAGTATAGTGAAAATTTACTCTGAAGGGTAGAATTCACAAAAATTATTCTAATTTAAGAGGCTTTTGAGCGAAGTGTTTGAACTCAACATACAAAACCTCAATTGGACTTTTTACTCTAAATCTTATCATTACTGAGAAATAGTGCTTGTGAAAACTAGCCCCAGTCTCCCATAAATATATTTGTAAACCTGTGGATATACCTGGGTAAGTAAGAGTTTTGTAGAGCTTGCTCTATGTTCATATCAGTACTTTCAAAATCAGTGATGATGACGTTAAAGTTCTGGTCACCAGTGAGCCGGTATAACTCCTCCATATCAGAAATAAACTGCTGTATCCAACGAGCCTGGTTCTTCACTGCAGACACACAAACACAGACGAGTGTTCACAGTTTCTTGTTAAGAACATATCTCTTACTGTCTAGATGGCAACAAGGAAAGAATGGCAATGGCAATCTTAAAGCATAATGCAAAAAGCACAGCTTGAATAAATTAAGCTGGTCCAAACGTTTTTTTTGTTTTTTTTTTCACTACAGAAGGGTTTGTAAGAGAGCAAAAGCCTCGTTCTCCATTCTTCTCTTTGTAAGCGTGTTACCTGGTATGATAAAGTGGACAGTCGCCGCTGGGTTCCAGTAGAAGCCGTACGGATTGCAGAGCTGAATTTCAGCATCATGAACTTTTTGTTTACGGTAACCCCGTTCATTGGTTGTTTTCACATAGACGTACTGAGCCAGACGCAGATGAAGTCCTGAAGCTTCCAGCAGGTCCAGTTCCAGTAGATATCGACTGCCTCGAGAATAATCAGACCTCTTCTCAACATTCACTATACGATGTAAAGAAAACTGTCTAGACACAAAAATGTCAAGAGACCCATTAATATGTGACTTTGTTGGTCTGTTGTGGTATGTAAGGAAGAGCACACTACTGAAGCTATTTTTTAGTATGCATTATGTTTGCAAGGAATACTTGGATGACCTACTAGTCCCAAAATGTGCAGTGTGGAATATTGTACAATATTCTGTAATAGTCACAATGCAATGCATCCTTGACCTTCTATTCACAGTGTGAAGCAATATCAATGCAGTTTTTTTTTTTACTCGTTTTTGGATTGGACTGGTGAGAGTTTTTGCATTGCATGACATTTTTACATAAAATTGTCAAAAGAAAATGCAAAATAACCATATTATGGACTGGACGCCTTGCTGAATTAAACATGAATGTAAACTAGGACATGTGACAATTTAGCATAGAGCGTCACAGCGCTTGGTTCTGGAAGTATTTTTCCCATAAATGTTTTTTCCATATACTGTAGATTAAAATTCTTCAGAAAAGACTACTAAGCCATAAACCAAACCAACCAGCTTTTTTTAAATGTAGTTGAAATAACAGACTGACGGCTTCAACAGAAGCATATCCCATGAATTAACAACCTCGGAGCTCACTGTAGTTCTGTCTTTAACATTTTAAGAGTTAGCGTTAAAAATCATTTGCCAATGAATGGGATTTTTACTTTCAGAATCTGACTGTCACACTACATACTGTACACTGCAATATCCACAATGCAATGCGTCCTTGACCTTCTATTCAATGTAAAGCAATATGTTTTTCAACTCATTATTAGATTAGACTGGCAAGTGTCAAGACATTTTTACACAAAATTCGGAATAAATATGCAAAATACTGTATTTCTGAGATAACTCAATGCAAAATTAAACATGAACAAAGTCACGTGACAACAAACATACTGCATTATGTATAAAACATGCTGTTTAAAAATAAAAAAATAAAAATAGTAGTTCTGTAATAGTACATCTGGACTGTTTTTCAATAGATTTTCCATGTAAACATGCCACTAGATATTTTCACCGTTGTGCTGTCTCGTGCAGGAGTGCTGTATTTTTTAGACATTTTTTAAACACGTCTCAAGACACCTGTGTACTGTTATATGCACTGCACTATGTTTAACTTTTTTTACTGCAAGAATGCTTTTGATGTGAACCAGGTGGTCAGGAACTGGCTGGTTAGAGATCCCTGTCAGCCCCTGCTGGTATATGCTGGAACTACACCCTATGATGTCATAAAGCATATTACTCCACTAACAGCCATTCAAAGGTGTCTGTGTATTCTAATGAAACATTTAAATAGCAATTATTTCATTACACTTCAGTGACGGGTCGTTTTTTTAAGGGCTCTTAAAAGCAAGAAATTTACTATCTTTCTCTATCTGCTGCTACTGACGAGTGATTGGTCAATTTACAGCTGATCCCTAAATTGAACGCCCATGAAATAAGATGTCAGCCTCCAGATTGCATACTTCCGAGGAAACCTTTGAAGCTATTCATAGAGATTCTTATTGCTGAAATAATCTTAATCGCTGACCTACCTTGGATATTTCTTGTTAAGTTTCTTCATGAAAGCGTCCACGACAGACAAAGCATCCAACTCACTGAGCAGCAGGTTCCCAGACACATTACACTTCAGATCGATCCAATCAGAGCGTGTGGAATGGAGATCCAAGGGACTGACCTGAAACGTCTGAGCCCAGTTGACTTCCACGTCAAACACAGCTTTATTGACTAATTCATAGTCCACTTCCTCGGAGTAACCATTACCCACCCAACTATCTCCATCATCTCGTCCAACCTCAGCCTCTCCTCCATGTATCGCGTTATCCTTTATCTGCTCCTCTTTTTCCAGTCTAACCTCTTGAACATTTCCCCATTGGTTATGTTTTTCCGTAGCCGGACCAACGATGACCCATCCCTTACGCTCATTGGTCAGGTTACGGTGTGGTTTCTGGGTGATCCCAAGATGATGCACCACATTTTTATGCTTGCTGAGTTTGATGGTATTATTGTCATTTTCAGATAAAGAGTGCTTCGGTTTTGATCTACCTCGCATGACAACACCACCACCTTGTACGGCTGCTTCTTCGACCTTCAAAACTTGTTGGTCTTCAGGCCACCTCATTGGGTTTGCTTGGACTCGGTCCCCTACCAATGGTGCGACTTCATCCTGTCCGTTCTTCAACATGATCTTCTTTCCTTCTACAATGCCCAGTGCATTCTTGGATGCTACATCTACATGTTCTCCCAGAAACACCATCTTATTACCCAACCGGGTTATGGGCCTTTGTATTAAGTCTGCATGGACTCCATCCCCTTCTAAGTGTGCCAGTTCACCTTGACCTTTCTTCAACATGATCTTATTCACTTCTTCCTCATCTAATGCATTCTTGGGCACTTGGTCTACATGTTCTCTCAGAAACACTTTCCTATCACCCAACTGTTTTTTGGGCCATTGAATTGAGTCTGCATGGACTCCTTCCCCTTCTAAGGGTGCCAATTCACCTTGACCTTTCTTCAACATAATCTTATTCACTTCTTCCCTGTCTAATGCATTCTTGGGCACTTGGTTTACATGTTCCCTCAGAAACACTTTCCTATCACCCAACTGTTTTTTGGGCCATTGTATTGAGTCTGCTTGGACTCGGCCTGCATCCAATGGTTCAAATCCCTCTTTATTGTTCTTTAACATGGTTTTCTTCACTTCTTCCTTGTCTAATATATTCTTGGGTGCCTGGTCCACATGTTCTCCCAGAAAGTCAGCCCTATTACCCAACCGATTTACAAAGACACCACGTTGATGTTGGACCTCATCAAACATGGTAGAGTTGGTTACCTGAACTCCACCTAACACAGCTACTTTCAAAGACTTATAATTATGTTCTTCTCGCCCATTCTCCATTGGAATATCTCCATTTAAGACTGCAACAAGGTTTGGATCTCTTTCCCTACTATTGCTTTTTGGGGCTTGTACAGGGCGGACTTCAATTCCTCCATCCTGATTGGGCGCTTGGTCAACTCCTCGTTCTTTCAAATCTGGCTTCCATTTGGCTACTTTCAGAGCTCCTCCAGGAACCTGCTGGTCAGATATCTTCTCCATGCCATCTCCATGAATCGGCGGTGCAACCATGTGGTCTTTTTCAAAAGCTTTGAGAACCTGGCCCTGGTTCCTCACTTCAACAGGTGGGTTTTGGATGTCACGTTTGTCTTGTACATGGCGTCTGCTTTTTCCCTTTCTTCTTGCTTTCTGTTGTGCCAATTGGTACTGTGGTTCCTCAGGTTGGATCTGTGGCTCCCTGGGCAGTTTTTGTGGTTCTTTGGGTAGGTTGTCTTGTTCTATCTGCTCTAGTCTATTTATTTCTCTGTCCTTTCTCAGCCTAATAATGTTGCCATGTTGCTGGAGAGAGAACAGCTTTCGCCGTCCCTTCAGAATGTGGTCATCATTATCATCAATGTAATCAGGTAGAACCTTGTTCTGCTCATTTTTATATTTTACAGCTTTCTGCAATCCTTCATCTTTAATTCTGGCTGGCTTCACCACTTGTCCTCGCATGCTGTCTGCTACAGGAAGAGAAAGACCAGCATGTAATTACTGTTTTAAGTGTAGGCGTGTAAACGTCTCTTGGAATGGGAAATGGACAAACACTTTTAAACAGTCTTTTAAACAGTCTTTTAAGTTCATCAAACTGATTGCATATTTTACAGTATGAAGAGTGAAATCAAAATTGACACCGTGTACTGACTTAAAGGAATAGTTCACCTAAAAATTAAAATTTGTCGTAATGTAGTATTATAAAAGTAGTCCGTGAGACTCATGCATCATATTCCAAATCTTGTGTCAGCTCACGATGGGTGTTTGGTGTGAAAATGCAAACTTGTGATCCACTGTGTTTAAGCTTCTCTCATAGAGCTCATGAACGTGTAATGTCCAGATTGTAACTAAAAAAATAAACTTACATTTTAGCGCATTTCACACCAAAACATATTGTATGCCTTTATAAGACTTAGAATGATGCACAAGTCACATTATTATTATTTTTATTATAATAAATTGACAATTTTTGGGAGCTATTCCTGATGTAAACATCCCTGGTCGTCTTATACACGATTCAGTTCATTTAGTTCGTAGGGGAAAAAAAATGTGTTTCATAACCTTTTATCAATATGTAAAATTTGCTGTGCTTCTGAAAAGATTTTAATTGTCTGCTGATGTAATAAAGACAAAAAAGGAAAAGTAATATTAAGCAATAAATATACTAGATTGACAATGCAATCAAATCCTGAATTAATTAAAATTAATTTAGTTAAGGAATATTTTGCTTTGTGCAAGTTCATTTTTATTACACTCAAATGAAGAAATATTTGTCATGCCATGTATATGGGACATATTGTGTATTCTGTACAGTAGCTTTTATTTTTAAGGTGCTTTATTAGTTTTATGGTGCTTTGCTTGGAAGGAACAACACTAAAGTTTTACAAAACAAAATCCTGAAAGATAAAATGAAGTCCCGTCCTACATTTTTCTCTGAATATTATATTTGCTGATTATTCTGTTTCATTAGAAAATCTACAGAAACTTTGAAATAACTGTATGTTTGTTGTACCTTTGAATTTGAGGAATACCTCTTCATTCTCAGGCAGATCCAGTCTGATGTAGTTTGAGAAGCCGTATCTGAAAAAAGATGATTTCATTTGAATTGAATACACAATTTCTCCAACTAAAAGGAACTTTTTACACTACCAAACAAAAAGCATAGCTTGGCTACAGAGATGTAGATTGGTTGGTGTCTTGTACAGAATGTTTTTGCGTGTTTACCTGTCGAGGTAGTAATTATTCCCACGGTAGAAACATTTGTTATCGCTCTCCATATGTGTGAGCCGTGTGTAGTCATTAGGATACACGTAAGAGAGATGCACCTGCAATACAAAAGATTCATTAAGATACAGCCGCCACAATAACAACTGAACATTGTACAAATCAACTAGACACTTTCCAATTCATTAATAACTCAGAAATAAGAAACGTATGTGTCCAAATACTTTTTGGGGCCATTGTGTTAGTCACACGAAATTTCTAAATGTAATAATGTGTGAATGCACAAATGATGCTAGACCTTTTCTCAAAACTAACTTCACTTTTCGAAGGAGTTTTTGTGCATGTTTGTGTAAGCACTTACGAACTGCAGGCCCTGGTAGCGCAGAAGAGGATATCCCTTTATGATATAACTGGGGTTATAGATGCAGTCTGGTAAAACACCACGCAAACGCGTCCTGTCCAGTAATGGAACTACACATACAAATAAAACTGTGAGCACTTAAACACAGACATACGGGCTGTTGACATGACATTTCAATCAATAACAGCAGTGTAAACAACTTTTAAATCAACATTATTTTTATTTCATTACATTATTATTCATGCAGTTTTTATAACATCACACATATATTGAGAGACTACACTGAATATTTGTACTTTTCAAATTGTCAACGCAGGACTATATGAGTGAACTTGTGAAAAGCAAAAAGACGATTAAAAATTATGAAAATGACTAGAAAGAAATAGTGACCAGGTAAAACATCTAAAAATATACAGTTGTATATAATAGATACAACTGTATGTTATATAAGTCACTGACAAATAAGATTGTCCAACGTTATAAAAAAACAAACATTTAAAAAAACAAATAGTTGAAAACACATGCATCTTTAAGTTCATTTTTGTTTGTTTTTTGCTACAAATTTTTGGAAAAACCTTTATAGCATTTTCACAAAAAAAACAAATAAAGAAATAATTATTAATTGCTTTAAAAATGTTATGTGGTGTAACCAAGTAAAAGGTAATAAAATAGTTTCCTTGCATCTTGAACACGAGTGTACGCAACTTAAAACGTTAATTTCAAAAACGTTTTCAATCATATGTTAAAGGTGAAAAATATTTTTTACAAATACCATGAATTTTTAAGTCAAGAATATCAAGATGTTTTCTCATGGTTACACCAAATGAGCATTTTCATACAAATGTCAAAATATTGATATTTAATGATATGACAAAATAATGATTTGTTTTTAAAAATTAAAAAGGGGTCTTCTCTGTTTTATGACTGTTTGCTACCTACATTTCGGTTACACCACACGACTTTGATTCGATAAAAAAATAAGCAGTAAAACAATTGTATTTTAAAATATGATTAATATTTTTTTAAATTGTTCATAAATAATAAAAGAAGATTATTCAACACAACTCAAGCCAACATTTCATTTGACAAGTATTTCAGCTGTTAATGCTTTTAAAGGCTTTGATATTTTTCTTTTTTTTACGGTTACATCACATGATATTTTTTCCTTTGAGCCCCAGAAAAAATATCAGAATGACTTTGAACTCAGTAAATGAAAACATGTGAATCATACAATAGGTGTACTCAAGAAATTGTTTTGTGTGAATTGCATTTGTAATGTGTTTTGAATAATTTATTAGACATGCACAAAAAAATTAGCGTTGCGTCATTGACCAATATACTATATATTTGTAATTAGACTTGAGTCTGTGTTTCCACCATAATTTACATTTACATTTATGCATTTGGCAGACGCTTTTATCCAAAGCGACTTACAGTGCACTTATTACAGGGACAGTCCCCCTGGAGCAACCTGGAGTTAAGTGCCTTGCTCAAGGACACAATGATGATAACTGTGGGAATTGAATCAGCAACCTTCTGATTACCAGTTATGTGCTTTAGTCCACTACGCACCTGTTATGTGCAACTTAATTTTCATTACGCTCAAAAAAAGAATTGAACCTATTTTTAAGATTTACTCCTTTTTAATTTCATAAAATTAAATCAATAAAACAAACTATTTAAGTTTTTTATTTTTAATGAAATATTATGGAATTTTTGTATGGAACTGCAATGCATAAATCTTTGCAATCTTTGTGTGTGTGTGTGTGTGTGTGTGTGTGTGTGTGTGTGTGTGTGTGTGTGTGTGTGTGTGTGTGTATTTAACGTGTGTATTTAACTTATTTGTCAATTATGCACAGCTGTCTTTTCTTATAAAACTGTGCAAAACAACGTACATAATAAATGTATGCGGCACAGCTGTAAACGCTTTGGCAATACAAATGTACAAATATATTTGTTGTGCCGTATATATGGTAAATGTTGTGTTGCTTATATACAGTATATAAATATACACATTTTAACCTTAAAAAAAAAAAAAAGCTTATATCCATGTTACTTGTCAGATACCTAAAAACAAGTTTCTATTGAAACAAATGACTTTCACTGCAATTCCTCAATTGGCCACAGGGTGGCGCTGAATCTATTTACATTACGAAAGGAAAGAAAGAAATGTTTATATAGTGTATATAAATCACTGTCATTAATCTCTCAGGTTCACTGTGTTTGCTTTATTTTAGTAGGTGTTTGTAAAGCTGTTTCAGTTTCTCACCCTGATGAAATAAATCACGTGGATTGGCCCTCAGCATATCTGCTCCATGGGACGGAGTCTGAGAGGAGCTCTGGGGCGGAGCTACATGACTGGCAGCAGTCTGAGGAATGTGATTGACATCTCCTGCCTTCAGCGATGACTCGTCTGAACACACACACACATAAACCGACACAGAGAATTAGTCAAACCAGACACCAGAAAAGCTGGTTTAACTGTGGCATACAAAAATTAGGTCAACCAGTGGACAGACAACTATAGATACAGATACACACACACAGTCTCCTACCAAGTTTACGTCTATGGGTATGTTTGGAATGCATTCTACCATACTACTATTTCTGTATGCATACTGGCCACAGTCTGCACATGTATGCATGGAGTACATTGATGACCTTCTGCATTTGCCAAAATGTACAGAATGACTGCAAAGGATACTGACATGACCAGCCATGAATAATTGAGGTGATACTAACTGCACTTTAACACCTTCATGAATCATTATTTGATCATCATCAGACAAACAAAAAACTGGATTAGAAATGGTGAAATGACAACTGGACACCACTCGCTGAACTAAATGTGCAATATACAGAGTTCATAATACTGTAACAGTCTAAGGACGGGCAAGGAGGCGGCGGGAACCGGCTGAATAGTAAACAAACTTTAATGATATAAATGAACTTAAAACAACATAAAACATAAGGACACAGACACACATGCAGCGTGTCTCTCTCTAACCGGTGTCTCCGGCTGCCCCTTATCTCGATCAGCTAATTCAGCGCCGGCCGTGCTCCATCATGGCCCGGCCACGCCCTCCTCCTCGCCCGATTCAGGCCGTGGCGCCACCGGGCTGACTAACTAACCGCCCCCCCCACCCCCCTTCTCTGGAGGGGAGATGCTGCCCTTCCGGCCGTTCTGTCAGCTGGTGGTCCACCATGCCTTCTGTGAACCTGGGGGAGAGACGAGGGGAGGCGTGGGGAGAGCGAAAGGGAGAGCGGAGATACACACAGAGAGAGAGAGAAGAACTTGCTCGCCGGCTCCCAGACGCGCTATCGCCTGGTCCTCAACAGCTCCTCAACTCTCTGCTCCCCTGGCAGATGGCAGCGGTGAGGACTCTGCGACAGCGCACCCCTCCTCCCTCCCGGGTTTCGGCACCACTGCAACAGTCTAAGGACGGGCAAGGAGGAGGCGGAAACCGGCTGAACGGTAAACATAAATTTTAATGATATAAATGATCTTAAAACAACATAAAACATAAGGACACAGACACACATGCAGCGTGGCCATGTGCGTCTCTCTATCTAACCGGCGTCTCTGGCTACCCCTTATCTCGCTCTCCCGCTGATCAGCTGATTCAGTGCCGGCCGTGCTCCATCATGGCCCCGCCATGCCCTCCTCCTCATCACAAATACCATTTTAAATGTTTATCATAACACAATGCTTACTGTTTTACATAATATTTTTTTTGTGACTTGTGGGTAGGATACAGTATGCAGTACACTAGTATTCCATTCTGAACACAGCCAGCGTGAGGGGCTGTTCACACCAAACACGTTGTGTCCATCTGCACTCATTTTTCCATTGTTTTGTTTTTTTATGTAAACATTTGTTAGATGAACGTCTTTAATCATTGCATGGTGTCCAGCTTTTTTTTTTAGCATCTTGTGCGAAAGCGTCACGTTTTTTTAGATGCCATGTCAGGTAAAAAAGAAAGTCACATGTCAAGACACCTAAGTTCTCAGTTGCACTGCGTCTGGCTTTGTTTTAGCACAAGAACGCGTTCGGTTTGAACGACCCCCAAGTCAACTTTTGCATCTACACAGAGAATGATGATAGGGATGGCTATGACATTATGAGGGGTCTAAATACACTCACTGTAAATACATGCAATGACACACACACATTGATAAACTTGCAGTCTTTCCCTAAATGCACAGATACAAACAGTGTCTCCCCAAATACTACACAAGCACACATTTACACAGAGATGAATGCTTCAGCTGTAGCAATAAGATGACAACACACACAAACACACTTTTTGCAGTGGAGACTACCCCATCATTAGCTCTATTTCATTGCGTGTGTGGACACAAACAGCTATTCCAGGCATCCTAACACTACCCTGACATTTCTTCAACCACAGCCCAAAATAACACACACACTCACTGGTGTAGAGGGAGATGTACTTGGAATCGATGATTGAAAATCCATTCCCAGGCTGTCTGAGTTGCCACTGTAAGCAAACATGTAGAGTTACATTATATACTGTACAGTAATCACAATCTCACAAACAAGTACAAACACAGGAACACCATTAGTAAACACACTTACCGCAACCTCTACATGGTCCGTTCCTTGATCATTTTGTTTATGGATGAGCTCAAAGAAATATTTCTTCTTCATCTGCATACTGTAAGTCACAAAAACAATATGAATGTAATACAAAAAACAAAGCATATACAAAATAGAAAATATTTCATATAATATAATCAGGGGTCCCACACTTTTTGACCAAATAATTCCCATGATATTTCCATGATTATTCCAGTTGTTCAGATAACTGGATAGGGATTTTTTTTTTTTTTTTTTTTATTTATTTCAGAGAGCACTCAAGGAGAGCAATTTCTAGCCACTGAAATATTTTAGAGCAGAACATAACTACAAAATGTATAAATTCACAATGGAAATTTCCATGACTTTTAAAGATTTAACTCATTAAAAGAATATTCCAGGTTCAGTACAAGTTAAGCTCAATCGACACCATTTGTGGCATAATGTTGATTACCACAACAAATAACTTCGACTCATCCCTCCTTTTCTCTAAAAAAGCAAAAATCGAAATTACAGTGAGACACTTACAATGGAAGTGAATGGGGGCAAATTTTGGAGGGTTTAAAGTAGAGTTCGACTGATAGTGGATTTTGCAGACACAATAACTTAGGTGGTGGAAAAGGCAGATAACCGATTAATCTTTAAAATCGATTTATAGAACATTAACAGACATAGAGGCCAGAGTCTAAAATGAATAAAATCCCAGATGTAGTTTATTTTTCAACCAAAATCCCAATAATAATAATAATGAGAGACTGGTTGCATAATGTGGGACTTTTAACACTAAACAATTCTGAAACACACCGGGGACTCTTATTTTGAAATGACTCGGCTCCGTTACGAAATTAAGCTTTTTATAGCCTATACAGTATATTATTATTATTAGAGACACAATGTATGTGCTGACGAGGGTGCTATATAGTGGCATTTTTCTTTGCATTCGAGTTAATAAAAAAAAAATAAAAAATCATTTTCAACGGGAACACAGAGGAATAATAAAAAAAAATATATATCGGGAACAATCGGCATAGATTTTTTGCCAATAATGATAGTTCCAAAAAGCAATTATCGGCACAGATTATCGGTAATACCGATATATCGGCCTACCTTTAGTTTAAAGGCAGAAATGTGAAGCTTATAATTTTATAAAAGGACTTACATTAATTATTCTGTTAAAACTTGTGTATTATTTGAGCTAAAGTTGTTTAAAGCTTTGTTTTTACGGTCGTTTTAGGGTTTGTTGACATTACATCATCATGGCAACAAAGTTGTAAAATTGGATGTAACTATGCAGAAAAGGTTAGTAGGAGATTTTATCACACTAAAATCATGTTAACACACATATTGTTTATGTCTTGGGGCTATACTTTTGAAACAAGGAGTATTTTAACATTTACGGATTGGCCCCCATTCACTTCCATTGTCAGTGTTTTAAAGGGACAGGTCGAAATTATTTTTTGTGGTTATCAATGTTATTCTACAAATGCTGTCGATTGAGCTTAACTTTTATTGAACCTGGAACATTCCTTTAAGTTGGCTTGACAAAGCCAACATACAATTATTCTACAATCGCTCAACCAAGACCAAAATTAGTAACACTAATTCCTCCTACAGCTCTCAAGCTACATCTACCAAAATCGGCAAAGACCTTCAGACTGTTCTGGAATATTGTGCCATGTCTTTTCCAGCTGAACGGTCTCCCGCTCGTGCCTGATGTAGACAGGGTGATAGACTTACATTGACGGAATGTTCAAACGAGCCAAGACTATTCAAATGTTAATGTAAACAAACCAAAACAAGGCCTTTAATCTGCTTCAAGTCTTTTATATGAATAAAAACAAATTAATCACTCCTCAATATTAAGTTTTTTGCTTCAGAAGAATATTATGCTTTACTCAAGTGTAAGCTCATCCTTTGAAATTATAAGAATTTTGGCACAGTGGCTCAGTGGTTAGCACTGTCGCCTCACTGCAAGAAGGTCCCGGGTTGAAGTCCTGGCTCAACTGGGCCTTTCTGTGTGGAGTTTCCATGTTATCCCTGTGTTCGCATGGGTTTCCTCTGGGTGCTCCGGTTTCCCTCCCAAGTCCAAAAACATGCAGTATAAGTAAATTTGAGACTCTAAATTGTCCCGTAGGTGTGAGTGAGAGTCCCTCAGCCACTGGCGGTTGCGTCAGGAAGGGCATCCGGCGTAAAACCTGTGCCAAGTCAAATATGCGGATCGCGGATGGTCCACTGTGGCGACCCCTAATGGGAGCAGCCGAAAAAATATGGAGAAAACTACTGTTTATAGACTTTATTCTTTTAATGTCACTAGTCCTGCAAAACCTCACTGGTGTGATGATATTAATGCTGTCACTGGTGTGATAATGCCAGTAGTTCTCTCACTGGATTCAAACGTGCTGTGACGGTAAACTGCGCAACAGGAAGATCACAGCACGTCTCAAAGCTCGCAATAGATGCGTTCTACATCCTCCTGTCCTTCCAAGTTCATTCTTCCAAGGTAGCTTGGCAAGACTGGTCTTCATAAGAACACAAGTCTGTTCTCTGCGTTCTTAGAATTGAGAAACACCCATGGTTCTCTGATGCCCTCATTGCACTTGCATGATGTGTATATCGTCCGCCTAAACTGCAGCACCCCTTCCCAGAAATTCATTTCCATGCCTTTAGTTCATAGTGCATTAACTTATGTTAACATAAACGACTTTTGAAATTAAAAATGTATTAGAATATGTTGAAATTAACATTAACCAAGATTAATAAAATATTGTTCATTGTGAGTTCATGTTAACTAATGTTAACAAATGGAACCTTATTGTAGTGTTACCAAGATTACTTTTCAGGGGTACAGCACAATAGATTTCTCTAATAAAATTAGACATTCTTTAAAACTTTTGTAACATCTAAATTTTCCATTTAAAGCCAACATAAAATTGCCCTTTTTACTGCGTTAATAAATGTTCCTGGTCCTACTGTGCACGATTCATCAGTGCAAGTATTTATAAACAAACAAACAAAAATATACTTCTTTTCATAAGCTACATCAAAACGTAACAAACTTTCTCTCCCTCTGAAACAACTTTCAAGGCCGCGTGGGCGGAAGGCAATAAAACGAACCAATAATATTGTGCTTGACATGTTAATAGCCAGTCAAATACTGACTGATAAAAAGTCCAGCCCCACATCACTGTCACACTCAAAAATATTTCACATCACGGACGAGCTTTAGTCTGATTATCAAATTCTTCTAGGAAAATAAAAAAATATAAATTTGCAAATTATTCCAAATCTTTTCAATTACTTGACCAGACGAAAAAGCCTCAGCTTGCAAAAATAAGGTATTTGGTCATAACATGAAGACGTGCATCAACAATTCTCTGAGGTGATAAGACACAAACAACCCTTTCACTTACGTAATGAGACTTGATATCTGACTGGCATATTTCCCATACTCGCCTGGGGCGCTCCATTCTCTGCCAGTCTAAAAATGGTGAAATTACACAAAATTAAATGAATTCAATGCGCCAGAGTAAAACGAATGACAGAAATAACTAATTACACCCCAAACTGAAAATTCTGTCATTAATTACTCACCCCAGTCATTCCAAACTCATATGCTAAAGAATATATTTTAGGAATCTTTACACAGATCTTTTTCTCTACAATGACAGTTTATGGTGAACAGGTGTGATAAGCTCCAAAAAGGACCAAAACACACCATAAAAGTTGTCCATATGACTAATATATTTTGAGTCTTCTGAAACTATGCAATAGTTTTATCAGAGTGAAATACTCAAAATTAGGTTGTTATTCACAAAAAATCTTCCCCTTTGCTACTGCTCTTAAATCTCATTCTCAAATTCAAAAGTTGCATTCACTAATGACATATGTTAGAACCAATGGCATTTTGGCATCAAAAAAGTCAAGCCTGACACAAGGCTTCGATTTGTGATTTATAAATGTGAACTCTATCAGAGGAAGATTTTCGCAAATAAAAACTTCAATACTGTATTGCAATAGCTTCAGAACACTTGGAATACAGTTGCTACAGATGAATTTTTTGGTCCTTTTAGTCAGTTTGGTACTATTTTTGTATGGAAATGATGTACGGAAATGAGCTGAATGAATTCTCCTTTCGTGTTCCATGGAAAAATAACCACATACAAGTTTGGAACAACATGAGTGTGAGTAAAAAAAAAACCCAGAGCTTTCAGTTCTGGGTGAACTTTATTCAGCCCTTTATGGGCACATGATTTTAAATATCAGTCAGCACTTGTCACACAAACCTTTCCGACGTAAGCGCGAAGTTTCAGATTGGCTGGATTTTCATCGTCACTGAGCCAGAACTCACTGTTATCATCAGACGACACTGCAAACAGGAAGTCACCTGCAGAACAAACAGAAGGATTAAATGTAGGACAATGCTGATCTTACACAATCTATGCATGTGTTTGTCAGACGGACCATCAGCATACGGATGTATGTAGCCAAATATCCTGAGACCATAATTGGTCCAGCTGGGCGATACAGCAAGTTTCTTCACAGTAGTACGAGACTAAAGAGAGAGAAATTGTGTTACCACATCATGCTCAATGCATACAAAACTAATATTTCATTGCCTACATGTGTGATGAATTTAAGACCCCATGAAATGGTTGTCTGGCTCATATGCAACAATTCTTCCATTGAAACAGGAAGTTGATGTGTCCGATTGCAGGGAGGCCAAATTATCTGCTTATGTTTTTTATCTCTGAGCTACTGTCTGCTAATTATTGTTGCATTAAGGGGTGTTCACACATACTTCGTTTCGAGTGGAAAACCATGTCACCTTTTGTGGCCATTTTAAGTGAGTGTGAATCATGTTTTTATCACATGATAAATTATGCACTGTATCATTTCTCATTCCAGAGAGCATTTTATTGGACAAAAACATGTAAATAAACCTGTGCATGTGCAGGTGAATCAAGAACATTTTTGGTCCATTTTCCAGGAAGAGAAATGAAGTATATTTTGTCAACTTTTAAGAGCACACTTGCATATCGACAGCCTCAAATCAAACGGACATGGACTAAAAGCCAGAAAAATCTCAATTTGATTTCATGGGATCTTAAAACACAGTATAGTGCTCTCAATGGCTGTGTAACTTCACAAGAACAAATAATAATCTATAAAAGACAAACAGGACAAACTCAATCAGGTTATGTGAGATAACCAAATACAACATCCCAGAAAGCAAACACAGCAAGTGGACCAAAGAGCATATTGCAAGAGGGAGTGACGACTTCACCTCTCCTTTAAGAAACTGTCCAGGCACCTGAAGCAGCATATTTCAACAAATCGAATAAAAGTAACTGTATATTTGACTATATTTATGTGTATAATTTATGCACCTACATGAGGATACAGTGGATAATGTAGATTCTTTCTTAGTTGAGCTATAGATGTGCCACACCAGTCCTCAAAACTATGCAGATTAGCCAGTCCTTTATACTGAAAGCAAACACAGAAACAGACATTTCAATGGAATTAAAGGAATGTTTTGCACTTACAGAGAAAGTCCATGGGGCAATGCAAATGCACAATAAACTTTAAAATACACACGGTTTCCAAAAGCATTACCACAAGACTTAAACATTATATGTGCTAAAATGCAACTAATGTGAAAAACCACTTACCTAAACTTGTCTGTGCAATATTATATCCAATCTTTCAACTCCTGTCATGACTATGCAAAGGTAACTTTTGCATGATATGCGCACAGATACCGCAAAATATGCCTAAAACAGTAGACTCACCGCTAAAATAAATTTAGACATATCTATAGCTCAAATAGCACACATTTTTTTGAGAAAGAATTAATAAAAGCGCTTCTCTATTTCTGCTTCTCAACTCTCTGGAATGTCTTGCCCCTTATTCTTCTGTTATAAGTGCTTTAATGTAAACACAATTTTTTTTTTTGTTTATACAAACTAAGGGTGAGGGACAAGTCAAATTATTTTATGTGGTAATTTACAGCATGTCACAGAGAGCATGTCCATAGAGCTTAACTTGTTTTGAAACCTGAACATTCCTTTAATTTCCAAAAAAAAAAAATCCCCAACAAATATCAAGAACAAGCAAAAATCCAAAGCTCATTTGTGTTGTTTAAATAGTCCACAGTGACAAGAGAGACACACAGACTCATTCTAAATTTAACAAGACAGTAATTGTCTTGCTAAAGTTAAACAGAAAGATCAGTGGGAAACATTCTCGTGTGGTTTAATAACGTCATTATAAACACATCAACAGATCCTACAGACCGAACTCAGTTTCTAACTGTGCTATACATTTTAAACTTATGTACAAAGTACAAAAAAAAAAAAAAAAGAAACATGATTTTTGGACATGTTCCACGGTACCACCATATTTTTGGACATCTATCGAGGCATTACCATGATTTCTTGGACATGTACTATGGTTGTACCATGTTTTCAGACATCTATAATGGGACTACCATGATTTCTTTGAACATGTACCACGGTTGCACCATGCTTTTGGACATGTACTATGGTATTACCCTGTTTTTGGACATCTATCAAGGTATTACCATGATTTCCTGGACATGTACTATGATTGTACCATGCTTTCGGACATCTATAATGGGACTACCATGATTTCTTTGGACATGTACCATGGTTGCACCATGCTTTTGGACATGTACTATGGTATTACCATGTTTTTGGACATCTATCAAGGTATTACCATGATTTCTTGGACATGTACTATGATTGTACCATGTTTTCGGACATCTATAATGGGACTACCATGAATTCTTTGGACATGTACCATGGTTGCACCATGCTTTTGGACATGTACTATGGTATTACCATGTTTTTGGACATCTATCAAGGTTTTACCATGATTTCTTGGACCCCTATCATGGGACTTCCATGATTTATTGGACATATGTCATGATTCCACCATGCTTTTGGGCATGTACCAGGGTAGTACCATGTTTTTGGACATCTACTGAGGTATTACCATGATTTCTTGGACACCTATTATGGTATTACCATGATTTCTTGGACATGTACCACGGTAATACCATGTTTTTGGACACATATCGTGGTATTACCATGATTTATTTGCCACGTACCATGGTTGCTGCATGCTTTTGGATATGTACCATGGTAGTACAATGTTTCTGGACATCTATCATGGGGCTACCACGATTTCTTGGACATGCACCATGGTTGCACCATGTTTTTGGACATGTACCATGGTAGTACCATGTTTTTGGACATGTACCATGGTAGTACCATGTCTATGGACAGGTATAACCATGATTTCTTGGACATCTATCATGGGACTACCATGATTTCTTGGACATGTAACATGGTTGCACAATACTTTTGGACCATGGTAATACCAGGTTTTTGGACAACTATCATGGTATTAAAATTATTTATTTGCCATGTACTGTGGTTGCTGTATGGTTTGTACATGTGCCAAGGTAGCACTATGTTTTTGGACATCTATTACATCTATCATGGTTGCTGCAATGGACATGTACTATGGTATTATCATGTTTTGGACATTTTTCATGGTACTACCATTACTTCTTGGGACACCTATCAAGGTATTACCATGATTTTTTTTTTATTTTTTTTTTTACATGTATCATGGTTGTACATGTTTTTAGACTTATTCCTTAGTAATGGTTTTTAGACATTTTATACCATGTTAAAGCCATTGCATTCTTTGAAGCACCTTGGAATACCGCATAAACACCATACAGTAGCTATTTTAATACAGTAGGCTATATCAAAGTTCCATGGAATTACCACCAGATACAATCACTGTACCAAGGTACTGCCAAAGTACATATTTGTGAATGTAATCTCAATGCATCTATGAGTGTGTTTGTAGCTTTTTAACTATACACCTCCACATCTAGGTGTTCTATTCTACTTGTCATGTGGTTGTATCATTACCTCTGGCTTCCAATTCTGTGTAATGTTTTTAGAAGTCCAAACATCAGAGATGCGATCTTCTTGAGCCTGTGACACAAACACAGATAAAACTGAAATGGAATACTAGCATACTTCGCCGTATATACTGTATACTGCCTAATAATTCTTTGTGAAACAGTTAAGCTATATGCAACGATAAACATTTTTAGTAGTATGCTACATTGTCACAAGAACTCTTTAGGTTACATGTTTAATTCAGTGAGTGGTGTCCAATAAACATTTTGAAAATGCATGCAGTTATTTTACATTTTTAATTCAATTTTAATCAAATTTTTTTTTTTTTTGTGGCAAATGTAGAAGGTTATCTAGGCATTCCACACATACTGTACATACAGAATACTTAGAGCTGAAATTGTATGAGTAGTATGGTAGTGTACTATTAGCCAGTAGGGGTGCACAATAAATTGAATAAATAATTGTGGTTACAATTACAGCTGACACAGCATACTGTTTCACATACTAATTTAAAAAAAAAAAGGTAGGCAGTATACAGAGCACACTGTGCAGTATGCCTAGATTTTGAAACACAGCCTATACACCAATCAGCCACAACATTAAAACCACCTGCCTAATATCATGTAGGTCCCCCTCGTGCTGCCAAAACAGCTCTGACCATGGACTCCACAAGACCTCTGAAACTGTCCTGTGGCATATGGCACAAAGACGTTAGCAGCAGATACTTTAAATCCTGTAAGTTGCGAGGTGGGTCCTCCATGGATCAGACTTGTTGGTCCAGCACATCCCATAGATGCTCAATCGAATTGAGATCAGGGGAATTTGGAGGCCAAATCAACACCTTGAACTCTTTGTCATGTTCCTCAAACCATTCCTGAACATTTTTTGCTGTGTGGCAGGGTGCAATATCCTGCTGAAAGAGGCTACTGCCATCAGGGAATACCGTTGCCATGAGGGGGTGTATGTGGTCTGCAGCAATCTTTAGGTAGGTTGTACATGTCAAAGTAACATCCACATGAATGCCAGGACCCAAGGTTTTTTGGTAGGTACTAACCACTGCATACTGGGAACACCCCACAAGACCTGCCGTTTTTGAGATGCTCTGACCTGTCCTCTAGCCATCAGAATTTGGCCCTTGTCAAAGTCGCTCAGATCCTTACGCTTGCCCATTTTTCCTGCTTCCAACACATGAAATTCAAGAACTGACTGTTCACTTGCTGCCTAATATATCCCACCCCTTGACAGGTGCCATTGTAACGATATAATCAATGTTATTCACTTCACCTGTCAGTGGTTTTAATGTTGTGGCTGATCAGTGCATGTGTCTTTGTGCAGCTGTCTGTGTGAGTTTTTACCACATTCCGAACACCATGATTTGCCCAAATGACACTTTCACTGCGTGGGGATACGTCTGAAAATAAAACAGAGAGAATATTTAGTCAAGAAGCCGATTAATTACGCCACTGCTGTCTAACCTGACCAATCATGCTTGTGTGTGTTTGATCCCGTGACAGTGACATCAGATTGCCATTGATGGTTTACAATTTCGCCACTGAAACTGATTCCATGATCACATTAATCTTTAACGATTAGGAAAGCATTAACTTACACACAAAGCTCTGGGATAATACATATAATCTAGTGCTCTCACTCTCCTCTTAACAAACACACACATTCACACACAGCAAATGTGCTTTCAATTTTCTTCCCATTAAATAATTTATTTTAAATATTTAAAATGTATGACATTTTAGGCAGGCACAGAATATTAACATTGGACGTCCAGTGTTTTAGTCATTTATGATGAATCATTGCTTCCAGAGCTTCCTGAAATGTAAAACAGGTAGTTGTCTTGCCAACTGACATTTTCTGTGCCACATACAGATTTCCTTATTAATCATATGACCTCACAGAACACAACCCTGATTATTTTCCCCTGGTGTTTCCTTAATCTTTCTTGCTGTATTGTAATAGTTAAAACACACATTACACATTTACCTAGTTATCTAAATGGACATACCATAAATTTAGATGGTTTTTAAGAAAGTCTAATCATTACCACACAGACTAGTCCTATCTCCAAAAAATGTTTTGCAAAATAAATTTCAATTACAAAAAACATTGTTATTTATTAATCATATTTAATGGTGCTTGCTTAAGGAAGCGTCGCTATTTCTATTGCTCATACTTAAGATTAGGGATTTGGTGCACAACTCATCATGCACCATTTGTCCTAAAGACATATCTTGCAAAATGCATTTTAAATAGTTTTATATAAAGTATAGCATGTCACGCCACAGGACGTTAACTTTTCAAAAAGTATTTTGTCAAAATGTAACATACATTGTCCTTCGTCACATTAGAGAAACAGAAACCAGTTTTTCAGGTTTCTAGAAAAGTTTCACTTTGGCAGTGCCGTGCTATCAATCATATGCTTTTGTTGGCTCAATAACATTCAAACAACATTTGGCTGTGGCAAATTGTGTGTTCTGAGAGTAAATTTGAATGTGAAGAGTCAAATACAAAGTTATTGAAGCATTCACACAATGCACAAAAATACTTTTATTCTGTTTATATTCTCATAAAGAGTAGGGACAAGAAGGGCAAATTTGCACATAGCCTAAATCATTAGTAAAACCATTCTTGAGTAAATTGTCACTATAACATTGATTTAAGTTACAGTGAGACACTTACAATGCAAGTAAATGGGGCCAATTTTTGGAGGGTTTATAGGCAGAAATGTGAAGCTTATAATTTTATAAAAGCACTTACATTAATTCTTCTGTTAAAACTCATGTATTATTTGAGCTGTAGCGCCGTTTAAATCTTTTATATAGTTTTTACAGTCCTTTTAGCGTTTGTTGATATTACATAGTCATGGCAACAAGGTGTAAAATTGGATATAACTTTATGCAGAAAATGTTAGTAAGCGACTATCACTCTATAATCATGTTAACATGCATATTGTTTACATCTTGTGGCTATACTTTTGAAACAATGAGTATTTTAATGTTTACTGATTAGCCCCATTCACTTCCATTGTAAGTGCCTCACTGTAACCCAGATTTTTTGCTCTTTTTAACCTACTTTCAAAAAAGGCCCTACCTTGTACCTTACCAGTCAAAAATGACCGGAAAGATAAAAGGTGTAACTATTTAAATTTCTTTGGATGATAAAAACGATGTGTGTGTGTGTGTGTGTGTTTGTGTGTGCGCATTGTGCATTGTGGGTCTCACCCCTTCATTTCTCTGTGTGCGTGTTCTGCATTGTGGCTAATTAACAGATTTTATTTGACACATTTTTAAAAAAAGCTCTGTGTTATAGTCTCACCACTTCATTTGTGTGTGTGTGTGTGTGTGTGTGTGTATGTTTTGCACTCTGGATGTTTTATAGAGTCACCCCTTAATTTCTGTGTGTGTTTTTTTCTACATTGAGGCTGATTTATAGATTGTATTTCACAAATCCCCCCAAAAATTGCTCTGCATTATGGTCTTTCCCATTAATTTCCTATGGCCGGTCAATTTTGACCGCAAATGTAAAAGGTGTCTTTTTTTTTTTCTATGACCACTTAGACCTATGGAATCAAGTCCATTTGTGTGTGTGTGTGTGTTCAGATAGCAAATTGTAAGAAACCATTTTTATTAAATCTGAAAACTCTATTCCGGTCAAAAATGAACGAAAGTAATAGAAGGGTTAAAGAAAAGGAAATACATTTTTGTGGTAATCAATATTATGCCACAAATGCTGTCGAGTGAGCATAACTTGTATTGATCCTAGAATATCATTAAAGCAGTCTCGAGTAACCCACTGCTCAAAAAACCAACACATAAACCGACAGTAGTCGACAACCACAGACCAGTCTCTCTCCAACCTTTCCTGTCTAAAACTATTGAGAGGGTCGTATTCAACCAGTTGTCTGCTTTTCTCTCAAAGAACAACCTACTCTACATACATCAGTCTGGCTTCAAAAAAGGACACTCAACAGAGACTACCCTCTTGTCAGTAGCTGAAACACCGAGACTGGCAAGAGCGAACTCCAAACCATCTGTCCTCATCCTCCTTGACTTATCTGCTGCTTTTGACACAGTGAACAACAAGATTCTCCTGTCCACACTCTCTGACCTAGGCATCACAGAAACTGTGTTTGAATGGGATGAATCATACCTCATTGTCAGATCTTTCAAGGTCTCCTGTAGAGGAGAGGTGTCCAAGTCACACAAGCTGAACACTGGTGTTCCTAAAGGATCAGTGCTTGGACCCCTCCTCTTTTTGATATACACAACATCACTCATCACCGATCATTGATGCACATGGCTTTTCCTACCACTGCGATGCAGATGACATGCAGCTCTACCTGTCGTTTTAGCCTGATGATCCTAATGTCTCAGCTTGTATCTCTGCCTGCCTGTGGACATTTCCTGATGTCCAGCTCATCCTTGCCAAGACAGAACTCCTCGTGATCCCACCCAACCCATCTGTTGACCACAAACTCACTATTCATCTTGGCTCTACTACACTAACATCAACCAGAACAGCTCAGAACCTGGGAGTGGTGGTAGATGACCATCTTAATTTTACCGCCCACATCTCATCAACTGCCTGGTCTTGCAGATTTATGCTCTACGACATCAAGAAAATCAGACCTTTTCTGTCTTAATATGCTGCACAGCTTCTGGTCCAAGCTCTGGTCATTTCAAGACTGGACTACTGTAATGCTTTGTTGGCTGGCCTTCCAGCTAACATAATTAAGCCATTGCAGATGGTCCAGAATGCAGAACCTGGTCTTCAATCAGCCAAAAAGTGCTAATGTCAACCCACTCGATTTCAATTGAGTGGCAACCTGTAGCTGTCCGCATCAAATTCAAGGATTTGACTCTGGCCTTCAAAACAGCCAATGCAACCGCACACTCTTACTTCAATTCACTTCTCCAGGTCTATGCTCCAACTTGCTCTCTGCGATCTATGAACGAGCGGCGCCTGGTGGTATCATCACAAAGAGGCTCAAAGTTTATTTCATGATCTTTCACTTTCTCTGTTCCACTATGGTAGAATGAGCTTCCAACATCCACACGATCTGCTGATAACATCTTAACATTCTAGAACCAGCTGAAAATGCACTTAATCAATCCACACTAACTGCACTTAATACTGAACTTGAAATATCTCTTTCTTCTGTGCTAGCACCTATACTACACCAGCCACCTTGAGAGCTTGGCAGTACAACACTGTAGATGTTATTGAAATTTGTATGATAAATTGCTTGCTATGTTCCTCATTTGTAAGTCGCTTTGGGTAAAAACAACTGCTAAATGTAAATGTAATATTCCTTTAAGTTCTTAAAATACATTACAAGAAGCTATAAGCTTTGAGGGTTTAAGAAAAAAAATATATAAGAATATTCTTAAGAAGTCTTTTTGGAAATACAAATTATTCTTAACTTAAAAAATAAGAAAACTGTGGTTAAGAAGAATTTGTGAATTTGGCCCCAGAACAATGTTTTGATAGCACGACAGAGCCACAGTGTTTACACTTACTAGGGAAATCAAATCAGCCACTAAATGGATAATGTATAGTTGTCCCTGCATATTAGTCTGGGATAGGAGAAAGTATTATAACATTGAAAAAAGTCTAGTTGCATATCAGGAGGTGAAGAAAATACACTCTTTGCATAAACAAGCAATTTATCGCAATGTTCGGACACGGTCTCTTTAATATGTGGTTAAATCGAGAGGTTGTATTTGTGTAGAGAGTTTCAAGTGCACTTTAACTTGCCCTGGCACTATGGCAACAAGGAAGAGAAGAAATCACGCCTCACCTTACTGAAGAAAGGGGTCACCTGACCTCCAGCGCCATTGAGCAAACACTGTGGCGAGCACGCTTTTATTTTGATCTGTGTCTTCAGGTGTATTTGCATGCCGGGTGGTGTGTAAACTTTCTTTGTGTGTGCTTGAGAGAACAAATGAGTTTTAAAAGGGACCCTCAGGAAATCTGCTCATCGACATGTGCATGTTCAAATTGCATGTTTCTGTGAGCGGCCAAAACTTCCATCTTTTGTGTCTCCACTTCGTACTCCTCACACCCTATTTTCTTTTTCCAAATCCTCTCTTTCACAGTCTTCCCAAGAGGTCAACGGCAGCCCCCGGAGGAATGTCGAGTTTGTTTAAAAAGCCCCCTGAGCCCAATGCACCATTGGAGAGAGAAAGAAAGAGAATTGCATTACTGTAGTCTCGCTCCCTTGTCCACTCGATGCACCTGCTCTTTGATGTTAAAAAGGCATTTTTATTATTTCAATGCAATCCTACAAAATCGTAAAACCAGACCTGGGACCACTGGTGCAAAAAATTAAGGGTCAAGGCGGGTCAGTCGCAAGGGTACGCCACTTCACACTGACTGAAAAAAAAACACCCTAGTGTCTCTAAACTAACATACACACACAAAACACAGGGAAGGCTACATGGACGACTAACCACAGTCTTCCCAAAGGGGGAAAATGGCACTTTAAAAAGAAAGCTGAACTCAGTCCCTTGATGAAACTGATTTGAAAACAGCAGGCGTACCCTGAAAAGCGATTTGTTGGCTCAACAAACAAAACGTACAAAATAAACAGCTTCTACTCAGAAATG